>NC_080193.1:106884821-107187851 GCF_030028045.1 Hippopotamus amphibius kiboko
ATTTGGTGATGTAAACTTTTAAACATTGCAGATCAGCGTAGAACTGGTCATAGAGGAAGAGCTAGAAATCCAGTAGCATGATTTTTAAATAACCTGTCTTTGTTTTTGATGTTAAACAGTGAACGCCAGTAGTGACCAAGAACACAGTGATTACACACACTATACTGGAGAGCTTTCATTTTTAATTCATCTTTATGAAGATTTAGAATTCATTCCTTGTGTTTAAAGGGAATGTTTAATTGAGAAATAAACATTTGTGTACAAAATGCTAACTTGTGTGTGTTTTTTGAACATGACTTGTAAAATGCGGAACTTTGATAAAGTATTGGTTTGTGTAGAATAAGTGGCTTTAATATCATTTTCTGTCACCTGGTTTATAGATGGTAGTTAGCAGAATACAAGCTATATAAAGTGGTGACATCTTTGTCTAAATTCCATTGTTCTCTTGATAATGACATTGAGAAGAGTAGCTTTGGGGGTGTTCACCTCAAACTAGCACAACCCTTCCATCACCATAGAAAATATAGCACCTTTGCTGATCAGTCTTGAATAATATTTTGCACTTACATAGCGCCTTTCATCTCTTGATTTCTCAAAATGCTTTATGAACATGCTTAAGGGAATTGATTCAAGTCATAATCCAACTCTTGACGATTCTGTTTAGAACATGGGGAAGGTATCCTTACTTCAGAACTGCTTTTCTGTGTATTGGGAGTGAGGCTAAGTAATGCTAGTTAGAATAAGACAGTCTTCAGGCTCTTTTCCCATGTTGTAAGCCACTACTCAGCAGTATATTTAGTAAATACATGTTAAGCACCTACTGTATACCAGCCATTGTGCTTAGTTGTAGGGATGCAAAGGTGCTTTTGACCTGCTCCTTACCCTTAAGAAATTCAGTATAATGGAAAAGGGGAGACATCTAGTTACGGATTACTTATGTACTGGTATTACGCAATGGCAGCAGCTGGAGTCTCTAGATTTGCTTAGTTTTGCATTTAGTGATCAGATAATAAGTTGATCTGTAGGTGTGAAGCATAAACTGAAATGCCATTTAGATCTAGAGGAACCAAGCATTAAGGCAGTACTTTTATTACATACAATAAAGTATATCTTCAGTTTTCCCTAATTTTCTGACCAAAAATTTCTTAGTTTTAGTCGTTCTACTTCCCATAGCTGTTTTATTTTGTCTTCTTTTGTGGCGTTCACAGAATACTTAACATTTCTGTGAACTCTAATGGGAAATGAGCTTTTGCAGCAGTCTAAGCATAGGACGACTCTGCCACAGTAAGTAACACCAATATATAGAGACTATGAGGTTTCCTTATTGAACTGTTAATACTTAGGGCTCCCTGTTTTGGAGGCTTACGTGAGCAACAGCTTAGAATTGGCTGACTTGTACAAAGTTGGTATTGAGCGTTAGCTGACCCTCCAGGCAGAATCTGTAATTCATTGTTTCTTCTGTGACATAACTTTGTGATAACATGGTAATGTGTACTAAATGTCTAAAATTATCTGTTTTTAGAAGTTTTTGTAAAAGTGGCCCCCATGCAACTTTAAATCTTGCTGTTCTCTATACTCAGTGTCAGATGACTGTCAGTAATTACTGATCATGAAAATTGAATACAATGAGATTTCAAGGCCAAAATTTGGTTTTAAACCAGTCTTGTGGAAATTTTAGTTACATTTTCACTTCAAGTACTTGACATAACTTCAGTTTGCTTGAGCCCTTGCTTTTCATGTAAAACATCCGTGCTTTGTAGTGGCAGTGTGGAGCAAAGGGGACTATACTGTGCATGACTTTACTGATACAAAAGTTTGAGGACAGGTGAGGCAAATGATCTTAAAAGTTGGGACCAAATCAAGGCTCACAAATGTTTGGATTCTTTTATATGCTTATTGAATAAGGAAAGCATTTTGTGAGATACCTATGTGAAAGACGCTATGTGAAGTTTTAACTATCTTTCAAAGACTTTTTCTTTCGCACTTTCCTTTGGTGTTTCTTAAAGCCAAACTTAAGCAGGAAGAAATTAATGTTCTTAAGGGGACAGTGGGTGGGTTTTTCTGTGGGCTTTTGTTGGTTTTTCTGTGGGCCCTCTAATGGAATTGATCTCTTTGGCTGTTCAGTTTTTTTCTTATTGTATTTTTTAAATTTGTTGTATGGTGCCCTGTGAGCATCAAGTACCACCGGATGAATAAAACTTATTATATCCAAAGTCTTAGAGCAGTTTTTAATCTTAGTTGACTTTGTATTGTACTGTACTACACTCTGTTGTGGTTGTTCCATTTTAATAATATTGGGCTCTGGGTTGTTTTCCAAATAAGGGAACTTAATGTTGAAAACCAATTTTTTCTTTTAAAAGAAACTGAAAAAGACAGTTGCAGCCATATAGGTTTAGTTGTTTGGTTCTTTGGTGTTTAGTGCTTCTTAAATCTCACAAGGTTAAAGCAGAAAATATAGCTGTCACAGGGTTTTTCAACATTGGCATTATTGACATTTTGGGCCAGACACATCTTCATTGTGGGTCACTGTCCTGGGTTTTGTAGGTTGTTGGGTAGCATCCCTGACTACTCAGCAGATGCCAGTAGCACCCCCACCTCAGTTGTGATGACCAAAAATGCCCCCAGATATTGTCTCATGTAACCTGGAGGGCAGAATCTCCCTAGCTTGAGAACCATTTTGAAATTTGTTTAAGCAGGACTCACATATGTCTAATAAAGCATGATGTAAAAAGCATTTCATTTTCAGCAGCAATTACCTAGGAAGGAACTAGGTTTGCTATTTCACAAATACTTAAATACCTACCTTGGGTAAATCTCTGTGTCAGTCCTGGGAAAAGCAAGCTTCTCTCCAGTCCTCAGAGCATCTTGTGGCACAGTTGGAGCCAGGTACACAGCACTAGGGCAGAAGTGCCAGCTTCTCAGTGCTCTGCTTTGAATGCAATTGATCAGGGCCCTGGTTATCACCTGTGAGAAGTGGGGTGTGTAATGTGGCTGGAGGAGGGCAGGCAGGACACGGAGACCCTTGGTTCTCCCTTTTAAGAAAATGTAGATAGGAAACTGGAACATGAGGTGACTCGTGGTGAAATTAGATTTGCGATGCAGTCATGAAGATTTAGTAAACTCTAAAGTAGGTCGATATTTCTAGTGTTATGCTAGAGAAGCTAAGTTTCAAAAATTTATTCTTAGTTTTATTTTATAATGAAAAAAGATTATAGCTTGCAGTCAGGTTGGACAAATAGACATTACATTTTGGAAGGAAATTTTGTTTTTTGTGGAAGGAAATTTTTAACGGGTGAGAGGTTCTGTTCTGGAGTTCATTGTGTAAGCCACTCAGTCTATGATATTCTGTTAGAGTGCCATGAACTAAGACAAGCTGGTTAGATCAATGTAATAGGTAAATATCCACATTGCTTCTCCAGCTTACTGGTTGACATTGGTTATAGGAGAACCTTAAGCTGAAGAGATGGAGGCTTACTCTTCAGAGGCCTGTATGAGCTGGACTGGCACAAGAGCCAGATGGCCTGTTGAGAATCCTCTCCCTACTTTTATCATATTCTAAGGGAAGAGTAGAACAGGGAATCAACATAGTACAGGTTTACAGTTGTCTCTGGAGTTTACTGGGGACTTGGATTCATAACCTGGATCTTAGTGGCTATATGACTTTGGGCAAGTTATTTGACCTCTTTATGCTTCAATTCCCCAAATTCAGTTTCCTAATTTGTAGAAAGGGCATAATATTAGTACCTGCTTCAATAAGTGGTGGTCCTTTTAAAAATTAATGGAGATAATGCCTTTAAGATAAAATGCCTAAGCCTAATGCTTCGTAAATGTAACAACTGTTGATGTTGATATAACTTATTATTTCTATTATCATGAGGGGAGGTGGCCTCTTTTGTCATTGCTAAAATTGGAGGGGATGGAGATTGGTAGGTAGCTTGTGGAGAAGACTGGAAAACACTCTTGAAGGAGAATTGGGGACCTTTAGGATTGCCTGATAGTCCCACGAAATTGCAAGGTATTCTCTAGCATTGTTCAACAGCCCAGGTGGATGGAGAAGTGGTTGGATTGATCTCAGGTGTAGCAGAAGAAGTGAGAGGATTAGGGGATTGGCCTGAGTACAGTTGAAGACCTGAAAGCATGGGTTTACTGTTCAAATCTTCAAATCATTTTAGAAGGAATTGGTGTGTCTCAGTGGTTAGAAGCACACTCTACTTCTCAAATTTTAATTCTTTGGAGATAGTGACATGATTCTGCCTCAGATGCTTAACTAATGAGGTATGCAATGCAACACATTTTCATTTTCTTATGGGCCTTTTTACATTTTCATTGCATTGAATAACCTTGAACAATGACCTATTTGGTTTTTAAGTTTATGAAAGTATAGCTTTAAGGGGATTTAAGAAATGTATTCTCAATGTGTGAAAGAAATATCTATAATAAAGTCACAAGGAGTTCACTCATTCATTCATTCATCTGACAAATATTTACTAAGCACCAACTATTACAAGGCCAGCTGTTCTAAATATAGTTGAAAAGGTCTTTCCCTTAAAGATGGTGGAGAAAATATTGACATAATGATAATAGAGGAGATAATGTCAAAACCAAGCTGCCCGTCAAGTTCTCAGTGGGTTCAGGACAGAGCTTCCTTTGTGTGGGAGAGGGAGGAGAGAAAGTGTGGTTAGGAGAGAGCTTGAGGAGGAGGCCACACTTGACCTTAAATTTGAGGAAAAGTTAGAGTTGCACATAAGGTGGAAGGAAGGATGAAAAACTTTAACAAAGTAGCAGAAGTTTGGGTTGTGTTGAACAGTGTGGGGCAGTGGGCAGCCCTAGTGATATGAAATAGTGGAAGATCAGATGTAGCCCCAAAAGGTCTGGGCCAGTATCTGATATGTTTGTTGACATCTCCAGCACCAAGTATAGTTCCTTTATTACTAGGTACCCAATACATATTTACATTTATTGAACAAATGAATGAATAAGGTGTAATTTGTTTCAGTTTAGAGAGCCTCGAAGGCCATTCTTTAAACTTTACAGGCAGTGGGTAACCACTGACTATTCGGCATTCCTTTATTCAACAAATATTTATTGAAAGTTTTCAAGTAGGGGAATGGCATGAAGTGCTGCAGGAAGATCAGTATTCCTGGTTCATTTCCTGGATCTACAGTATAGATGCATATAAAGAGTTTGTCTAGGAAGCGTTCTCAGGGCAGAGTTAGGTCAAAGAAGACACTCAGACTGACTAAATCAAAGACTCCACCCAACACTTTTCTCCCACCTGCTTAACTGTGACAATGGCCCTGTCGGTCCCTGTCTCACCGCTAGGCAAACATTGCAGAAGACTTGGGCCAATTGGGGAAGGAATTGATACAAGCTGGTTTCATGTTTTTCAGTTACTTACTTGTTTGCTACTTTCCCTAGATGTCCAATCTTTAGGGGTCTGGAGGGTGTTAGAAAAATGATTTTTTTATACCACAGAGTATCTAGAATATTCTGTATTTTTCAGGAGGAAAGGGTTAATAGTGAACCTTCCAAAAGACCATGGCTAATTTGACTTGCAGGCTGAGCGGCTTCCTGGACATTTTCCACAGGAGAGCTGGGATTGATGAGTTGTCACTGATATTCCTGGAGTGGGGCACTGCGGTGCTCTAGCTAGCCACCCCAAGAGATCATGTACACATGTCATAACAGGGTAAGGAAACAGAAGCAGTTAATGCTCTGCAAATTTTATTGATATTTCTCTGTCTCTACTTGAAATTATATGTGGGTTCTACTTTTTAATATTTTTCTTAAGGGAGAAAAATAGCCTCGTCTTGCTTTAATAAGAAAAAGAAGTTTGTAATTAGATGTTAATGGTATCAATCATCTCTCCCCAAGAAATGTTATTAAAGGGGAGCAACCTACTTAGTTCCTTTATTGCAGTTTTACTGAGTCCAGTCCATGGATGTTTGCTGTGACCTACCAGAGTTATCTCTCAGTCTTAGAATCCCAAATGATTTGGACTTCTGAGAAACAAACAAAAAAGTGGCCTGAAAAGGGATGGATAGTAATTACTACTTAATATTATTTTGGGTTAAAAAAAGGACATGAAGGAAAATCCTTTTTGAATGCAATGCTGTTTTCTTTCTTTTTTAAAAAATATTTCTTTCTAGCTGCACATAAATGGCCAGGTCACCATTTACAGTTTGGATGCTCTGCTCTGCCACATCCCCAGAGACAGGGGGTCCCACACGGTGCTATTAAAGAAGAGGACAGTCAGCCGTCGGACCTTCCAGCCCCTCAGCCAGTCCCTGTGGGCTGAGTAACCCTGGGATCAAACCGCCTGTGGGTCTGAGTTGGAGGGGGCCTGCTTCTAGTGGATTTTTGGCTTCCTAAGAAATCAGGCATCGTACTCCGGTGGACAGTATACTAACTAACACTTGTCTCCTTCTTAAACTTCCAAGATCATTGAGTGCTGGCTACTGCCTTGGGCCAATTCATATGTTATACCACCATGAAGGTCTAGATATAGGCAAGCAGAAAGCTCGGCTCCCGCAGGAAGGAGGCTTCCCCTTGTCAAGGGCTGAGGATCCTTGAAGGAACATGATCACAGTCTCCAGTCCAGCTTCCAGGACCAGAGTAAGAACCCAATAAGCACTAGGAGGAAGGAATTTCACTATAAGTGGCCAACTCTGACTAATTTTCAGGGGAGTAGTAACCTGCAGATTATACCCTTGCTGAATTCAGGAGGTCTGAAACCCTACCCTACCATGCTGGGAAATAGCCCAGGATTTTCTCACTGTTTCTGTCATCATTTACCTGTGACCCTAGACAAGATACTTGAGTGCTCGTTTTTCCATCTGTAAAATAATAGTGCCTATGTGAGTCTGCATATTGATTTGAACTTTTCATTCAAGGTTCAGTAGGGTCAAGTTTTCTCAAAAATAAGAGAAATTAAAAGCTTCCTGAGAAAACTTTTCTCAGCAGAACAAACAAAACCAGAATTTAACTCTCAGAACTGATAAATAAGCCAAAATTTTAATGGTTACCACTTTGGTCATGGGTAGTCCATGTGCTTTTCAAAATAAATGCTGATAAAAACCAAAAAAAAAAATTTTTCTTTCTTTCTTTCTCCTGCACCGGGTCTTAGTTGCAGCACATGGGATCCTTGCTGTGGAATGCAGGATCTTTAGTTGCAGTATGTAGGTGGGATCTAGTTTCCCAACCAGGGATCGAACCTGGGCCCCCAGCATTGGGAGTGTGGAGTCTTACCCACCGGACCACCAGAGAAGTCCCATATGTGCTGAAATTTTTGTCTTGTTAGTTTTAACAAGAACCAATTAACTGGGGCCTAGAAGAGAGAAGGAAATCATTCCTGATCTTGGCAAGGTCCTAAAACGGTGAGATATGGGCAGATAATGTTGCCATGATTAGAACTTTGGTGTTCAAAGGAAAATTTATGAAACCTGCATTCATTGAATAAGCAATTATACAATATGCCTTATATTTGATTAATGCTTTATAATTTCCAAAGTGGTTTAGCATCAGTTTCCTCGTTTGTTCTTCACAACAGCCTTATGAAATAGATATTTATTATCCCCATTGTTCAGAGGAGAAAATTAAAGGTCAGAGAGGTTTAGTGGTAGTGCTGTTACTTGAACAATGGCTGGTCTGACCCCAAGCCAGTGCAGTTCTCTTTCCACTGGTGCATGTATTCAGTGTTTTTGTTTTGTTTTGCTTAATTAAAAAAAATTTAATACAATTTTAAAGGTTACACTCCATTTACAGTTGTTACAAAATATTGGCTATATTCACTGTGTTGTATAATACATCCTCGAGCCTATCTTACACCCAATAGCTTGTACCCCCCACACCTCCATGCCTATGTTGCCTCTCTCCCCTCCACTGGTAACCACTAGTTGGTTCTCTATCTGTGTCTGCTTTTTTTTGTTATATTCACTAGTTTGTTGTCTTTTTTAGAGTCCACGTATAAGTGATATCAAACAATATTTGTCTTTCTCTGTTTGACTTATTTCACTTAGCATAATACCCTGTAAGTCCATCAGTGTTGCTGCAAATGGCAAAATTTTGTTCTTTTTTATGGCTGAGTAGTATTCCAGTGTGTGTGTGTGTGTGTGTGTGTGTGTGTGTGTGTATCTCACATCTTCTTTATCCATTCATTTGTTTTTGGACACTTAGGTTGCTTTTATATCTTGGCAATTGTAAATAATGCTGCTATGAACATTGGGGTGCATGTATCTTTTTGAATTAGTGTTTTTGTTTTTTTCCAATATATACCCAGGAGTGGAATTGTTGGGTCATATGGTAATTCTATTTTTGTTTTTTTGAGAAACTTCCATGCTGTTTTCCATGGTGGCTGTACCAATTTACATTCCCATCCAGTGTTATTTTTAATGATTTTAACTATTGAAATTAGTTTTTGATCTTGTTCTTCTAGACTAATGAGAAATACATATTTTTTGGGAGGCATATCATTTTTTTCACCAAAATCCTTTAGGACCAATAAAGTCAAATAAGTCACTAGGAGACCAGGAGAATGGAAAACATTATTAAAAAGTATAGAAATAAATGTGTATTTAATATTTGATAGAGAGTAAACTAAAGGGGAAAGGAAAGAATAATGGAAAATTTTTGCCAAAAGGCTGTTCAAAGGGAAAACATATCACTCACTGAAAGACGATGCACTAAATGGAAATGAGATAAATAATGGAAAAATGTCAATGATTAATGCCTTGGTGCATCTGTATTTTGACAGACAAAACTGCTTTCACAAGGTGAGGTAATATGCCCAGCACTGAAGGGAAACAGGGGAAACGAGCACTATATTTTGTGTCTCCCACAGGTTGTTTTCAAATCCCATAGACGGTCACTCGGTTTTTTCCCCCTTGGTTTCTCTTTTGGTTGTCTTGTGAACAGTATCTCTGATTATGTGCAAATCTTTTGTTTGTTTCATTAAAAAATCATATTTATTTATTTCTTTATTGGCTGCCTTGGGTCTTTTTTGCTGCGCATGGGCTTTCTGTAGTTGTGGTGAGCAGAGGGCTACTTTTCATTGTGGTGTGCGGGCTCCTCATTACAGTGGCTTCTCTTGTGGCAGAGCACAGGCTCTAGGCACGCGGGCTTCAGTAGCTGTGGCATGTGGGCTCAATAGTTGTGGCTCACGGGCTCTAGAGCACAGGCTCAGTAGTTGTGGCGCATGGGCTTAGTTGCTCCGTGGCATGTGGGATCTTCCCGGCCCAGGGATCGAACCCATGTCCCCTGCATTGGCAGGTGGATTCTTAACCACTGCACCACCAGGGAAGCCCCTGTGCAAATCTTTATTGACAATTTAATGGCTCCCTTTCCCGATTCAAAATTTGAAAGTGTCCTTAGTTAGCCAACAGAACATTTCACCTCTTGTGGTTGTAAATGGACTGCATGCAGAACACAGGGCAGCTGCTGGTTGGATATTCTGCTCAACTGACCTCCCCGGGAATCCCTCTTGCTCTCCTTTGTCTTGAGCTCTCACCTAGCCATACTCTGAGACAATGGGACAAAGTAGCCTCGTGGCCAGCAGTCATCAGGCAGAGGAGTGACAGCTGAGCTGCTGGGAGTGAGCTCATCACATAATTCAGTTCCTTTCTTGCTGTGGCCTGAACTCGCCACCCTCTTCTGGGCTTCCCTGCCCTGGCAGACACAGTGGCTACTATCTGGAAAAGGCCTTGGCCTTCTTTTTCACTTGGATGACTCCTGCTCTTTCTTTGAGAATGGGTTTTACATTTTTGGAACCCACTGGTTAAGGTGCTGCCTCGGTGTGCTCCCTCAGCACCTGGTACCCACATGCCTCTCCTCACTCCATGTTGAAGTCACCCATTCACTCGTACGTCTTCCCCAACAGTCTGTGAAAGGTGTGAGCCTGTGGACTGGCCCAGCACCTGTCTGCTGCTCAGTGACCATGGGCTTGAGGACTCTGTCAGTGACATCCGCCCCAAATTATTTCAGACGGATTATTACTGCTGTGATTATTATTACTGTTGTGCAAAGACTTCTAGACAGCAAAGCAAGCAGGTGCATCTTAAAGCAAATAATTCTTTGGTCTTAATTCACAAGATATAGGCATATCCTATTTCCTCAGGTGACTGAGGAAAAGCTTTGTTCAAAAAATGCTATTTCCTGTAACATCCTTAGCTTCTGACAGGGGGCAGCAGAGCCCATGAAAACAAAGGTTGGCCCTTCAGCTGGTCGCTTACAAAATTTTGGAGCCAGACCTTTAACAATTTTCAGCAGAAATTAGCCCTTGATATCTGACAAACCTCTCTGTGGAATAAAGACTTTAAAGTAAAGGCTGACTGTTATTGATAATATTCTTTGAAGGCACTATAAGTAATTTACAGGGGTTTTTTTTAAGGAAAAATAATTCATTTTTTTAATGCAAATAATCATCTCCCTCATTTTATTACCAAGTAGGAAAAACTCACTCTTCCTCCTATGTGTTTCTCCTTTCCTACTCACACAGAGCACTTCACTTCTAACACTTTGGTCACCAAATGTGTAGGTTTTTGTCCCTCCCACCAAGCAATTCTCTATGACACCAGCTAGGTGTCCTATAAATTCAATTCTGACACTGTCTACCTGGAGATAACATCAAATCTCACTGGTTAAGAGCTCAGTCCCCACAAGACTGATGCCATGCCCCCAGCTTCAGATGCCAATCTCAAGTCCCATGCTGTCACTTGTATTACTGACCAACTGGCTATAAATTTGGGTTCCCACGACCCCCTCCTTGGGTTCGATAATTCGGTAGAATGGCTCACAGAATTCAGGGAAACAGTTACGTTTACTGGTTTGTTATGAAAGGATATGGTAGAGGATCTAGATGAAAGAGGTGCAGAGCTTCCCTGCTCTCTCTGAGTGCCCCGCTCTCCCAGCGCCTCCATGTGTCACCAGCCTGGAAGCTCCCCACACCCCACGTCCATTTGGGATTTTATGGAGGCTTCATCACATGGTCATGATCAACCATTAACTCCATTCCCAGCCTCTCTCCCCTTCCTAGAGGATAAGGGATGGGGCTGAAAGTTCCAGGCTTCTAACCATGGCTGGTTTTTCTGGTGACCATCACCCATCCAGGAGCCCACCAAGCTTTGCCTTCTTTTACCCAGAAAGTCCCAAGAGATTTAGGAATTCTGTGTCAGAAACTGGGGGCAAAGGTCAATATATGTATTTTATATTATTTCATAATTACAAAATCTTAGAAAGATGAGTGCTTATCATTTTCCAGTGACTTATAAAATGAAACTAGAGCATGAGATATCTCCAGCTGGTCTTAGGGAGAGTGTCGGGATTTGCCAATTATTACCAGATGCTGGGGCTACCTTTCCCTTTCCTGCCTTGGGAAAAAAAAGACATAAAGAAGAAAACAAACAATGAAAGCAATTGAAGTAATAACTAAAGCAAATAGCCAGAGCCTAAATCATCCCTCCCCCATCCATCATGGCATGGGGGCCTTTCTCATGCCTCACGTACTTTTTATGTCTAGTGCCCAGCATAGGGCCTGGCATGTGGCAGGCAGCTGCCCAGCAAACGTGTGGAATTGAACAAACACCTCTGGCCTGATCACATGTAAGTTCTCCAGGGGAGTTTCTGAGTTATATCTCACATCTAGTTGTCCCATAAGTATACAAGGTGAGGAATTTGCATTTAGAAATATCACCCTAGGCATATACTATTCCAGGTCTAACTTCAGGGACTCTGTGAATGTTCTATTATTTAAAATCATGCAAAACCAAGTGGGGCAAAGAAAAGGGGCGAGATTCCGTGTGGTTGCCTAGTGGGTGTGTACAGGTGGGCTGGGTCTGGTTGGCAGAAAGTTGACGCTCAGCCCACATGGTCAGCTTGAAACTGGGAACACAAAAGAAGTTGGCAGGGTATCCTATGGTTCACTGATGTCCATCTCCCTCTCGGTCTAGAAATCCTTGGTAGTTCAGCTCTAATTCCCCCATGTCCCTCTTTCCAGCATTGCTGCAGTACTTTTGTTAACTGGAGCGTCCCAATTTTTTATTGTGTTGGTGGTCAGACCTCTTCCCATCTCTGTCTGTTAAGTTCTGTTTGCACTTCTTGGACGCAGATTTTAAGCGGAGCCCTTGGCGAGTAGTAAGAGCCTGGCAATTTCTTTTTATAATAATTCGGAGCCTCTTACATTGGCTTTCATGGTTCATCCTGTTTATAGAAGACAGCAATTCTCTTAAGGGACAGGACAGGTATTAGGAAACCTCTCCTACTAGATGAGCTAGATGAGACTCAGAGAGGGGACATCCTGGCCCTGTTGGTCACCTAGATTGCTGCTGGCAGAACCTGGATGAGAACCTTCTCATCCAGACTCCCCTGGAGCTCACCGTGCTCATTCATCACGGGGCCTGCTTTAGTGATGGGACAGGGGAGAGCCTGAAACATGGCATCAAGGGAGGGTATGCGTGTTGAGGCTTAGCACCGTGCATGGCTCAGTGCTGTCTGCAGTATGTAGTAGACTGCCTTGATGGGGGTCACAGGGTAGCCCAGCCGTGGGAATAGTAGAGAGTGTGGAGGACAGAAGGGGAAGGCTTTCATTGGAGGCAAACATTTCCCCAGGAAGGGATATGGGGAGACATACCCAAGGAGACGGTGGTCAGGGGAACATTCTTCCAGGGGGACAGAGGATCTTGGGGTGTATTCTACTGGGCCAGGCCGTGCTTTGTTTTATTCCATTGCCACAACAGCCTTGGAAGCAGGTATCATTATGCCCGTTTCTCAGCTGGGACTATAGAGTCACAGGGAGATCAAGTAATCCCCAGGATAGCTGCACGGAAGACCTCTAGGAACTCCATTCGCAGGAGGTACCATGGGAATGAAGCCCCCTGGAATGATGAGAAGGCAGAGGTCACACCTAGGCTGTCTGGCTCCACAGCTCAGGTTCTTAGCACCCCTTCATACTGCATTTCCCAAGACAAACTTTTCTGGAACCCAGCATAGCCCGGCCAGGCCCTCATTCATGTATGTATGTCTCCAGTATAATAAGAGAGAACGTTGCACAGGTTACAGTTGTGGGGGAGAAATATGATCTCTGGACTCGGGGTCAGGGGCTGGGGTTGAGTCCTGGCTCTGACCCTGACTTGCGTGACCTTGGCTGGTCACCTCACCTCTTCACACAGTCATTTGCCATCTGTAACATGAAGAGAAAGGTGTGCCCTTCTCTTGGGCTTATGGCGAGGACTCTGTGAGATTCATGAATGTGAAAGTGCTTTGTAAGCTGTGAAGGTCTGAACAAACATAAGCGTTCGTACGAATCAAGGGAACGAATGGGGCCACAGGCAGCCATTTATTATGCGGGCTGGTGTGTATGCAGAGTACGGACTTTCTATGCCTCATTTGCTTCTGTGAAAGATGTACCAGTGACAGCGTCTTGAGTCTGCGAACAAAGGATGGGGCCTTTGTGCGTGCGGCGGGTGTTGCAGCGGCAGAGGGAAGAGGCCAGGAAATGAAAACCCCGTGGCTGTGAGTTGGACCTTGAAGCTTCAAGCTTCCCCACAAGGAAGAAGGAAAAAAGCGTGCTAGAGGTTCTTGGGTGATAACGATAAGAAATATGAACCCAGCCTATGTTCCTTGGCTTCTTGCATTTCTCCTGAGCAAATATTTCTGTTCTTGAGGCAGCTTAACAGCAAAATCACCTTTCATTTGTCGAAATATGACAAAACTGGGCAGAATCAGAGACTCAGGGTGCTGTAAAAATGAGCTATAAAATTTAAATGTCTTAAGTGAGCTGGCCTCAGGGGTTTTCTTGAGTTGAAAAGAAGAGGAACTGTGTGAACGTGGATCTTGCTTTCTCTTACCAGCCTCTCCCGTGATGACCATGACCGTAAACAAAAGTGCTCACACATGCAGTTCTAGTCTTTAAGGAGAAAGATTAAAGCAATTTCTTTTTAACGCACCATTTTCTCTCTACCCCGCTGTTGTAGGAAGGGTCCAGCTAGGTTGTCTAGAAAGGCACACTCAAGAACTTCCATCCACAAAGATCTGTAGTCTGAGGGTTGTGAGGTAACGGTGTTTATCAGACTGTGAATAAAGAAAACAGAATGTACGCGTGTGAATCGGTTGGCACTGCTACGCAGGAGGGAAGTCAAAGATTCTTGATCTCAGTTTGGAAAACTCAATTAGCTAGAAGGATCATAACACGTGTGCATGTCCATGGGGGTGGGGGAGAGAAAGAGAGAGAGGTTCTGGGAAGAGAGAAAATTTTAATAACATACAGGTACTATGATCAGGCATGAACAACAACTAGCTCTCACGTCAAAATGTTGAAGCGGAGAAGTACTGATACTTGTCACGTCAAGCTCTCTAAACATATTCAGACTACGCCTCTGAATTAAAGGGACAGCGTCCCAAACAGCTACTTTAATAGAGAGCTTTCACCCCAAGTGACTGAGATTAGCAACAAACCCCTCATAAAATCAAATTAATGAGTTGATCCCTGATTATTGAGAAAAGGAACTGGAAAAAAGATGGAAAGTGACTTTTCTCATAGGAATGGTCAGTGGTTTTACATTCGAATTTTTGAGAAGATTCATTGACTCTTAGGAGTTGGAATAATTTCGGAGATTCTTTCATCCAGCTCCTCTCAGAAGAGTAAACTGAGGCCCAGAGAGATTCAAAGTCTTGCCCAAGGCCCACGATGGGAAAGGGGCTGAGCCAGGCCCACACTCCAGGCCTCTGTCCACACCTTGGATAAAAAGATCAATGAGGCTCCTGAGACTGGGTTAGGATGCGGGGGCAGCTGCTCTGGGATAAAAAGAGGCCTCTTTTAATATTCCTTTATTGTAAAAGTTTGAATTTAACATCTGCTGCAGAGAGAGGAAAATAAATTCCAACTGGCTTCCTTTTTCATTTTGTTTTATTTCTCATTTAAGAGTGGGGGTGGGAAGAGTGGCTTGAAGTTGAAGACAGTAACATGAGCCCTGAAAGCACTGTGTGATCCAAAATTAGAAAGCAAAATGCTTTACAGATGCCACCACAAAAAAAAAAAAAAAAGAAGAAGAAGAAGAAAAGTCAGTCTTGAACCAGGGTACACCTCTTCACCTTCCACATCAACCAGGTAAAAGGAATCAAATGCTAATAAATCCCATGTCCACTAGAATCCTTCTTGAGTATTTATTCACTTGGCACAAGTGACAGTAGTAGACTGTATGTAACATATGTTTTGTATTCAGAAGATTTCTGTGCTTCTTCATCCTAGTTCTTAGCTAATCAAAGTGGACATCTGTGTCCTGAAGGTTCTTTTTTCACAAATCTAGAGTCAGATTCAGAATTCCAAGCATTGAGAGGGGCTGATATGTGACTAGTTGCTGTCAAAGTACTAGGACTTGAAATTGCTGACCTAGTCAAAGCAGATGAAAGTTCATTCTCAGCTTTGTCCATCTCTTAATACCAGGTACTCACTCCCTCTCTATTCAAATTCTCCCTATAGTTAGCTATCTTTCCCAAAAGGCATTTAAAAAAATTAAACCAGAACAAATATAAAAGAATCCTGAAAGATCAGGATAGATGCCCCATGATGATATCCTGAAGGGATTTATAGTAGGATTGATATTTCCCAATTATTGCTGAACTTGGACTGGTGTACTTTGTTCATTTTAGATTACAGGTCATAATGATGGATATTTTATTTCCCTAGAATATCGGTGACTTAAAGGGTCTCAATTAAAAATTCATTTAGCCACAAGAAACAGAAAACCCAGTTTACAGAGGCTTAAACACGTGAGTTTCAATTTCTTTTTTTCTTTTTTTTTTTCTTTTGGCTGCATGTCTTGCAGGATGTTCCCTTAGACCAGGGATTGAACCTGGGCCACGGCAGTGAAAGCCTGGAATCCCAACCACTAGCCTACCGGGGAACTCCAAGTTTCGATTTCTTACTCATCAAAAAAATCTGGAAGTAGGCATCTGATGGTGTCATTTTGGTGGCTAAAGATGGTGGCCAATGTCCTGATAAGTCTCTTGGCCTTCCCTCATAGTTGCAGTACATCAAATAGTAGTGAGCATGCCCAGATACAAGGCAGGAAGAAGCAGGGAAAGGAGAGGCCAGCTATGTCCAAACTGTTTTATCCAGAAAGCTAAAGCTTTCTCAGACCATGCTCCCAAGCAGATTTCTGCTTGTGCCTCATTGGCCAGAAGTGGGTCATATGGCCCCTCCACTTGCATAGCAAGGTGGAAGAGGAAGAAGAGATTATAATGATTAGTTTAGGCCAGTTTTGATCCACCTGAGACTACTGGGTACCTTGCTTCTCTGAACTAAATCCGGGTTCAGTCAGCAAGGTAGAAGGTGGAGAATGGTGGTGGATTTTGAGTAGTCACTAGCAGCGAGTATCATAAATTGGAGTTCTAACTTAAAATTTTAAGTGTAAATTTTACTGTTAATAGCAAACAAAGCATATTTAAAATGCAGAGAGTTTTACTACATTATTTCCTCTTGCTTCTCTACCTCTGTCGTGACGGGCTTATAGTGTCCATATAATTTCCTTTGAAATGGCCATTGGCATCTACTTTCTTGAAAGAAGCGTTGTTAAGCCAAACCCCAGCTGTTTGCCTCCAGGGTTCTGACACTCCCAGAACTACATGAGTTTCCTGGTACATATATCTTTAGGAACAGCTGGAAGTAATTTTCAACCTAAACATTTCACATTTCATGGATGGGTGAACTTTACAATCACTTTTGAAGCAACTATTGGAAAGCTCAGGCATTTTTGACTGGATGCTTGACTAATCCCATTTCATTGATGCTAGAATATTGAAAAACTCTAAAACTCCTCCATGAGTTGGAAAAGAGATACAAGAAAGGCACAAAGAAAAAAAAAATCACATCTTATCGGGTGCCTCACAGTACATTCAGTCTGTTCTCTACACAACAGCCAAAGTGATCCTGCAAAAGGAAAAGTAGGCCATGTCACACTCCCGGTCTGTCCTCCAGTGGCTTCCAATCATCTTTGATGGAATCCAAAGTTCTTATGATGCCTTTCTGGGCTCTGTGTGACCTGGGCGCTGCCTGTCTCTCATATTTTCTACCCCTCCTCACTCTACATGGCTGCAATGGCCTTCTTTTTTTGTCCCCCAAGGAAGCCAACCATGTTTCCATCTCAGGCCTCTGCCCTGAGGGATTCTCTCTTCTTGGGTTTGTGTGGCTTGCTCCTACTGTTCAGGTCTCTGCTCACATGTCACCTCAGAGAGCTTTTTTCTGACCACCCTGTCTTAAGTATCACCTCCCTCCATTATTCTCTATGTGCTAACCTACTTTATTTCTCTACCAGGCCTTTATTATAAGCTGACATTATATTATATATTTATTGCTTGACTGACTTATTACATATTCCCTACTAGAATGTGAGCTCAACATGTGTAGGAACTCTGTTTGGTTTACTTCTTTATCCTCAGTGCCTAAAATGTTATCTGGTACCAGCAGGTATGCAATAAATATTTGTTGGATGAGTGAATAGAAGTTTTAAAAAACTGGCTCTACTATCATATATTCAGAAGACTAATGAGTGGGTCAGGGCTAGTTGTGCAGTTGTGGTTTTTTTTTCCATGTCTATACTGGTATTTTATTTAATTCGTAAATATAAAACAATAAAAATGCTCAATTAAATCAAAGGATAGTACATTGAAATATGGTTCTTTCTTGAACCATTCACTCAGCAAATACTTACTTTGTGCCTCTGCCTTAAGGAAGTACCAATGATTTTTCATATTTAACGTGTTATCTATTTATTTCCCTATAGAGTTCTCTACATAAACTATTAATAAAAGAGACTAGGAGAAAGGCTTCTAAATGTTCCTGAGGACTCAGTTTTTGGCCCTATATCATGAACATGTTTTATTGATGACACAAATGAAGATATTGAAGGCTTTTTGGCAAATTTAGTAAATGATAGGGAACTACTTACCTCAGTGATGTTATAGAATGTCTTGACCAGCCAGAAGTAATGAGATACTCCACCAAAGAAAAAACATCAACTAAGAAGATTTGTTCGAAGAGGGGAACTGAGAGTTAACAGCAATATATTGGGAAAAGATTTAGAATTATAATCAGTATGACTCAATAGTGTGCTGTCGTTATCACTGAAATGAATGCAAACTTAGACGGCCAAATATAATAATATTGCTATATTAGTAATATCTAACATATTATAATATATATTGTCAAATAAAAAAACAAATCCAGACTTAGGAAGGAGACACTTTATTTGAAAAGGATTATTGCCAGTAGGGGAAAGAGATTACTATATGCAATAGGGAGACTGCTTTGACCATGAGATCTGTAAGCTTCTCAAAAATCAGGCAAAAAAGAATTTTCTTTTATAAAGAAAAGTAGGCAAAGAAATAGGTGTAGTCAAGTGAGAAGAGAGGTGGCGTGATCAGATAGCGTTCATAGAATGTTCTGAGGCTAGTCTCTTCTCAGCAGGGGCTGTATGCTGGTTCAGGCTGAGGTGGGTTTAAGTTTGGGGGCCTGGAGGAAAAAGAGAAGCTTAACCAAAACTTATTTGGGAAGAGCAGTTCAGCTAATCATTTTTGAGGCAAGAAAAGTGAATTTTGGGGGTCTATGTTTGGTCTTGTAAACAAGGGAGGGCATATGTGAGTCTTATTGAAGTCATGTAGGGAATGGTGGTTCTTTGCAGTAAACTGTTCTTCAGAGCAAAAAAAAGGAAGGGTTTTTTTTCATTAAAAATATACATATTAAAAATTGTTTATTGGAGTAGAGTTGATTTACAATATATTAGTTTCAGGTACACAGTATAATGAAATCATTCAGTACTTTTACAGATTATACTCTATTTAAAGTTATTACAAAATAATGGCTATAATTCCCTGTGCCATACAACATATCCTTATTTCTTATCTATTTTATACATAGCAATTTGTATCTCTTAACCCCATACCTCTATCTTGTCCCTCCCACAAGAGGGGAGGTTTCTTAACCTTCGTTGCTTTCCATGTTTACAGGGCTTAGGTATAATTCAATATTTATATAACATATAAATTATATAATGCATAACGTACAAATTATAATTCCATTATAGTATAAAGCTATTATATAGAACATATAAACTATAAAAAACAAAAAACCATAATGCATATAAAATATATAATATTATATATACACGTGTATAGATATGTACAAACAAATAATAGCGTGTATAATATAATGTCAGCTGCCTCTTTTGTATCAGGGAGGTGACAGTCAGCTTTATTTAGTCAGATAAGTGGTGGCCCAAAAGGCTCAAATGCCCCAATATTATTTGGCCAGCACATGGGTTTCAAGTTTTAAATATGAAAGCCTTAAGTCAGGGGCCAAGTCCAGCTCCTATCACGCCTTATGTCTTTACACTGGGCCATAGCCATGCATTTAGGATTTGGTCCCTGGGAGTATCTGAATTTGCAACCTCCAATCAAGAGTATTATGGGCCCACTGTTTGAGGAATGTGGAAAAAACTGGATCATAGTCAGGAAACACACACACACACAGATGGCAAAGGAATAGGAACAATGGCTACCACATGAGGAGTTTGGGGATTTAGTCTAGAGAAGGTGGGGCAGGGGAAGGATGAGAGATGCCACAATTATCTCCAAATACTAGAAGAGTTGCTATGTGGAAGAATTAGGCTTGTTCTGTTTAGTCCCAAAAGAGTGGGAGTAGGACAAGTGGGAGGATTTGTGTGTCAGCATAAGGAAGCACTTTCTAACTGAGCTGCCTTCAGAAAGCGGGGCTCTCCCTGACACTGTATGCTTTGCCGCAGAGCTTCATGGTGGAGCTGCACGAGGGGATCTGACTATTGAATGGGTGTGTTGGAATAAGGTGTTTCAAAGTTTCTCTCCTACAGTAAGACTCTCTGATTCTGTGAAATAAAGTAAAACCCCATTATTTTGGCCTTCATTGATTTAGAATTAGTATAAATTCTGTTAGTGGGGTGGGATGAATTTTTCCTTTATAATATTTTATGACACTATTATTTTCTAATATATAATAAATGTTTTCTAAAACATTTAGAAAAGTGTTTTAACTACCTAAAGTCAACTGATAAATAGTTTATTGTTGATTATGTGTATGACACTATTCTGGGAGTTTTATAGAGCAATAACAGAACACAGAAGGAAAATACATTCCCCTGGGAAAGACATGGTTGTACGGAAAGATCTGATAACCCCATGAAGCAATTAGAGAACCAGAAATTATGTTTATTCATATCTATATATTTGCAACATAAAGTGAAATTAGACAATAATAGTGTGCTGATTGTCAGGAAAACTCATTGAGAGTAAGAAGTGGCCAGGGAAATAGAGTGAGCATGGTTTACACGCAAAATAGCAGGATGCAAATCAAAGGTTATGAGTATTTGAAATTAGGCTGTTAGAAAAAGAAAGTCTGTAATAACTAAACAAACACATTGAAAGGAGTCATCATGGACAACTTTAAGTAGGAGGAAGGTCATGAATTTGTCCTTGACTGTTGGCTGTGAGGATACAGCAGGCTGGGGCGCCGTTTAGAGGTGGGATGAGGAGGGTGGGGATCAGGGGTGTCGCACAGATTGTCCACTTGAGGGAGGTATGCACCAGGAGTGGAGGGGATGGGATGATTGGATGGACTCCCTGTGACGCTGAAAACAGGCAGGGAGGTTTGCACTCAGTGTAGCAGGGAGCCACAGAATGAAATGGTGTGAGAAATTTTAAAAGAGCAGTTTCTAGTTCATTCACTAGATATTCATTGAACACTTTACTGCACACCAAACATGTTCAAGATGCTGACGATCCCCATACCTTCAAGGATTTACAATTAAATGAGTGAGAAGGACAAGGAAACCGCATTATAATTCCATTTGATAAGTCCTGGAGAGAGAGCACAGGCTGCACGGAGTGCAGAAGAGGGTTGGGTGAGGTTAGCGGCTGGTGTCATGCCATGGGAGGCCTTCAGGTGAAGTAATAGCTGAGCTGTGTTTCAAAAGATAGGCATAAGAGGTTTGGAGGACAGGCTTGTTAGCAAAGCAAGCAACACATGCAAAATGACCTGGAGAATAGGTGGGGAGGGTCTATAGTGCAGGACATGGTAGGGTATGTGAGGTGACAGGTGACGGTGAGAGGTGGGCCTGGCCAGGTGAAGAAGGGACTTACATAATACCAATAACAGTGAATTCGTTTTTTGTTTTGTTTTTTTTGTTTGTTCGTTTGTTTATTTGTTTAGGGTAAATCAAGCCATAGGAGTGAATGAGATTGTGGAATGACTGAGAAGTGGGAAGGCAAAAGAGGGAAGCCTGGGGAGCCTCCTGGTTTTCTTTCATGCACAGAAAATCATCTCCTGCATACTGACCATCTGCTGTCAAAGCTAAATTCCAGTGGAGCTAGCTTTCAATCTTCACACCAAGGTAACAAAATATGCATTTTCTTGTTTTCGTTTTTACTATTGAGAATTGGTAATATTTCTATTAAGGTCAACATATCTAGGATTGGTTAAGTAAATGTGGCATCGTCTTACACTAAAATACTTATTAAGAAAAATGATGCATTAGGACGATATCTAATGACATGGGAAATGGTTCATGTTTTATACGTGAAAAGAAAAAGTTGCTATCTCTGATATTGTTTCTTTAAAGAAAAACCAGCGAACAAAAAGATGACTCATTCCTTCTCTGTCTCATTTCCCTCTTCTGTAAAAGCATTGCTGATGTCTACGACCCCCCTCTAAATATAAAACCTTGTGACCTAGAAAGAATATCTTGTTTTCCATGTGCCTTCTTATGTGTTCTTTTTCCTTCCCACTTTACAGATCTGAAAAATAAATAATAGTTCAGTAATAAAATATTTATTTTATAGCATTACTTAATCTTTAAAAATTCTGTTCTCTGTTAGTAGGTTGTGTGCTATATAGAGATAAGTATTTCAGTATTTATTGTGCACTTAAAACTTTGCTAAATATTAAGAATTCTACAAAGAAATTCTCCCTTCAAGGAGTTTATAACCCAATTGGAAAGGAATAGAGATTTATGTATACACTGATGAATAAAAATGATGTGATTAAAAAAAAACAATACCAGGACTTCCTAGGTGGCGCAGTGGTTAAGAATCAGCTTGCCAATGCAGGGGACACGGGTTCGAGCCCTGCTCTGGGAAGATTCCACATGCCACAGAGCAACTAAGCCCATGCACCACAATTATTGAGCCCGTATGCAACAACTATTGAAGCCCATGCGCCTAGAGCCCGTGCTCCACAACAAGAGAAGCCACTACAATGAGGAGTCTGCACACCACAATGAAGAGTAGCCCCTGCTTGCAGCAACTAGAGAAAGCCTGTGTGCAGCAATGAAGACCCAACACAGCCAATAAATAAATAAAGTTAATTAAAACAAAACAAAACAAAAAAAACGCTACCAAAATTATACATTTCCTCACTGCATAGAAACCAGAGAAGGACCCATGATCTTAGCACATACACAGATCTACTCCGGAAGCGACTAAATCAACAGAGGCCCACCAGCCCTCTCAAGGCTTTGAGGTTCTAGTGAGGACAGCCAAGCCACAGGCTAACTGCCCCCCACCACACAGCTGGAGGAAGCTGGCCTGGCCTGGCCTGTGGGAAGTGCATTGTTAGCCCTCCCCTCTCCCTGAAGCGAATCCTCCTCCCAGCCTCACCTCGGCACAAAGCCAGGTGTGGACCAGTGCCGCTGTGTCTCCTACTGCCAAGTGCTGAAGGATGTCACGCCAGGGAATAATAGTTGCCGGTTTTATGGTGTCATCAACCAAGAGCAGAGAAATACAGCAAGGGCTGCCCTTCACAGGTGATTTCCCTTCTTGCTTCCCCAAGGTTGTTACCACAAGGGCAGGGCCTATGTGTTTACTCTGAGGCCTGCTCAGAGGAGCAAAGATTAATTACTCATAGCTCATTGGCTTATCTTGATTCCTAATGTAGAAATCTAAACATTGTGGCTAGGTCTTGTTGACCAGTACAAAATTATCTCAAATTTACTCCAAACAATATATTTGAAACTAAAACATAAGAATGACTCTTACTTCTTTTTATCAGGCCAGATTATAATAGCTAAAAATCTTAAAATGCCCACTCTGTATAATTACATGAGTTCTTCATTTACAATTATATTAATTACATTTATTTATATTTATTATATATATTTTTAAAAGTTTATAATAATAAAAATGCCAGAAATCTGTGGAAAAGTGAGCAAAGGATTCAGAGTGAGTAATCTGTGTGGTTAATAAGCAAATAACAAAGATTATTTATCAATAAAGATGCTTAACTAATGAGTAACTGAAGAAATGCAAAATAAAACAAAGTGACATTTTCATCTACTGCTAAAGATTGTTAAAGATTTAAGTTTTTCTTTTTTTTTTTTGGCCGAGCCGAGTGGCTTGCGGAATCTTAATTCCCCAACCAAGGATCAAATCCGGGTCCCTGGCAGTGAAAGCATTGAGTCCTAACCACGAGACCACCAGGGAATTCTCAAGATTTAAATGTTGATGAGAATATGAGGAAAGATACTTTCATATACTATTGCTTAAATTATAAATTAGTAAAAACTTTCTGGAAGGCAATATATGTTCAGTTTAAAAAATCTGTATACTGTACTTTCTAGACATTCTATTTCTAAGAATTTCTAAGGGAATAATTAGATGAAGGCACAAAGATGTAACTACAAGCATGTTCACTGTAATAGTATGTACAATAGTGAAAAATAGTACTAAATGAGCCATAGGATGAGAAGGCATATTTTAAAGACACAGACAGTGCTCAGCTTACCCATTAGCTACAAATTATGATGATATTTTCCATAAAAGCTTTGCTGAGCATTAGATAATTGGGACCAGAAAGGTCGGTGAGAAATGTCTCAACTGCTTTACTACCGTGAGTTGACTATGTAATATGCGCTTAATGGAAACGCAACTTGCCAAAATTAATAACTCTCTCCCATACTGTCCTAGAGCCAATTTGTTTTTTAATAAAGAGCATTTTCAACCCACTCAGAAATGGTAAATTTAGTACAAAGCTTTCAATTGTTTTGGAGGGGGAAGAAAGAAACCCTAAACCGATTCAAAGAACAGAGGGACTAGAATTTCTATTGAAACCAGATGTTCTCATTGTGGTTGTATTTTAATGGTTATCAGCAGTCAAACCCTAAAACCCACATCTTCAGCATGGCCTGGCTAGTGTGAGTCATCCACTAATGACTGGACAAGTTACAGCTGCCCCCCCTATCCAGGGCTCAGCATCCATGGATTCGACCAACTGGAGACAGACCACGTTGTGTTGTTGCTGACTTACACTATGAGGTTAGGCCTACTATGATTGTGTCTGTATTGAACAAGTACAGACTTTTTTCTTGTCATATTCCTTAAACAATACTGTATAACAACTACTTATGTACCATTTTCATTGTATTCAGTATAATAAGTAATCTGATTTAAAGTATACGAGAGGTATGGGTAGGTTATATGCAAATACTATGCCATTTTTATAAGAAACTTGAGCATTCGAGGATTTTGCTATCTGTGGGGGTCCTGGACCCAATTCCCTACAGATGCTAAGGGATGATTGTACCTGTTTTTTGTTTGTTTTTGTGCACAAGAAACAAATAACTATACTAGTAGCTTCTGTTTGTGAAGAACTTGCTATGTGCAAGTCCCCATATGTAAGCATCTATCTACCTTATTGCATTTAATTCTAAGAAACCTATAGGACCAGTGTTTTCTGCATTATATAAATGAAAAAGTTGAGAGTATGAAAAATTAATGGTTGGCTTAAGGTCATCCAGCAGGGATTCAGGCCCTTGGCAGACTATAGCCTGGCCCATGTTTTCCACATTGTACAGTCTCTCCACATTGTACAGGGATGGACAGATGAGAAGAAAGGGTCATAGCAGGACTGATATTCAACTGGTAAACAGCAGTGTGGCCACAGTGATTTTCTAAATGTTAAAATATTCCCCCTGGTAATTGATAATAGCTGCCCATTCTTAGCCTCTCCCTGCCCCCGGTGCTCTTCCACTTCCTTCCTACAAGACCCCAGCTCCCCACCCCGCTCCATGCAACAACTAGAGGGGCTATACCTGGGCCAGCAGGGGGCTTCAGAGGGGCTTCTGTTTGGGCAGCATGGAGATTATTAAGTCTCTGCACATAACCCCTGAGGAGAGGAAACCCCTAGTGAGGACAGGGCAGAGACAGCAGCTCTAGAAGTTACAGCTTTGTTTGTCATGTGCCATCTCAGCTATTCTCTTTTATATATTAAACGTTTCCTTCCCATCATTTATAAGTCGATCCCATGTTCACTCTTTGCTGCCACCCAGGAACTCATGCATGAGGTCTGGCCTTTCCATACAGCCTCTTCTTTCCTGCTGGCATTATTTCCTCACATCCTGCTCACCACTGTCAGCTCCAGGGCACGGCCAAACGTGATTGTGGAATTTGGGGGAATTTCATCAAATCTAAGTCATCATCGACTGTGAGGTTCACCATTATTTTATGAATCAGGAAGAAAGAAAAGCCTGTCAACTGAACTGTGACACAAGAAGTACTATGCCATTGTGAGTCAGTCACACCAACCTCTTGTTGCTTCGAAATTTCTTTCATCTATTCTGAAAGATTTGGCAATGTCTCTACCACGACAGGCAATCCTCCTGTATATTTCTCTTCAACAAAATGTAAGGTAGATTCTTCTACTTGGAGGTGTCTTCCTTACTTAGGTTCCCTAAAGGCTGTGGTTGATTTATTACTTTGCTAAAAATATATAAATGTGGTCATTACTCCTAAGAGGAATATTTGTATCTTTAATACCAAATTTGTGTTCTACTGTTGTTTCTATTTTATGCATGTGTTTCTATTGAAACTTTTCATATTAATGTTGAATCATAATGTTAACATTCTGCAGACATTTTATTTTATTTTATTTTATTTTTTAAGCTCTTTATTGGAATATATTTGCTTTACACTCTTGTACCAGTTTTTGAGGTACACCAAAGTGAATCAGCTGTATTTATACATATATCCCCATATCCTCTCCCTCCCGCAACTCCCTCTCACCCTCCCTGTCCTGGCCCTCTAAAGCATCAGCCATCATCGAGTTGATCTCCCTTTGTTATACAGCAACTCCCCACTAGCTATCTATTATACATTTGATAGTGTATCTATGTCTATGCTACTTTCTCACTTCATCCCAGCTTCCCCTTCACCCCCCCACCCAAGCCCCATGTCCTTAGGTCCATTCTCTACATCTGCATCTCCACTCTTGCCCTATCACTGGGTTCATCAGTACCACTTTTTAGATTCCGTATATATGAGTTAGCATATGGTATTTGTTTTTCTCTTTCTGGCTTACTTCGCTCTGTATGACAGTCTCTAGGTCTATCCACCTCATTACATATAGTTCAATTTCATTCCTTTTTATGGCTGAGTAATACTCCATTGTATATATGTGACATCTTCTTTATCCATTCATCTGTTGATGGGCATTTAGGTTGCTTCCATGTCCTGGCTATTGTAAATAGTGCTGCAATGAACATTACTGTACATGTTTCTTTTTGGATTATGGTTTTCTCTGGGTATATGCCCAGTAGTGGGATTATTGGATCATATGGTAGTTCCGTTTTTGTTTTTTTAAGGAACCTCCAAACTGTTTTCCATAGTGGCTGTACCAGTTTACATTCCCACCAACAGTGCAGGAGAGTTCCCTTTTCTCCACACCCTCTCCAACATTTATTGTTTCCAGATGTTTTGATGATGGCCATTCTGACCAGTGTGAGGTGATACCTCACTGTGGCTTTGACTTGCCTTTCTCTAATGATTAGTGATGTTGAGCATCTTTTCATGTGTTTGTTATCTGCAGACTTTTTTTTAAACTTTTTATTTTTTACAATAAACTGCATATATTTAGAGTGTACAATTTGGTATCCCAGTCTCCCATTCGTTCCCTCCCAACCCTTCCCGCTTTCCCCACTTGGTGTCCATATGTTTATTCTCTACATCTGTGTCTCTATTTCTGCCTTGCAAACTGGTTGATTTGTACCATTTTTCTATAGTCTGCATATATGTGTTGATATACAATATTTGTTTTTCTCTTTCTGACTCACTTCACTCTGTATGACAGTCTCTAGGTCCATCCATGCCTCTAAAAATGTCCCAGTTTCATTGCTTTTTACAGCTGAGTAATATTCCATTGTATGTATGTACCACATCTTCTTTATCCATTCATCTGTTGATGGACATTTAGATTGCTTCCATGTCCTGGCTATTGTAAATAGTGCTGCAGTGAACATTGGAGTGCATGTGTCTTTTTGAATTATGGTGTTCTCTGGGTATATGCCCAGTAGTGGGATTGCTGGGTCATATGGTAGTTCTACTTTTAGTTTTGCAAGGAACCTCCATACTGTTTTCCATAGTGGCTGTATCAATTTACATTCCCACCAGCAAAGCAAGAGCATTCCTTTTTCTCCACACCCTCTCCAGCATTTACTCTGTGTAGATTTTCTGATGATGTTCATTCTGACCTGTGTGAGGTGATACCTCATTGTAGTTTTGATTTGCATTTCTCTAATAATTCGTGATGTTGAGCAGCTTTTCACGTGCCTCTTGGCCATCCGTATGTCTTCTTTGGAGGAATGCCTATTTAGGTCTTCTGCCCATTTTTTGATTGGGTTGTTTGTTTTTTTGATATTGAGCTGGATGAACTGTTTATATATTTTGGAGATTAATCCTTTGTCTGTTGATTCATTTGCAAATATTTTTTCCCATTCTGAGGGCTGTCTTTTCATCTTGCTTATAGTTTCCTTTGCTGTGCAGAAGCTTTGAAGTTTCATTAGGTCCCACTTATTTATTTTTGTTTTTATTTCCATTATTCTAGGGGGTGGATCAAAAAAGATCTTGCTGTTATTTACATCAAAGAGTGTTCTTCCTATGTTTTCCTCCAGGAGTTTTATAGTATCTGGCCTTACATTTAGGTCTTTTATCCATTTTGAGTTTATTTTTGTGTATGGTGTTAGGAAGTGTTCTAATTTCATTCTTTGACATGTAGCTGTCCAGTTTTCCCAGCACCACTTATTGAAGAGGCTGCCTTTTCTCCACTGTATATCCTTGCCTCCTTTGTCATAGATTAATTGACCGTAGTTTATCTCTGGGCTTCCTATCCTGTTCCATTGATCTATATTTCTGTGTTTGTGCCAGTACCATACTGTCTTGATCACTGTAGCCTTGTAGTATAGCCTGAAGTCAGGAAGCCTGATTCCACCAACTCCGTCTTTCCTTCTCAAGATTGCTTTGGCTATTCGGGGTCTTTTGTGTTTCCATACAAATTGTAAAATTTCTTGTTCTAGTTCTGTGAAAAATGCCATTGGTAATTTGATGGGGATTGCATTGAATCTGTAAATTGCTTTGGGTAGCATAGTCATTTTCACAATGTTGATTCTTCCAATCCAAGAACATGGTATGTCCCTCCATCTGTTTGTGTCTTCTTTGATTTCTTTCATTAGTGTCTTATAGTTTTCTGAGTACAGGTCTTTTACCTCCTTGGTTAGGTTTATTCCTAGGTATTTTATTCTTTTTGTTGCAGTGGTGAATGGGATTGTTTCCTTAATTTCTCTTTCTGATCTTTCATTGTTGGTGTATAGAAATGCAAGAGATTTCTGTGTGTTAATTTTGTATCCCGAAACTTTACCAAATTCATTGATTAGCTCGAGTAGTTTTCTGGTAGCATCTTTAGGATTTTCTATGTATAGTATCATGTCATCTGCAAACAGTGAAAGTCTTACTTCTTCTTTTCCAATTTGGATTCCTTTTATTTCTTTTTCTTCTCTGATGGCTGTGGCAAGGACTTCCAAAATTATGTTGAATAGTAGTGGCGAGAGTGGACATCCTTGTCTTGTTCCTGATCTTAGAGGGAATGCTTCCAGTTTTTCACCATTGAGAATGATGTTTGCTGTGGGTTTGTCATATATGGCCTTTATTATGTTGAGGTAGGTTCCCTCTATGCCCACCTTCTGGAGAGTTTTTATCATAAATGGGTGTTGAAATTTGTCAAAAGCTTTCTCTGCATCTATTGAGATGATCATGTGGTTTTTATCCTTCAGTTTGTTAATCTGGTGTATCACATTGATTGATTTGCGTATACTGAAGAATCCTTGCATTCCAGGGATAAACCCCACTTGGTCATGGTGTATGATCCTTTTAATGTGTTGTTGGATTCTGTTGGCTAGTATTTTGTTGGTTGAGGATTTTTGCATCTAAATTCATCAGTGATATTGGTCTGTAGTTTTCTTTTTTGGTAGTATCTTTGTCTGGATTTGGTATCAGGGTGATGGTGTTCTCATAGAATGAGTTTGGGATTGTTCTTTCCTCTGCAATGTTTTGGAAGAGTTTGAGAAGGATGGGTGTTAGCTCTTCTCTAAATGTTTGATAGAATTCACCTGTGAATCCATCTGGTCCTGGACTTTTGTTTGTTGGGAGATTTTTAATCACAGTTTCAATTTCATTATTCATGACTGGTCAGTTCATATTTTCTATTTCTTCTTGATTCATTCTTGGAAGTTTATACTTCTCTAAGAATCTGTCCATTTCATCCAGGTTGTCCATTTTATTGGCATATAGTTGCTTGTAGTAATCTCTTATGGTGCTTTTTATTTCTATGGTGTCTGTTGTAACTTCTCCTGTTTCCTTTCTAATTTTATTGATTTGAGTCCTCTCCCTCTTTTTCTTGATGAGTCTTGCTAGAGGTTTATTGATTTTATTTATCTTCTCAAAGAACCAGCTTTTAGTTTTATTGATTTTTGCTATTGTTTTCTTTGTCTCTATTTCATTTATTTCTGCTCTGATCTTTACGATTTCTCTCCATCTACTAACTTTGGGTTTTGTTTGCTCTTCTTTCTCTAGTTTCTTTAGGTGTAAGGTTAGGTTGTTGATTTGGGATTTTTCTTGTTTCTTGAGGTAGGATTGTATCACTATAAACTTCCCTGTTAGAACTGCCTTTGCTGCATCCCATAGGTTTTGGATCATTGTGTTTTCATTGTCATTTGTCTCTAGGTATTTTTTGATTTCCTCTTTGATTTCTTCAGTGATCTCTTGGTTATTTAGTAGCATATTGTTTGGCCTCCATGTGTTTGTGTTTTTTACAGTTTGTTTTCCTGTAATTGATTTCTAATCTCATAGCATTATGGTCAGAAAAGATGCTTGATACAATTTCAATTTTCTTGAATTTACCAAGGCTTGATTTATGACCCAAAATGTGATCTATCCTGGAGAATGTCCCATGTGCACTTGAGAAGAATGTGTAATCTGCTGGTTTTGGATGTAATGTCCTATAGATATCTATTAAATCCAGCTGATTTATTGTGTCATTTAAAGCTTGTGTTTCCTTATTAATTTTCTGTGTGGATGATCTGTCCATTGGTGTAAGTGGGGTGTTAAAGTCCCCCACTATGATTGTGTTACTGTCGATTTCCTCTTTCATAATTGTTAGCATTTGCCTAATGTATTGAGGTACTCCTATACTGGGTGCATATATATTTATAATTTTTATCTCTTCTTCTTGGATGGATCCCTCAATCTTTATGTAGTGTCCTTTCTTGTCTCTTGTAACATTTTTATTTTAAAGTCTATTTTATCTGATATAAGTATCACTACTCCAGCTTTCTTTTGATTTCCATTTGCATGGAATATCTTTTTCCATCCCCTCACTTTCAGTCTGTATGTGTCCCTAGGTCTGAAGTGGGTCTCTTGTAGACAGCATATATATGGGTCTTGTTTTTGTATCCATTCAGCCAGTCTGTGTCTTTTGGTTGGTGCATTTAGCCCATTTACATTCAAGGTAATTATCGATATGTATGTTCCTATGACCATTTTCTTAATTGTTCTGGGTTTGTTTTTGTAGGTCCTTTTGTTCTCTTATGTTTCCCACTTAGAGAAGTTCCTTTAGCATTTGTTGTAGGGCTGGTTTGGTGGTGCTGAATTCTCTTAGCTGTTGCTTGTCTGTAAAGCTTTTGATTTCTCCCTCGAATCTGAATGAGATCCTTGCTGGGTAGAGTATTCTTGGTTGTAGGTTCTTCTCAGTCATCACTCTAAATATATCGTGCCACTCCCTTCTGGCTTGTAGAGTTTCTGCTGAGAAATCAGCTGTTAACCTGATGGGAGTTCCCTTGTATGTTATTTGTCATTTTTTCCCTTGTTGCTGTTAATAACTTTTATTTGTCTTTAATTTTTGTCAATTTGACTGCTATATGTCTTGGTGTGTTTCTCCTTGGGTTTATCCTGCCTGGGACTCTCTGTGCTTCCTGAACTTGGGTAGCTATTTCCTTTCCTATGTTAGGGAAGTTTTCAACTATAATCTCTTCCAGTATTTTCTCAGGTCCTTTCTCTCTCTCTTCTCCTTCTGAGACCCCTATAATGTGAATGTTGGTGCGTTTAACATTGTCCCAGAAGTCTCTTAGGCTGTCTTCAGTTCTTTTCATTCTTTTTTCTTTATTCTTTTCCGCATCAGTGATTATCACCATTCTGTCTTCCAGGTCACTTATTCACCCTTCTGCCTCAGTTAATCTGCTATTGGTTCCTTCTAATGTATTTTTCATTTTACTTATTGTGTTGCATATCTCTGTTTGTTTGTTCTTTAATTCTTCTATGTCTTTGGTAAACTTTTCTTGCAACTTTTCGATCTTTGCATCCAATCTTTTTTCAAAGTCCTGGATCATCTTCACCATCATTATTCTGAATTCTTTTTCTGGAAGAGTGCCTATCTCCTCTTCATTTAGTTGTTTTTCTGGTGTTTTATCTTGTCCCTTCATCTGGTACAAAGTCTTTTGCCTTTTCATTTTCTCTGTCTTTTTGTGGCTGTGATTTTCAGTTCCACAAGATGAAACACTGCTGATACTGCTTGATTCTGCTGTCTGCCCTCTTGTGGAGGAAGCTGTCTAGGAGGCTCGTGGGTGCTTCCTGATGGGAGGGACTGATGGTGGGTTGGGCTGGGTGGGAGGAGCTCAGTAAAACTTTAATCCGATTTGGTGGGTGGAGCTCGGTGACACTTTAATCTGCTTGTCTGCTAATGGGTGGGGCTGTGTTTCCACCCTGGTGGTCGTTTGGCCTGAGGCGACCCAGCCCTGGAGCTTACAGGCTCTTTGGTGGAGCTAATGGTGGGCTCTGAAAGGGCTCACACTGATGAGCACTTCTTAGAACCCCTGCTGCCAGTGCCCCTGTCTCCCTGGTGAGCCACAGCTGCCCGCCCACCTCTGCAGGCAACCCTCCAACACCAGCAGGTCGGTCTGGTTCAGTCTCCTATGGGGTCACTGCTCCTTCCCCCTGGGTCCTGGTGAGCACACTTTTTTGTGTGTCCTCCAAGAGTGGAGTCTCCATTTTCCCCAGTCCTGTGGGGGTCCTGCAATCAAATCCTGCTGGTTTTCAAAGTCTGATTCTCTGGGGATTCCTCCTCCCGTTGCTGGACTCCCAGGTTGGGAAGCCTGATGTGGGGCTCAGAACCCTCAGGACTTTTGTGGTGTAACTGTTCTCCAGCTTGTGAGTCACCCACCCAGCATTTATGGGATTTGATTTTAATGTGATTGCACCCCTCCTACTGTCTCATTGCAGCTTCTCCTTTGTCTCTGGATGTGGGGTGGTTTTTTTTGGTGAGTTCCAGTGTCTTTCTGTCGATGGTTGTTCAGCATTTAGTTGTAATTCCGATGCTCTTGCAAGAGGGAGTGAGCGCACGTCCTCCTACTCTGCCATCTTTTTATTTTTTTATTTTTTTGGGGGTACACCAGGTTCAATCATCTGTTTTTATACACATATCCCCGTATTCCCTCCCTTCCTTGACTCCCCCCCCTTGAGTCCCCCCCACCGTCCCCGCCCCAGTCCTCTAAGGCATCTTCCATCCTCGAGTTGGACTCCCTTTGTTATACAACAACTTCCCACTGACTATTTTACAGTTGGTAGTATATATATGTCTGTGCTACTCTCTCGCTTCGTCTCAGTTTCCCCTTCACCCCCCGCCCCCTCTCATACCTCGGGTTCTCCAGTCCATTCTCTGTATCTGCATCCACTCCGCCATCTTGATTGCACTTCTGCAGACATTTTAAATGGTGATTAAAACATATAAGCTATCAACAGTGCATATCACTCAATTAAGGTGACAATAATGTGAGCAGTTAGGACCAATTTCTCGCAAGCACAGGGAGGGACAATTCTAAGATGTATCCTGATTTCAAATATTTTATTATTTATTTATTTGTTTGTTTATTTTTTAAAACTCTTTATTGGAGTGTAATTGCTTTACCCTGTTGTGCCAGTTTCTGCTGTACAACAAAATGAATCAGCTGTATTTATACATATATCCCCATGTCCCCTCCCTCCCACGACTCCTTCCCACACTCCCTATCCCACCCCCTAAGTCATCACCAATCATCAAGTTTATTTATTTTATTTATTGGCTGCATTGCGTCTTCGTTGCTGCTCGTGGGCTTTCTGTAGTTAAGGAGAGTGGGGGTTGCTCTTCATTGCAGTGCGCAGGCTTCTTATTGTGCTGGCTTCTCTTGTTGCAGAGCATAGGCTGTAGGCACATGGGCTTCAGTAGTCGTGGTGCATGGGCTCTATAGTTGTGGCTCTAGAGCACAAGCTCAGTAGTTGTGGTGCATGGGCTTAGTTGCTCCAAGGCATGTGGGATCTTCCCCACCCAGGGATCGAACCCATGTCCCCTGCATTGGCAGGCAGATTCTTAACCCCTGCCCCAACCAGGGAAGCCCCAAAGATTTTAAATTTGAAAATATATGCATCTTAGGACTGATTAAACTTTGCCTTGTCTGTGTGAGTTCAATCAATTGAACTTTGCAGATGCGAAGAATGAGATTCAGAGCAGTTAAGCACTTCAAGAACACAGCCTCATAACTGATGGAGCCTGGAATTCTGATCCAGGTGTGACTCCAAAACCTATGCTTCTTTCCATTCAAACTGATAATCCAAATGGGGAGAAAAGTCAGTCCTACATGAATATGGAGGACATTATTGGTGCTTCACCTTGTGCCCCCAGCAATATTTACCAGTACTGTGTTCCCGTCCACAGTCTCTCAAGGCTTAATAGCTTGAACCTGCAGCTACCCTAGGGCTACTGAAGCAACTTGAACTGGACTTTCCCAGAGCTGAAAAGTAATGGGAGTTTTCATGCCCTCAGGGCAGCTGAAAAGCAATGACTGACATGCAGTAGAAAGCTCAGCTGCTTTGTCTTTAGGCCGGACAGATTCTGTGATGTAACTGATCCTCTTGAGTATCCCTCAGGATCAGACTGAGGCTTGACTTTACCAGCTTGGCCTGGCTTTTTACCCTTCCCTAATCTGCTTCCCCACTCTCATACTGCTTTCTCTTGAGAGCATTTCCTTAATAAGTCGCTTACACACAAATCCTCATCTCAGGGTCAGCTTCTGGGAAACATGACCCAAGACAATGCAGAAGTAAGTGAATAAGGCAGCATCATATATGGCAGCATAATGCCAATGGAATATGCTAATTGAGTCCTGCCTTCATCACTCTTCCAGTCCTGGGAAAAGTCCTATATTTCCTGAATCTCACTGTTACAGTGCTGATGGAGTAACTCAACTTCCACCTTCAAGTTCTAGGAGCTTTAGGTCTAGTTAGGAGCTGCTCCCTCTGGGTCCCAGTTGAGCTTGCTTTGGACTCCTGGTCCTAATGATGATGTTTGCCACGTTCAGCATCAGCCACTGGGGTGAATGCTTTCTGAAATTGCCCCTAGGAATCTTGTTTTCATTCTTGTCACTATTCAGACCCTCTAGATTATTCCAGAGGCTGTGTCCCTGCGCTCCACTTTTGGGATCAGTAAAGTCTGAATTTTCTTTCTCTTTTCTTCTTATAAACACTATGCTTGGAGTCACACAGTACTGGAACTGCAAGAGCTCTGAAAGATCATTTGGCCAATCAGAGAGAGGAAGTGACAAGCTCAAGGTCAAAAAAAGAGCTGGGAAACTATGGCTAGAAACCACAGTTCTGTTTCTTGTACTGCTATGCCCCTCGCTCTGGACTTAATGTATTTCTGAGTGAGACAGGAAACAAATCTGGTTTCAAGGAGGACTATTTCCTCCCTTTTGTGTGAGAAATTCAAATCCCATTTATATTTAGGAATACCTAAATTATTCTCCCTTACAGTGCTCCAAGTCCTCCAGACGTTCACATGATCTTTCAAGGAAGAAACCTAATCCCTTCACTTCTTATCTGGGATGCCCTGGAAACTTCAGTTTACTTCTTGGGATGGGGACAATGTACTTCCCTCCCTCATGCCTACATTGTGGAAGAGCTGCCTCAGAATTCTCTCTTCATCTCAGAATTTGATCCCTACTTGCTTGTACCACTAGAGGGAAAAAAGGAAAGCCCAGAAAGAGCATTCACTGACAAAAAGAACATTCTGAATTTGTGCTGTGGTATTGCTCCATTGAAGTCTCTTCTGGAAAAATAGAGGCTAATTTGCCTAGACCTAGGGATTTAAGAGAGACTGATTTTGGACTTATTTACACATCATAATCCTGCATAGAGAAAGGCATTTTTGTAAGCTTCACCAGCCCGAGGCAGAATTAGGAGGCAGACAAGGGTTATTTTTGGAGACCCTCATTTGTAGCCCCTCCACCCTCTGATAATAGAGGCCCTTTAGTCCTCAGGGCCCCCTGTTGTCCCTTTGTCTTCCATGGCAGGGGGGTGGGGGTTGGGGGGAGGGATAGGACACAGTGGAAAGAGCTGGGCCAAGTGGAAGATGGTCTAATCACCAGCTAATGGGTATGCTCACCATTAATGTTTTTAAAAAACAAAATTCAGCCGAGTAAATGTGAAGATCTAATTGGCTTTGTTAGGTGATTCATGAACTGGACAGCATCCCATCTAGCTACTAGAAGGGTGCTTCAAGGGGTGTACAAAATGGAAGATTTTTATAGGAAGATGGGTGGGGCAGGGGAGCTATTAGCAGAAGAAAAGAAAAGGTTATTTTTAGTCCAGGACAGTCTTCTTTTTTGGGTAGAAGGGAACTACAAGGATTTTATCATGTATCATCATTGCCTCTTCTTCCTGGGGGGTGGAGCAGACCACAGAGGGTGACAGATTACCTCATTGGTGCTGAACAGAAAATTCCAGACTGGTTGATTAAGATTACATTTCTGGTGAAGGTCAAACTGCAATTAGGTTAGGTATTAAATCTAGGTTTGGTATCATGGGCTTTAACACAAGTGATGCCATTTTGGGCCTGTGGTTTTCTCTTTAGCAATGTCTTCTGAGAACTGAGAGATCCATGCAGCTGTCTGAATGACATCACATGCATTATTTATCCTCCCCGAGTCTCAGTTACTCTAGTTATACAAATGTTATAGCCACACTTCTCTTTCCCAGCTCATAGTATAGGGGGGTCACCTGAGACCATTTATGAGAAAGCATTTTTTTTAATTGAAGTATAGTTGACTTACAATGTTTCAGGTGTACAGCAAAATGATTCAGTTATATAGTTATATATACATATATATAGAGATTCTTTTTCAGATTCTTTTCCATTATAGGTTATTACAAGATATTGAATATAGTTCTGTGTGCTATACAGTAGGTCCTTGTTGTTTATCTATTTCATATATAGTGGTGTGTATCTTTAATCCCAAATTCCTAATTTATCCCCTTCCCCTTTGGTAACCATAAGTTTGTTTTCTATGTTGGTGAGTCTATTTCTGTTTCGTAAATAAGTTCACTTTATCATTTTTTTTAGATTACACATATGACATTTGTCTTTCGGTGACTTACTTCACTTAGTATGATAATCTCTCAGTCCATCCATGTTGGTGCAAATGGCATTATTTCATTCTTTTTTATGACTGAGTAGTATTCTGTTGTATATATATATATATATATATATATATACACACACACACATATATGCCACATCTTCTTTATCCATTCATCTGTGGGTAGACATTAAGGTTGAAAGCATATACTTATAATGTGTTACCTTCTCTTTTGTCCTTGCTTTCTGCTGGGTGATATTGGGCCTTAATGAGTGAATTAAATAAATAAACCATTTTCCTAAACTTCAGTCACTCATATGCCACCTTCATGATTTTTACCATATCCTCATATTATACATACTATCATCAATTTAACATTCATATTTAAACAAAATGACTAGGTAAATTTAAATACATTATTTAAATATATAAATTGCTAGGTAAGTCAATTTAAATTGTTTTAGGGACTTCCCTGATGGTCCAGTGGCTAAGACTCCACGCTCCCAATGCAGGAGGCCCGGGTTCGATCCCTGGTCAGGGAACTAGATCCTGCATGCCGAATCTAAGAGTTCACATGCTGCAACTAAAGATCCCTTGTACGGACTTCCTAGGTGGTGCGGCGGCAAAGAATCTGCCTGCCAATGCAGGGGACCCAGGTTCGAGCCCTGCTCTGGGAAGATTCCATATGCCACGGAGAAACTAAGCCCGTGCGCCACAACTGTTGAGCCCGTGAGTCACAACTATTGAGCCCATGTACCGCAACTACTGAAACCTGCGTGCCTAGAGCCCATGCTCTGCAGCAATGAAGAGCCCGTGCACCACAACAAAGAGTAGCCCCCGGCTCCTCTCAACTAGAGAAAGCCTGTATGCAGCAGCAAAAACCCAACACAGCCAATAAATAAATAAATAAATTTATTAAAAAAAAGATCCCCCATGCCACAACTAAGACCTGGCACAGCCAAATAAATATTTTAAAAAATTATTTTAAACAATAATATCTGTGAAAACCCAGGTTTGAGGTGCTAGTTACATTTCTTCCTAATATATATTAAAAATAAGTGCTTAACTATTGAAATGGAAAAAATCATGTCCTTAACCATCTATTTAATTCCTAAGAAAAGATAGGCCACACTTTGGAAAATGAATCACCTGTGTATGTTGGCTTGCTAGTAGCTCCTGGCATTTCTCAGTATTTTATTTATTTGTATGAGGTTTGTCAGCTGGAATAGGCTGAGGGGGCTGTGGGACACAATGTACAATGGCATAGAACTTGCTGTGGCTAAGACATAAAAGATATAGGGAAAAGAGCAAGCTTGTGCCAGAGAACGTGTTTTGAATATGAGATGTACAGTCATTGCCTTAGCAATGCATCACAGAGCCTCGTCAGGTAGTAACAAAGTGCTGGAGGGTGGTAATGACAACCCGCTGTGACAGTCAGGGTGACAGCGTTCCACTGCAGGACAAGGGTACTGTACTTATTGCTGACTGGTTCAGTATGGTCTGAAGCATGGTCTGAAGGCCTTTCATGTCATGTGTTACCTTCTCTTTTGTCCTTGCTTTCTGCTGGGTGATATTGGGCCTTAATGAGTGAATTAAATAAATAAACCATTTTCCTAAACTTAACACATGCCACTAGTGTTCGAAAATGTCGCGCGGACTAAAAACGCTCAGAACTGCCAGCACAGTGCTTTAGCTAGTTACAATGCACACACCTGCTTAAAACAGAGGCCCTTAAGGGTAGTGTTACTGGTGGAAATTTCAGGAAAACTTTCAGGCTAACAAGATATCAGTATGAGAAGAAAATCTGCCTCAGTCATTAATAATCTCCATTATTTTATTTATTTATTTACTTTATTCATTTGGCTACATCGGGTCTTACTTGCATCAGGCGGGATCTTTCGTCCTGGCAAGTGAGCTCTTCATGGGCTCCAGAGCACGCAGGCTCAATAGTTGAGGCTCGCAAGCTTCGTTGCTCCGCGGCATGTGGGATCTTAGTTTACAACCAGGGATCGAACCCATGTGGCCTGCATTGGAAGGCGGATTCTTAACCCCTGGACCACCAGGGAAGTCCCAATAATCTCAGTTATTAAAGGTTCTCTGTGTACGTTACGGATAGGCCAATTGGTAGGAGCATGGGGGAAAAGACCCATTTTGCTGCTATGGGAATTCCTGAATGCCTTTTCTGCCATCTGTCGTCAACTGGCACTGAATTATTTGAGGTTAAGTCTACCACCTCTGCCTACTTCCAGTTATATATTCCCTAATCTACTTATTTTGTTATTGAATTAATTTTGATGAGATATATTTTTCTAGTCAGTTATTCACTTCATCTGTTTTCAATTTTATTGCCAAAAAGTTGTTCTCAGTATTCTCTTATTTTTAAAAATCTTTGTAGTTATAGCAATGCTCCCTTGTTACTCCTAATATTGTCTATTTGTGCTTTCTCTTTTGATTTCTTTACCAGTTTGCCAGGGTTTTGTTTATATTTTTAAAGAAGTCTTCTAAAAGAGCCAGATTTCGGCTCTGTGGATTCTCTCTACTTCAGCTTCTTTATAATTCATCTTTATACACCACATCCCTTGGCATACACTGCAATGTTTGTAAGTGAAAACTTGCCTAATAAAGCTGTTGTTCTGAATGACTGAAAATTCCCCTTATCTGGAAAAACTTTCAAAAATTTCTGTGTAGGCATATTTCCTTCTTTTTGTCTACTTCTCTAAACTCATTTTAATATTGTTGCTTGAATGCTCTTTCTTTGAACAACACTTTCCCCAATTATAGGTCTGTTCCCTCTCAGTTTTACTGTTGTTCAGCATCTGAAGCATGGTGAGAAAGTTCTGCTTTAAGCGCAGTAAGTGATTAGTGTGGTTTATTCTAGAGAGCTCAGGTCCAAGTTGAGCTCTGAAGATGATTAGAATTTGGATATGAGGTAGGGGGCAGTGATATTCTGGGTGGGGCTTGAGGGTGGTGTGTGTGGGCAGCAGTGAGACGCCCCTCAAAAGAAACAAAACAAAACAAAACAAAACAAAAACCAACCCAGAGATTCAAAGTAATCCCCTTCCACCAGCCTCATCTGGATCCTGTTCTCTCTGGCTGTCTGTGCCTTAGAGGCTCAGGCCATCTTTCGAAGTTTCAAATCTGTGTGCTCCGTCTCACCCAAGGGCCTCTAAACATGCTTTTTCCTCTGCCTGGAACTCTCTTCCCCGGCCCTGCCACTTTTCCCCACTTTATTTCTATTCCCTTCTCAGATATCTGTTTACCCTTTGCTCTTTCCTTATAAATATTTTTCTGATTCCCACCAAAGAATGTCAAATTTCCCCACTGCAACTTACCACGAGTGTAAAATTTTTTTTGGCCCTGTTGCGCGGCTTGCAGGATCTCAGTTCCCCGACCGGGGATTGAACCTGGGCCACGGCAGTGAAAACCCAGAATCCTAACCACTAGGCACCAGGGAACTCCCACATGCGTATATTTTTAGATTAAAGATGTGATTACATGATTAGTGCCTGTCTGCCTCTGTGGCATGAAAACTTGAGGGCAGGAACTATGTCTACTGTTCTTTCACTTGTGCCCAGTGCCTTACAAAGACTAAGGACTCAGGTAGCAGTTGTTTAATTTTCTCTCATTTGTTAACTAGTTAACATGGTTAACTAGTTGTTAACTAGTTAATGGTGTAGAGATCTATAAAGTCCATCTCTAGAGGCATAATGTCCAGACAAGAGCTACTTGACCCAGGACTTCTCAGAATTTGAGAGGCCTACATTATGCCCGCTTATTCAAATAGACGAAGAAATGCAAAATGACTTGGAGAAACGGTGCTATTTTGAATGTTTACATTGAGGCAATTAACACTTTAACACATAATACAATATAATTATGCTGCTCACAAGATAATTACAGGGTTTATTAAATTATCCTTTCTTTGCACCCAGGCAGTGTGGACTGGATTGGAGTTCAAGCATAAAGGCGTATGATGCATATCTTTCTTCAACCCCATTACTGTATCTTTTGGTTCAGTGAGTCACCTTCTCCACTCGAGGCCCTTTTTGGAAGTGATGCCCAAGCCACACCCCCTCCTGACCACCCCCACCCCATGATGGGACCAGCCTGGATAGTAACCTATCCAAAAGAGGCCTGGAAAAGGCAGAGATATGGATACAGACTTTGGCAATTTCTTTCCTGCACAGTTTACACCCTAAACTGGGAACACACCCAGCTCACCTGTGTGGCAGGTCAAGCTCTAGAGATGAGTTGAAAGTGTCCAGTGATCAAAGCTCCTTGATGCCATGAGTCCAGGCTCAGCAAATAACATGTGATTATAACCTGATTTCCAGTGTTTGTAGCACTGTGGTCTAGGTCATCCTCTATTATTTCCCCCTGCCTCCCACTGAGTGCCCTTAGAATATTGCTACAGAAGATAATCCCTACTTCCAGCAATTCTCGGAATATCTGAACAACCAATTTCTCAGTCGCAAGGATATGTTAAGGGATTAAACAAATACAAAAAAATATTGTATAACGTACACTTCAAAAGTAGAGGTAGATAGCACGTGGACTATGAGAATTGCTGTATTAATGTCAATCTTTAAAGGTTGTTTCCTCATCTTTTCTTCTTTTCCTTGTAGAGGAACGAGGAGTCTTGAGATGCACTTGCCTTTGAGTTTAGCTTTTTTTTAAAGAAGTTTTATTGAGATACAGTTAACATACAATAAACTGCATATATTTAGAGTGTACAATTTGGTATTTTTTTTTCTTATTAGTAATGTATATATGGCAATCCCAATCTCCCAATTCGTCCCCCCCCAACCCTCCCCATTTTCCCCACGTGGTGTCCATATGTTTGTTCTCTACATCTGTGTCTCTATTTCTGCCTTGCAAACTGATTGCACCATTTTTCTATATTTGGCATGTATGTGTGTTTAGCTTAAGTATTGTGTGACTAGGAACAAATGTATTTAAGTGGAGTGTTTACAGCCTCTTTTACCCACTAAAGAGAATTCTGGGTCTAGCATCTCCCACCTCTCCTCTTTCCTGAGAGCTGAGGAGGATTCTCTCTTTGCTGGGTTGGTTTCTGGGCTCTGTGATGCAGAATTGGGACAGTAGTAGAAAACAGAACACAAAAGATTTGGGTGGGGGTATTTTCATAGATAAAAGCCAAGAAATACTCACAAGAGAAAAAAAGAGACAGGATAAAAGAGGGAAAAGAAAGGACAAGAAAGTCTAGAACTGTGAGGACTTTGTCTTTTTCTAAGGAGTTTTGTAATTGATGGTTGAAGGTCAAGAAGAGAGAATATGGACGTGCCGGGCAGTTCTTTTCCACGTAGAGGACACGTGGTAGAAGTAAGGAGAGGATTTTAAAAAAATATGTGTATTAAAAATATATCTCCCTATCCTTGACGCTTTCTGAGAGGGATGATAGTAACGGTTTTACTTGCGTTAGTTTGGTTGCTAGATGGTTGCATTGAATGCCAAACTGCTCTGAGATTGGGCTTCTTGGGTCCAGTTCTACCTGAATTAGAATTAGATATTGGAATAAAGCAGTTGTTTCCTCATTGAATAGACATTCTTCTTTTCTCACACTTTGGATCTTCCCTCCTGATTTGGTCAGATTATGACCTTCTGGGAAGTTGTTGGCCTGGGTATAGATTAGTGTCCCAGCCTGAGTTCTTCCAAAGCAGATCCTGAGGCAAAGGTTTGAGTTCAGGTAGATTTTTTGGGAATATGATCCCAGGGGAAGTGACACAGGGGAGAAGTAGTCACCACACGCTCCTGGTCACTGAGTCTGCCACTGGTGTGGGTGACTGGGGCTGCATCCTGAGGGGCCTTTTGAGGAGTTTTATGAGATGTCTGAGGAGCTTTTTGTTTCCTCTGGGGAAACGAAAGGGGAGAGCATTTATCATCGGCTCTGATCTTCTCTTGGTCAAGGGTGGCCTCATAGGCTTCAATTGTTCTGGGCCTTTCCTGGTGCCTGCCTGAGAGTTGAGTAGTATTAAAAGATAAGCTGAGGCATTTAAAACACTTTAGGAGTTTATCTGTGGAAAAATTGATTAGAATCTGACAGCGCCAAACCAGAAGTAGTTAGGAGCACTCTGCCAACAGGAGCTGGGGAGAGATGTTTAGAGAGGAGATGCAGAAACAAAGTAAGGAAATTGCTTGATTGGCTGTAGCTTAAAGTCTGGTTGTCTGTTTGCGATTGGTTGCCCTTGGGTTTGGATTGTGTGACCTTGGGCATTTACAGGTTTAGATTTTGGTCTGCTTAGTAGGCCACCTTGGCGTTAGTGCCATCTGAGTCTAGTGGCCTCCTTGTTTAATTACTTTAACAGTAGGTTCTCATGGACATTCTACTTCATGAGGTTAGAGAAGCCCCCAGGCCTAAAGCCAAAGGCCCCTGGTGTGGAACAGAGGCAAGGTGGCCTTGCCTGGACTTGGGGAGAGCTGGTCACAGTCTGGAGCTGGTTGCGGCAGCAGTGTTGTGTGAAACAGAGTGTGTTCGGGAACAGAGACTCTGGGGAAAGGGCAGGGTGTGGGCCTGGACGGTGTATGTCAAGGAGAGCAGTGGGGGGGGGGGGGGGGTTGCTGAATGAGACTGTGCAGCCTTATGGGCTGAGCAAAGAACATGGAACTCATCCTGAGAGCGGTGGGAGCTGGTGAAAAGTTGATGCAGAAGCGTGACCCCGTCAGATTTGTGTTTTAGGAGAAAAAGCTCACCCTGGTCACAGTGCGCAGGGTGGATTGATGGGGGTGGATGTGGCATGCGGGGGCGTGGTAGGGGTTGTTATGGAGAGCGTGAGAGCTGTGGGAGCAAACACACAGTCCAGCTGAGAGACGGTGAGGATCTGAAATGAGACTGGCTGGCAGGCGTTCCCGAGAGAGACCCAACAGGGAAGGCCGCACAGGAACTCATGACCCGGGCTGAGCAGAGCAGAGGCTCAGTCCCTTCAGATCACAAGCTGTAAGGATATGACCCCAAAGCTAGTGGCTGCCGTGTCCTCCGTCATGTGCTGTAAGAGCTCTTTTTAAACACTTTGACTTTTGTTGAGAAAAACAATCTTTCAATACCTAATAACGAATGTACTATTGTTTTTGTTTTGTTTTTCTCCCGGAGCTGCAGGAATGAGGCCAACATACATCAGATGCTGGGGGGGTATGGAGGTGTGTGTGTGTGTGTGTGTGTGTGTGTGTGTGTGTAAGACAGAAAGAGAGAGAGGGAGCAAGCATGAGCACCCGTGCGTGACTCGCAGTGGAGTTCCTGCACCCAGTCTACCCCAGGCCTGCTCTAAACCCTACTTTCCACAGTTTGATGGTATATTTATATGAACATTTAACTTCCCCTTTTTGGCTTAAGCTGATTGAGTTGAGTTTCTCATAATCAAGAATCCTGACTAGAATAACATTTTTGTGCCTGAAGCTTTTTTGCTATTTTAAATTATTTCTTCAGCATATATTCTTTTTTTAAAAAATATTTATTTATTTATTTATTATATTTGGCTGTGTGGGTGTTAGTGGCAGCACGGGGATCTTTAGTTGTGGCATATGAGCTCTTAGTTGCGGCATGTGGGATCTAGTTCCCTGACCAGGGATCAAACCCAGGCCCCCTGCATTGGGAGCGTGGAGTCTTAGCCACTGGACCACCTGGGAAGTCCCTCAGCATATATTCTTTTAAGGGAAAGTAATAGGTCCAAAATAATTACCAAATAATCATCTCCAGAAGTATATAAGAATAACTTATTTCACCATAGTCTTACAAGTATTGAGTAATATAATTTTTTAAGCCTTTGTTAATTTCTGTTAAAAAATATTTTAAAATTACTTATTTTTAATTGCTAATGAGGTTGAAAATATTGCAATTCTATTTACTTTATACCTTTTTTTGTGAATTGTCTAATTATATCTTTGACCTATTATGTTTATTGGGGGTCAAATGTCTTTGTTTTTTTCAATCAATTTTTATTAATTCTCTCCAGCTAACGCCTGTTAATTTGCCTGTCACATTTATCTCAGATGTTGTTTCTAGCTTGGTTGCTTGCTCTGAATTCTATTCATTGTTCTTTTGGAGTTATAGAAATTATAAAATGTTATGTAGTTAAGTTTGTGTTCTCTTATAGTTGTTTTGATATAGCAGAAAATAAAGTAGACTTACTTTCTGCTCTTTTGTCTTTGTATGTTGGCTACAAAAATTTTCTTTTTAAGAAATGACTTCTTAAAAATAGAAGTGTTACATAGTGAATGTGGCAATTGTGGAGGCCCTGCTCAGACCTCACTTCAAGAAGGAGCTCACCTTTCAGCTGTGAGGAGTGCAGTGAGCTGACTCTCTCTAGTTGCAACACCCTCAGGATCAAACACCTGCAGTGTTGGAGCTGAGACCACCCTCTTCCCAGCAGCCCCCAGCCAATGACTGAGCACAGCAGGCACACTAGGCCTGTGCTTTTCTGCCAACACAGGCAAACTGCTCTATGAACCATCTGTGTACTGGACCGCGTTGTCGGGTTATGTGAAACTTCTCAGAGCTGCCCTGCAGTCTGGAGCTCTTTCTCCCAATGTCCCTTCCTTCCCCCTCTTCTTTCACAGGTATCAGATCAACCCTTGTGGTCTGAAGGCTTTCCCTGTCTGCTCCTACTCCCTCTCCCCTCTACTTTTCACAGGTATTACCCAGAACAAATCTCTGGCACCTTTAACTGCGTTTTGACATCTGCTTCCTGGAGGACATAAATGACAGTTATTATTAAACAATGAAGTGGTCCAGAGAAATCAACAGAGAAAAGAACAAATCAAAGTCCTACTGTTGCAACACATCCATTAGTGCATGTGAGTAGATGTAGAATAGTTGGGCAGCTGGCTGGCTGGAGAGATGGGGCAGGGATTTATGTGTGTTCTGTTCACTACTTATGCTTACGTCTAGAACAATGTCTGGCATGTAGTGGGTACTGACATGCCTGTTGAGTGAATGGACAGATCAAAAAGTTTTCTAAAAATGAGATGATGTTGTATTTTTTTCCGTTAAACAAAAACAATATTGAGTTTGATTTTACTTGAATTTATGAGAAGGAAAAGCTTTAGTAAAATGTAAGGAATTTCTGAACTGCAGAAAGGATTCATCATCACAAAAAGTAATGGTTTCTAGTAGGATAACTCTAAGATTTAAAAGTTTTTTAAAAATTACTTAAATTTTCTTTGGTATTTGCAAACATTTTTCTATATGAATTTTTGAATCTTATCATTCCTCAAAAAATTCTCTGAGACTTGAAAAATGGAAGTATGTTAAACCTATAAATTTATTTGTGATAAATTGATGTCCTTACAATATTCATTTTTAAGTCTAAAAACGTAATATGTTTCTGCATATCTGCAAATCTCTGTATCTCTTCCACTTGGATTTGCATTTAAAAAAATTATACCACGCAAATCTCTCATAAAAATAGTCCTACTTCTAGGTACTTTAGAGTTTGTGAGAACGTAAATATCATTTCAAAGCAATTACATGATAATTTAGGACAACATACCTTGTTGCGCTCATGAACAATCCGGAGTGTGAGGACCACAGAAGACTGAGGGAGGTGAAGAGCATTTGTAGCAGCACCTCCTGTCAGATGGAGTCCTGCCACCTGCCCTTGGCAGCTTCTTCCCACCTGATCTCCATTTTTGTTTAGCTGCTCTTCTCCTGTTTCCAGAGCCTTTTTGCCACCAAAGGGACTAAATACTGAATTTTACTTTCAGCCTCCCTTGCAATGAGACCTGGACATATGAGATATAAAAGGAAACTTGTTGAGTTTGTAGGAAAGATTTTTTTTCTCTGATAAGAGAGAGACAAGCAGGGATAGAGCCTACCCCCTCACTTTCTTCCTGTCTTTGAACATTGATGTGTGAGAGTGTGATGCTTGGAGCTGTGGCTGTCATCTTGCAACCGTGAGGTGAACGCCGAGAGAAGCTCACAAAAGCTGTCCCAGTGACCTTACGTCATCAGATCATTGCATCTACCAACTCTGGAATTGCCTAATAGGACAACAGAATGTTGCCACGTGTTCTGGAATGTGTCCTGTGTCCTGTCACATGCATCCAAAACCATATGAACTGATACACTTTCTGAATCTGCCTTTGCCTCTTTCAGCTCATTGTCGTACAACCTATTTCTAGTTGATAGTCCTTCCAGTTAGAATGTCTGAGTGGCCTAGTTAATACTTCCAGATCTCACCCTTGCTAGCTCTCTGCTCTCCCAGACATTTTTCCTCCTACATTTAAACCCTCCCTATTGCACTAGGAACCAGCCCCATTTCTCCTGGGGAGAACCTGTCTTCTGCTCTTGTTCTATACCCTACTGATCATTTGTCAGCAGCTTAAAAACAACACAGATTTTACACATCATGGCTATAGCACACATACATGTTTTTTGTCTGCTCATCATTTATTCCCTGCTTTTCCTGGTAGCAATGTCTTGAATGCCTAGGAGGAATTGCCTCTCCTTTACTCTCAGTTCATGTGTGTGAATAGAGTAGATCCCATCCTTTGTGTTCTAGTCCTGGCTGCTCTTCCAACCCCAGCCATTGTTGGTTCATGAATGAGCAGTGACACAATTTGAGCCAATGAGCTCCAATCCTACGACCTTTATTTTAACTAAATGGAAAGACATTTATTCTTTCTGCTGAGATTACCAGGTCAGGCTGGTGCAAGGCTGGAGCTTCTGAGGCCTGTAGAATGTTGGGCTAAGAAGAAGTCAAAACAGAAAAATACCAAGCAGCAAGTGGAGAGAGAGAAAAAATAGACTTGGTGACATTATTTGAGCCCCTTAACTTTTCTATCAAGTGACCCAATGATTTCCCTTTTTTGCCTAGGCCACTTTGAGTTTAATTCTTGTCATTGGACTTGCCACCAAGGAAGCCCTGATCACTAGAGCCCCCGTAATCAACCGTGCAGGCCTCAATGATCTCTGGGTATTAATAACCTATTACCCCCACCTCATAATCATGGGGCCTTGCCACCATCCCCTCCCTCATCCCAGTACCCCTCAGCTGCTTCTCCAGGTGTCTCACATATACATGCTCCTGACAAGGCCTCTCACATCCTTCCACTCTAGTGTCTAGGCATGGTCTCCTGCCCATAAGTCACCTGAGGGAGGGCTTCACACTCCAAGCTGCCAGGGCCCTCCATGAGGACTGACCTCTCTATTATATAATCTGAGTTTAGATTCCATGACAAACACAAAGCAGCTGCCGTCAATGAGAAGGTAAAATGGGTTTGAAACAGGAGGGAAGGGGGCAGGGCACAACCTTTAAAAGAATGACATAGCCTGAGGACATGACAAAACCTGGCTAGAACCAACTAGGTCCAAGATGTAGACCTTGAGCCTCAATATACACTCATTGTAATACACTAGCATATGCTAAATGACGCCCCTCCACCCCAGCACTCTGACAGTTCTGAGGCTAACCATAAAGGCCAAGAAGTGGGGGGTGGCCCAATTCCTGGAAATCCCCGCCCCTTCCCTGAAATAATTGGAATAATCCTCCCACTCATTAGCCTATGAAATTACCCAGCCCATAAAAACTAACCATGCCATATTTTGGGGCTCTCTCATCCTCTGAGATGGCCCACAGTCTGCCTGTGGAGTGTGTTTCTCTCTAAATGTTGGGTTGGCCAAAAAGTTCGTTTGGGTTTTCTGTACGATGTTATGGAAATTTTGCACAATAAGAATTTTAAAGATGCTGACTCCATGTATGGAAAAACCTGAATCAGTGAGGGAGACCATGGTGTGTAAAACACTTTGAAGGACTCATGAAAACTTGCTAAAATAAACATATGTTTAAGGATCTTTAGAAAGACAAAACTAAAAATTTCTAAAAGTAAATTTTTGTTATTGTCTTAAAACTCAAGAATATCAAATGTGTGTTAAGGACTATTTTGTGGGGCTGGGTTTCTGTCCAAAGTCTAGAAAATAATTCAAAATGACTTTGAGTTTATTGTTAGGTTAATGGTTTTTTACCGAGAACAGCCATCTAAAGTCAAATTGACTTGTGGCTACTTCATTTAGGGTACATAAATCCTCAGCAAATCGGTCAGTATAAAAGGGATACTTCCATAGTCAATCTCTTCTATTCCTTGAAGAAGTGCTTGATGATTGGTCTTTAATTTTCCAGAAGAAGTAACTGTAGTGGTGGAAGTTATCCCACAGCACTTCTGGATTTTTCATAATACTTCAACAAAATTAAAGCTTTGATTTAATGCAAGATGGTGCTTTGTGCAACCACAGTCTGAACAAACTTAAGTTCCAACTTCAGTTAAAAAATGAGCTTGGACATCCCATCCAAGCATTTTCCACAAAAATGGATCTCCAGGGAATACTTGGGTGACCCCTTTATTGTCCCGATCTATTTCTATTGGACTTCTAAGTTGCAGTTTAAAATTGCAAGAAAAAAAGAGATGATGGATGGGTGCAGTTTTGAAAGATGTTATCACCCAATGGAAACATGTAAGGTCTTCCACAAACTGTAAAATAAATTTATGACCCTTATGAAATGATTGGAAATTTTAACAGCTACTAAATATTTGATGATATTACAGCATTACTGTTGATTTTTAAATGTATGATAATGGCATTGTGGTTATGTTTAGAAAAGAGAATCATTGTCTTTTAGGGAACTAACAGAAATATTTTGTGGATGAAATGAAGGGATTTCTGAAATTGCTTCAGAATAAGAGATGATGTAGTGCATGGGGGTATGGAAGTAATAAAATTATCTATGGATTTGATTATTCTTGAAACCAGGTGATGGGTAAGTAAAAGTTCATATTGCTATTCTACTTTAGTACTTGTTTAAAATTCACCACAATAAAAGTTAAAAACATAGTTTATATTCTTTGGCACCATTTAGGATGACTGTCACCATAATATTTTTTTTCAAGGAGTTGGAATATTGAACTGAGTCTCTTTTTCTCCAGCTTGTTCTGCATCCTTAAACTGTAAGTTTTCTTCAGAGCCTGCTTTCTTTTCATTCTTTTCCTGTTCCCTTTATTATCTTATTTGCTCCCATGGCTTTTGTTATCAACCACGTGCTGACGAATCTCCTCCTGATATCCAGCTTTATCTCCTCCTGTATGTGAATCTCTACATATCCCTCAGCTTAGATGTCTCAAAGGCACCTCAGGCTCATCATCTCCATCCTCACACCTGTCCCCTTTCCCTAGTCACTCTCTCAGTGACTGCTGAGAATCATGTGCTTTTCTCTATTGGCTCATGCCTATTTTAGTTTTTACAATTAGGAATTTTTTAAAGAATAAATTCATTTAATTTATTGGCTGTGTTGGGTCTTCGTGGCTGCGTGCAGTCTTTCTCTAGTTGCGGTGAGTGGGGCTACTCTTCATTGCCGGGCTTGGGCTTCTCATTGCCGTAACTTCTCTAGTTGTGGAGCACAGGCTCTAGGCACGTAGGTTTCAGTAGTTGTGGCACGCAGGCTCAGTAGTTGTGGCTTGTGGGCTCTAGAGTGCAGGCTCAGTAGTTGTGGCGCACAGGTTCACTTGCTCCATGGCATGTGGGATCTTCCTGGACCAGCGTTCGAACCCATGTGCCCTGCATTGGCAGGCGGATTCCCAACCACTGTGCCACCAGGGAAGCCCTACAATTAGGAATTGACTGTGTCTTATGTTATGGTAATTCACTTCATGAATGAACTGAGTGCTGAATGCCTATTGGGCATTCTGTTATCCCGGATTGTATGTCTCATTGCTTTGCATAGTGCTTGGCATAGAATTAACTGTCAAGGATCTCTTGTTGACTGATTTTGTTTAAATTAATGAGACATTTAAGCATGCACAGAAAAAAAAAGATTGAAGAATAAAAGGTAATGATCTGTGTGCCACCACCCAGCTCAAGAGGTCAAATTTTAGAGATAAACTTCAAAATTCTGTGTACCCTCCATAATTCCATCTTTCTCCTTTCTTTCCCAAAGGCAATCATTGTCCTCAATTAAAAAAAAAAATCTTATTGGAGTATGGTTGATTTACAATATTGTGTTAGTTTCTGCTGTACAGCAAAGTGAATCTGCTATATGTATACCTATATCCACTCTTTTAGATTCTTTTCCCATATAGATCATTACAGAGTATTGAGAAGAGTTCCCTGTCCTATACAGTAGGTCCTCATTAGTTACCTACTTTATATATAGTAGTGTGTATATGTCAGTCCCAATCTCCCAGTTTATCCCTCCCCCCACTCTGCTTTCCACCCTGGTGACCATAAGTTTGTTTTCTACATCTGTGACTCTATTCTATTTCTGGAAATAAGTTCATTTGTACCATATTTTTAGATTCTGCATTATCATATTATACTTGTCTTTCTCTTTCTGACTTACTTCACTTAGTATGATAATCTCTAGATTCATCCATGTTGCTGCAAAGGGCATTATTTCATTCTTTTTTTTTTTTTCCCTAGAGTTTGTTGAGATTTTTTTTTCCTTTAAGAACTTTTATTGACATACAACTGACATACAATAAACTGCATATATCCGAAGTGTACAATTTGATATTTTTTTCTTATTAGTAATGTATATATGGCAATCCCAGTCTCCCAATTCATCCCACCCCAGCCCCCCTCGCTTTCCCCACTTGATGTCCATATGTTTGTTCTCCACATCTGTGTCTCTATTTCTGCCTTGCAAACCGGTTGATTTGTACCATTTTTCTATATTCCGCATATATGTGTTAATATACGATATTTGTGTTTCTCTTTCTGACTCACTTCACCCTGTATGACAGTCTCTAGGTCCATCCATGTCTCTACAAATGTCCCAATTTCATTCCTTTTTTACAGCTGAGTAATATTCCACTGTATATATGTACCACATCTTCTTTATCCATTCGTCTGCCAGTAGACATTTAGGTTGTTTCCATGTCCTGGCTATTGTAAATAGTGCTTCAATGAAAAATGGGGTGCATATATTGTTTTGAATTATGGTTTTCTCTGGATATATGCCCAGGAGTGGGATTGCAGGACCATATGGTAGCTCTGTTTTTAGTTTTTTTGTTTTGTTTTGGTTTTGGTTGTTTTTGGCCATGCCACTTGGCTTGTGGGATCTTAACTAGGCCCTCAGCAGTGAAAGCGTGGAGTCCTAACCACTGGATTGCCAGGGAATTCCTCTATTTTTAGTTTTTTAAGGAATCTCCATTCTGTTCTCCATATGGTTTTACCAATTTACATTCCCACCAGCAGTGTAGGAGGGTCCTTTTTTCTACACCCTCTCCAACACTTATTGTTTGTAAATTTTTTGATGATGGCCATTCTGCCTGGTGTGAGGTGATACCTCATTGTCCTTTTGATTTGCATTTCTCTAATAATTAGTGATGTTGAGCATCTTTTCATGTGCTTTTCTGGCCATCTGTATGTCTTCTTTGGAGAAATATCTATTTAGATCTTCTGCCCATTTTTTGATTGGGTTTTTTGTTTGATATTGAACTGTATGAGCTGTTTGTATAATTTAGAGATTAATCCCTTGTTGGTCCCTTCATTTGCAAATATTTTCCCCCATTCTGTAGGTTGTCTTTTCATTTTGTTTATGGTTTCCTTTGTTGTGCAAAAGCTTTTGAATTTAATTAGGTTCCGTTTGTTTAATTTTTGTTTTTATTTTCATTACTGTAGGAGGTGGATCAAAAAAGATCTTGCTGTAATTTATGTCAGAGAGTGTTCTGCCTATGTTTTCCTCTAAGTATTTTATAGTATCTGGTCTTACATTTAGGTCTTTAATCCATTTTGAGTTTATTTTTGTGTATGTGTTAGGGAGTCCTCTAATTTCATTCTTTTACATGTAGCTGTCCAGTTTTCCCAGCACTACTTATTGAAGAGGATGCCTTTTCTCCATTGTATATTCTTGCCTCCTTTGTCATAGATTAGGTGACCATAGGTGCTTCATTATCCTCAATTTGATATTTATCATTCCAGTGAATAGCTTTCTATTTTTAAGACTATGGAGTAGTATTTGAATATTTCAAACTTCATATGTATCATCCTGTTGTGTATACTTTTATAGCTTTGTGGGTGTAATGTTCTATTTTGGAAATTTATCTATGCTGATGCATGAGACTCATTAATTCATTATTATTGTTGTACAGTATTTAATTGTTTACTTATCCATTATCTTGTTAATGAATGTTTAGATCATATTCATTTCCTCCACTATTATAAACAGTGCTTCAATGAGCACTTTTCCTTATTGGAATTGATTGGTGACTTTACTAGATGTTACCAAATAATAAATTTATAATCCCAGATGCAAGTAGGACAGCTCCTGTTGCTTCACATTCTTGCCAACATTTGGCATTATTAGACTTTTAAATTATTTTCTCATCTGATGAGTGTGAAGAGTAACTCTTTAGGATTTTATATTGTATAATGACTGCTGGTATCAAGCATCTTTTTTATGTGTTTGCTGACCATTCAAGATTTCCTCTTTTGTGAATTACCTGCTTGTATATTTTTTATTATGATCAAATATACATAACAAAATTTTACCACTTAAACCATTTTTAGGGTACAATTCAATAGCACTAAGCACATTCACAATTTTGTACAACCTATATATTTTATTAATTTTCTAGTTTAGTGTGTTTAAAACTGTTACCCATTGTAAGAACTTTTATTTTATACAGTGATCCAGTATGTTCACATGCATACACATATATAGATGTATAACTGAAACAAATTTCACAAAGTAATATTTATCTCTAATGTGTGATATGTACTCAGATGTTTTCTAATCTATTTTATATTATTAAATACTAGTCTATAACCCATGAAATGGATTCCAGCGCCCATTAATGGGTCAACTACAGTTTTTAAATGACTACTTTATTGGGTTATTTTTCTTTTTAAAATTTTCATTTATTTTTTGACCACACTTTGAGGCTTGCGGGATCTTAGTTCCTTAGCCAGGGATCGAAACTTGGCCACAGCAGTGAAAGCACCAAGTCCTAACCACTGGACTGCCAGGAAATTCCCTAAAATTTTATTTTAGATACTAAGCCTTTTTTAGTTACATATATGCTTTGCAAATATCTTTACTAGTGTAACTTGTCTTTTAACATTATTTATATTTGAGGTACTGAAATAGTCTATTATAATGTAGTTAAATATTTTAATTTTTTACCTTTATATTCTGGGCTTTTTGTGTCTTGTTTTAGAAGTCTTTCCTTTTCTCACAGTTTTAAAGATATTCTTCTGTATTGCTCTCTAATTTGTTTCAAAGCTTCAATTTTCTACTTGGAAATTTAATCAACCTAGAGTTTGCATATGATGTGAGGAAAGGATATAACTTCAGGTTTTTACCATATAATAACCAATTATTCCAGTGCCATTTATTGAATAATCAGTCTTTATCCCGCTGATCTGTAATGCCACCTCCGTCAAATAGCATGTTCCATATATGAGTGGGTCTATTTCTAGGGTCCCTGTTTACTTTGTGAATCAATTTATTTGTCTTTATCAACACTATATTGCCTTAGTTACTTCTTTGTAAAGGTTTATTTATTTATTTATTTATTTATTTTTGGCTGCATTGGGTCTTTGTTGCTGCGCACAGGCTTTCTCTAGTTGTGGATAGCGGGGGCTACACTTCATTGCCATGTGTGGGCTTCTCAATGCAGTGGCTTCTCTTGTTGTGGAGCACAGGCTCTAGGTGTGTGGGCTTCAGTAGTTGCGGTATGTGGGCTCAGTAGTTATGGCTCACAGGCTCTAGAGTGCAGGCTCAGTAATTGTAGCACATGGGCTTTGTTGCTCTGCAGCATGTGGGATCTTCCCGGAGCAGGGATCAAATCCATGTCCCCTGCATTGGCAGGCAGATTCTAAACCACTGCGCCACCACGGAAATCCCTAGTTACTATTATTTTACAATAAATCTTGACATCTGTTAAGGTATGTCTCCCTGTCTTGTTCTTCATAATTGTCTCAGCTATTCTTAGCCTTTTGTTCTTGTACATAAATTTTGGGAGCAGGTTGGCAAGTTTCATGAAAAATCCTGTTGGTATTTTAGTTGGAATTACACTGAATTAATAAACTAATGTGGGACTATTGAAATGTTTGAAACATTGACTTTTCTCATCCATTAAGATAGTGTGCCTCTTTATTGAGATCTTTATTGTCTTTTAATGAAGTTTTATAATTTTCTCTAAGTAGGTTTTATACAAATTTTATTAGATTTATTCATAAGTGCCTTCAAGTTTGGATTGCTATAGTACACAGTATCTTTTCCTTTTAAATAATGTTTTCTAATTTTTCATCAATGTAACAGGAGTTACAAACTGTATGGCCTGTGGACCAAATCCAGCCTGCACCATTCTTTTTTTTTTTTTTAATATTTATTTATTTATTTGGCTGCACCAGGTCTTTATTGCGGCATGCTGGTTCTTTAGTTGTGGCATGCGAACTCTTGGTTGTGGCCTGTGGGATCTAGTTCCTCAACCAGGGATTGAACCCAGGCCCCCTACATTGAGGGTGTGGAGTCAGCCACTGGACCACGAGGGAAGTCCCTGCACCCCTTCTTTTGTAAAGAACACAGCCACGCCCATTTGTTTACATATCGTCTATGGCTACTTTTATATCATAATGGCAAATGTGATTAGTTAAGATAGAGACCATATGCCTTCAAAGTCTGAAATATTTACTACTTGGCTCTTTATAGAAAAATTTGTTGACCCCTAATGTATAGGAAGACTATTGATTTTTGTATATGTATCTTATGTCCAGCAATGTAGCTGAACTCTCCTATTACTTCTAATGATTTTTGTGTTAATTATCCTAGCTTGTTTATGTAAACTATCACGTTATCTATCTATGATTAATAGTAATTTTGTTTTTTTTCCTTTAGCTTGACTCTTTTGAAAAATGTTAAATAAAAGCAGTGACAACTGGCCTCCTGGATTTGTTTTTAATTTTTTTTTTATGCAAACACTAACAATTTATATCAGGGGCTATACAGCATATAACATTTAAAGAGTTAGATAAATCTTACATTTAATAATTTCACAATTAAAATAGCTTTTTTTATTCCTCCTAGTAGTAAACCATATACCAAAGGAAAAAGAAAGAACTTATCTTCAATAGTGAAAGTGATAAATATTTTTGAAGAGAATTTACCACAAGAATCTGTTTTGTCCCCACCAAAAACAATATACCTGAACTTTAAACAAAATTCACATTTTATTTAGGTTGAAATTAACTGTACAAAATTGATTTTCTTCACCAAAAATAACAGCAATATTTTCTGTATTATCCCTAGATAAGCCACAAAACACTTATTTTTGTAGGTTTTCTAGGTTTTGCTGTAAATCAAGACGAGGCAGTAGATACAGTCATGGAAGAAGACAGAAGAAAAGAGACAAATCAGCTGTCAGTATCCATGGCCTCTGATCCTGTCTTGACCATATAGAGGTGTTCAACATATACTGATACCTGCCAAAAAGCTGATGAAGATGTAGGGGCAATAAAGGAATGTAAGCAGTAACAACCAGATGTGGAACAACAACGGCAGGCTCTTCCATTCAAACGTTAACTTGTACCTTTAACTTCATTTGATAAAGACAAAATCTACACTGAAATCCTTGTTTGGTGAGCTCACACGTTTCTCTTCACAGTCTGATAATTTTCTTAACTGTCCCTTACAGATTTTTAACAACATACTTAAAACTCCTACAATTCAAAGGTCAATCATGAGCTTCACTGTACCATTTTATAAAATGTATTCCTTCCCCCCATACCTCCTTAAAAGTTATTTCTTCAAGGAACTGATAACTCAATAGCTGACCATTGGATCCACAGTAATAAATGTTATGTCTAAAATGACTTAACTAAAACAGTTCCAAAATGCCATCAGCAGAGATCACACAGAAGTGTAACATGGTACTTTCAATGCTATCTGCTGGAAGAACAGTAAGGTCTCCAAAGCATGGGAGTTCAAATGGGCCATTTAAACAGGCAGATTATCCATGACTAAGGTACTCAATGAGAGGCCTACAGGTCAAGATACTCAGTGATTAAGTGGCCTACATACAGCTGACAACTTTTCCATAGATATTTTCAAATTTCTTATAGTTTTTTTCAAATATCAGATATAAAAGAAAGCCTATTTTGTCTCAGTATTTTCAATGGTTTCTGAATTATCTGTAGGAAGCTCTGACTCGTATAGAATTTGATATATGTATCCACCATTAAATCCAAATTGTGTTTTATATCAAAATTTATGTTAAGCAAAGCCAAGTTACTTGACCTTTGGTCTGTCAAAGTGTTCCTCACGTATGCTGCAAGATGAGACGCTTTCACCCATTTTCATAGCGTTCATTCTAAACCTTCATCACAGGAAGAATACACAGGACCTTCAGCAATGCATAGACATTAGGAAAAAGCTTGATATCTGGCAGATGAAGGGCTTCATAAATACTGGATGGAAGTTCTATATCTTTCCCTCTGTGTTTCCACTTGATTCTTCAACAATGTAACTCAGCAGAGAGCCTGTCAGGATTAGGTAAGTCACTTCTGTACATGTCAGCATGGCGCTCCTCTGATGTGTTAAATTTGAGCTGTCCCACGACAGAGGGTACCAGAGATAAGCATTGAAGAGCTCTGAGGTGCTGTTCTGAGAATATATCTTTCAGTTCCCTAATAATGTGTTCCACTGTTGGAACACTTAGAGTTTCTTTAGAGTAACTCTCAAAGGTTAGCTGAGGTTCCAGGTTACTGTACTGAGCTCTGTGAAATTTCCCTGGGGGTTTCATCTGAATATCAAGTTTGGTTGCCAAATTTGTGGCTTCCTCAAACCAAATTTCACGATAAACTTCGATATTTTCCATCACTTCATTTAGTGAATTGCAGCACTGCAGTCAAGCTACTTGCTGCAAAGAATACATCAGAGGTTTGCCCCTGAAGATTTTTCCCAAAGGCTCTTGTAAAAGATACATCATTTTTTTTTTTAACTCTGAGGCATTTTATTTGCACGTACGTATTACATCCCTAGGAAAAGAATCCAAGGATTTTCCCTCCTGTGTGTTTTCGTCTTGCTTCTTCATGGTCCATGATGCCAGCTGAGGTTGTCAGTACAATGAAACCAAACTGACGGGACGGGAGCAGGTTATTCTGCCATTTTTCTAGATCTTTGAGTTGCACATCAAACCTGGGGCTGATCACTCCACACTTATTTAGTCGGCCTGTGAGGTTCACAACAATTTTCCCAGCCCTGTGATCATCGATGATTTCAAATTCTCCAATATAACCATGCTTCATCATCACAGTTAGAAACCTGACGGTGACTTTGGAGCATGGTTTAATAAGAACCTGGCGCTTGCCTCTCTTTTCGGCATTGTTGATACTCTAGAGAGCATCCGCCAGGACATTCATGCGCACCATGATGGCGGCACGGAAAGATGGCGGAAAGAGCAAGATGCATCATTTTAAAGAACAACAATGGTAACGATGAAATCAAAATCTGTTACCGCACTACAGAGTACAAATGCTCGGCCAGCTATACAGTTATTCCATCTAACATCTGTGTCACTATTTATACCATCTAAACATAAAACAAGTGCTTGTAGGAGGTCCACTAAGATTTCAAAAGCATCATGCCTGCCTGTCCACTGAGAATGGCAAATTTCCTTCAGTTCTTTGCCCCTTTCTTCATTGTTCTGAAAGAGGGCAGAAATGACATTGTCAAGCTCTAAAAGCAGTTGCGGTGATGGATGGAAAAAAGAACAAACTTCCTCAATTGTTCCTAATGCAACAGATACTCCCATAACAGGCACTGATTTTGCCAGCCACATATTTAAGGCACAGGAGGAACAGAATGTGTAGATAGCTTGGGGTATTTCTCTAAAAGTCTAGAAGCAACAACTTTCATTTCGGAAGAAAATCCACTGGACACAATGTAAGCCTGGCCACGAGAGTATTCCGTGTTTAATCCCCACTTCTCAGCTATCTAGTGTGAAATTTCACAGCCAAAACGTTTGCATCAGCTTCCTAAGGCAGGAAGCCCACAAATTCCTCTCTCGGGTTACGAGCTTCCTCGACACACCTCGCCAGCACAGGCAGGTGCTCTTCCCCTGCTACGTCCACCACATCTCCGTGATGATGGGAAAGAAGCTAGAGTCTCTCACGTCCCTGAGTGTTTCTTCCCGAATGCAGCTCTCACAGATCTCCAGCATCTGTTTCTGCTGCGTTTTTGAACAGAACAATGTGTTAACTGCTGTTGTCTCAAAGCGCTTCTCAGAACCTCTTCACCAGAATTGGTCCGGCACTCCAGCAGTGCTTGAAATTTATCAGGAGTAAAGAGACCTTCTGGGATTTCATCAGCTTCATGTCCATCCAGAGGTATGTTCTGTTTTCCCATAAGAATCAAAATTTCAAATAAAGATTTTAAGTATTCTTTGTTTGCCTTCTCTTCAAGGGTTAAAGGTAAACTATCTCCATCCTGCTCTTCACCCTCTTCTTCTGCACTGGGGTTCTGAGCATTGCTGGTGTTTATTTCGTTATGTTTTGATTCCTGTTCAGAAGTTTCATCAGTTTTTTTCTGCTTCAGTGTCCTGATTTCATCTTCTCTCGATTCTTTTATTCGTTTTCTGTGTCTACTATGCGGATTATTCAAATGGCTGGTAAGATCAAATATTGTTGGTATTGCATTCTCTCTCGAACTGTCCTATAAGGGCTAGTTCTACAGATCATAGACGTCTCAAAGTGTTTGGCACACAACCGGTAATGTTTATTTAATTGATCAGGTGTTTTATCTTCTAAGTCTGCTCTCCTACAATTCTCCACCCACTTCTGGCATCTGGCCGGATTCTGCGGGAACCTGAAGAAGGCCAGGTCCGACTGCGTGCTCTTCGGCGTGCAGTTGGGGGCCGCGCAGAAGTTTGGCATCCGCATCGTTGTCTGCCCAGCGGCAGGCCCAGCTCTCCCCTCCCTGCCTCCTCAGGGCAGCCCGCCCGCCCGTCGGGGCCTGGGAGGGGATGTTTTTTTAATTTTAAAGAAAATGTTTTGCATCTTTTACCATTAATTAACAGGATTGCTTTTAATTTTTGGTAAATATCAAATATCACATTAAGGAAGTTTTCTGATTTTTTATTTTTAGCTTTAAGAGTTGTTTTGTGATCATCAATGTGTGCTGAGTTTATCGAATGCTTTTTTGTAGCTTTTGAGTACCTATTGATCACATGCTTTTCTTTTGATTCTTTGACCATTGTGTATTATAAATAGTATGAGGAATCATTAGAACAAATAAAATTTGTTTGTATTTTTTTCCTGTTTTCTAATTTCCTTTTCCTTCTATCCTTTGCCAATGAGATCTCCATTTTGTACAACCACACAAAGTTATCAAATTAAAAGGAACCTCTTGGCAGTAACTGCAGTGGATGCTTCTGGCTAAACTGAGATAGGTTAAGTGAACTGATAAATTCACATTCCACCACAGGTGGTTTCCTAGAGCCAGAGACGGGAGAGAGAGGGGAGTGGGAGGACAGCACACTGCTTGGCTTCCATCCCCCCAGCCCCAGGCAATGGCTGTGAACTTTCTGGAGAGACGTATGGTATCTGCATGTCTGCATGGAACACAGCATGGTGTTGGCATGGTGCAGCTTGAAGAGGAACTAATGGCACTTGGCACATGGAAGGTTTTACAGGTTTGGGAGCACTGAAGACGGTGCTACAGGCAGGATATGTTCCCTCTAAGCTTCAGCAGAACGTTGCAAAGCCACGGGGCTGGCAGCAGATTGCTGGAGCTCAGCAGACTCAGTGGATACCCAGCAAAGCCCTGAGGGAGAGTAGAAGCACCTAGTGTGTGTTGATGCATGGCTGAACACATGTGAAACACCCTTGGGACCTCCCAGTCACTTAGTGTCTGGAGTGGAAGTAGGAGGCACTTAGCCAGGAATATATTTGGGCTTAAAATTTAAGGTAACCTGAGGCTGTTGGAGCTGAGGAAGTGGGGCTCCATAACCCTTCCTGCAATATTCTAAGTGCCTGTTTACTTGGATAAAAAGCTTTTGTGTGACAAGAAGAGCTATTATAGACCTTCATGAAGGCTCCAAAAGGCTTGCCAGTGAACACAAATTTGAGAAAGAAAAATATGCATGGGAATAGGAATTTCTATTCTCCTATTTCTAAAAAGTGCAAGCATTCTGTTTTTTTATGATTCTTTTAACAGCTGTATTGAGGTATATATACAAAAACAACACAATGTGTAGAATTTGATGACTTTGGATATATATACATACCTACAAAACCATCACTACAATTAAAGTAATGCATCAAAAAAAAAAGACTTGCCAGTGAACTATTTGGTGGATTTGATATTTGCTAGCTTATTTCTCGCCAATGGGCCATGCAGGGGCAATCACACTGCAGAGAAAAAGTAAATGTAAGACATGCAAGCCCAATTTTAGATTCCTTTGCTGTGTTCTTGATTTCCTTGTTAATGATGCATCTAACTGACAAAGCGCCAGACACTAAATCTTAATTCTTTCCTGTTTCTACAAAAACTGAGGGTACTTTCCTATGGGGTCTATCATCACTGGTTGACGGCTATGCATTCTGCAAACTGGATAGGAAAATCCAGCTGTATCTTTGTGTCTCTGAATGTCATTAACTAATTTTCAAGTATTCAGTGAAACAGATAGACTAGGTCAAGCACTTTTCCCCCTGAGTTTTTGAAAATATGCACATTTGAAGAAATGTATTGCGTATGTTTCTTATTCATTTACCGCTAAATGTTCCAAATCTTGCGTTGCAGGAGTTAGACACTGTCCAAAGAGCTTATTGAACCATTTTTGAAACTGTTCTTCAACAAAAACAGAAAGTCACAATATACCAAATGTCAGGTGGATTTGAACTTGAGAGGAGTTGGATTAGGTTCAACACATTTGAATTCATAAATTTGAGCAGGTTCTAAATCAGGGCAATGATGAGTCCCTTGGTTTCTAATTATTTTTCCTCATATGCTTGTGTGTGTGTGCCTGTGTGTTTTTTTATACAGTGTCTACTTCATATTCACTCTAAAGTGCAGTGATGAGAAGAAGAAATTTCTGTTTCTATAAAACTGGATTTAGGGGGCAAGCAAAGCAATCCTAGGGCTTCGGACTTGGAAATTCAGAATGCATATTTATTGTCTATGAGAAAAAAATCATTTATGAGCAGTATGATTTTGGTACTTTTTTTTAACTGAAATATAGTTGATGTACAATATTATGTTAATTTAAGGTGTACTACATAGTGATTTGACATTTGCATACACTATAAAAAGATCACCATGATAAGTCTAGTAACAGTCTGTCCCTACATTAAGTTATTAGAATATTATTGACGATATTAATTATGCCATATATTACAGCTCTGTGGCTTATTTATTTTGTAACTGGGAGTTTGTACCTCTTAATCCCCTTCATTTATTTCACCTACACCCACACTCTCCCCTCTGGCAACTACCTGTCTATTCTCTGTATCTGAGTCTGTACTCATTTTGTTTGGTTGGTTGGTTGGTTTTTTAGATTCCACATATAAGTGAGATAACATGATATTTGTCTTTCTCTGTGAGACTTATTTCACTTAGCATAATACTCTCCAGACCCATCCATGTTGTCACAAATGGCAAGATTTCTTTTTTCTTTTTTTTTTTTTTTTGCCGCACTGCGTGGCATGCAGAATCTTAGTTCCCTGACCAGGGATCGAACCCGTGTCTCCTGCTGTGGAAGCACGAAGTCTTAACCACTGGACCAGCAGGGAAGTCCAACACTTCATTTTTTTTTATGGCTGAGTAGTATTCCATTGTACATGTATATGTACCACAACTTCTTTATCCCTTCATCTGTTGGTGGACACTTAGGTTGCCTCCATATTTTGGTTATTGTAAATAGTGCTGCAGTGAACATGGGGGTACATGTATCTTTTCCAATTGGTGTTTTTGTTTTCTTTGGAAAAATACCCAGAAGTGGAATTGCTGGATAATATTGCAGTTCTATTTTTAGTGTTTCATACTGTTTTCCATAGTGGCTGCACCATTTGGCCCTGTTTGTTGTCTTTTGTTAAAGCCACTGAAATGGGGGATATTTACACTTGGTGATTTTTTAAAAGATATGTTTCACAGATTACTTAATATGTTATTGAAAAGAGTGCTTTGCAAAGATACTTAAAAAGTGTGTATGGTTTATTATTTTATATGCTAATCATATATATATGTGTGTGTATATATATATATTTGTTGAGGGTCAGGCGAGAGACTTGGACTGGAAAACAAAGCAAAAAACTGACATAACTGTTAAGCTCTGTATTTCTTTAGTGCTGATAAAACTGTTCAGGGTGATTTAGGGAAAGAAGTTTTGGAGTATGAAAGCATTAACTTCTTAACAACATCTTATACATTAGAAGATATAATTTTAGTTCAGTTAATAAAAATTTGACTGAGGGCATATTATGGGACCAGGCACTGAGTGTGCTTGGGATACAAAGGTGAATTTGAAATGGACCTGCCCTCAAGGAGTTCTCAGTAAAGTCAGAGACAAACAAATCATTGCTATTTAAAGTGTTAGACTGAGTAGTAAGAGCTTAGATAAAGTACAGGAATCATACGAAAGGGGCAGGATTAAGCGTATCTGGGGTAGTGAGGGAGGATGGTGAGGGAATGTATAGCACCTGGCACTTGGCCTGGCACATAGTAGAGGTTCAAAAATGTTAGTTCCCTTCTCCCCTTCCTTTACATATAATATGTTGACCTTTATATGCGAAAATTATGATTCTACTGACCAAATGTCAAGGGGATATGGATTTAGAATTCTTTCCTTGTTGAGTATTAAGATAGTACGGATTCCTCTGCATTAAAATTTTTTTTTGATTCTTCTTGGGACTAGTGACCAATATTTACAAAACTACTGACAATGGGCAAGTGAGGAGCAAAAAACAGACACGCAAATCAATACTCAACTCTAAACTTGTAAATGAACCAACCATATTTGCTGAAGATTCTTCTGTCTTTATTTCAACAGCATGAAAGCCTACCACAGTTCTAAAAGCAATGAAAGTCAAAGCCACAATGAGGTATCACCTCACACCGATCAGAACGGCCAACATCACAAAATCTGGAAACAACAAATGTTGGAGAGGGTGTGGAGAAAAGGGAACTCTCCTGCACTGTTGGTGGGAATGTAAGTTGGTACAGCCACTATGGAAAACAGTTTGGAGGTTCCTTAAAAAGCTACAAATAGAACTACCATATCATCTAGTAATCCCACTACTGGGCATATACCCAAAGAAAACCATAATCCGAAAAGAAACATGTACCATAATGTTTATTGCAGCACTATTTACAATAGCCAGGACATGGAAGCAACCTAAATGCCCATCAACAAATGAATGGATACAGAAGATGTGGCATATATATACAATGGAATATTACTCAGCTATAGAAAGGGATGAGATGGAGCTATATGTAATGAGGTGGCTAGACCTAGAGTCTGTCATACAGAGTGAAGTAAGTCAGAAAGAGAAAGACAAATATTGTATGCTAACTCATATATACGGAATCTAAAAATGGTACTGATGAACTCAGTGACAAGACAAGAACAAGGATGCAGATGCAGAGAATGGACTGGAGAACTCGAGGTTTGGGGGGAGCGGGGGGGTGATAGGGGAAGCTGAGACGAAGTGAGAGAGTAGCATAGACATATATATACTACCAACTGTAAAATAGATAGCCAGTGGGAAGTTGCTGCATAACAAAGGGAGTTCAACTCGAGGATGGATGATGCCTTAGAGGACTGGGATGGGGAGGGTGGGGGGGAGTCGAGGGAGGGAGGGAATACGGGAATATGTGTATAAAAACAGATGATTGAACTTGGTGTACCTGAAAATAAAACTAAAAAATAAATAAATAAAAGCAGTACTTATGGGGACTTCCCAGGTTGCACAGTGGTTAAGAATCTGCCTGCCAATGTGGGGGACATGGGTTCGATCCCTGCTCCAGGAAGATCCCACATGCCGCGGAGCAACTAAGCCTGTGTGCCACAACTACTGAGCCTGTGCTCTAGAGCCTGTGAGCCACAACTATTGAGCCCACGTGCCACGACTACTGACGCCAGTGCGCCTAGAGCCTGTGCGCTGCAACAAGGGAAGCCACCACAATGAGAAGCCTGAGCACTGCATCGAAGAGCAGCCTCCGCTCTCTGCAACTAGAGAAAGCCCACGCGCAGCAACGAAGACCAAACACAGCTAATAAATAAATAAATAATAAATAAATAAATAAATAAATAAAACCAGTACTTATTAAACTTTTCCTAAACATCCCAAGAGCATAGGTGGGTAAAGGTTTATCCTAAGGCTTGGGAGTATGAAGATCTGTTAGAGGGAGTGGAGGGGGACAGTGTGGGACTATTGTCCACTGCAAATACAAAATGTTTGAAGTCCTAGGTTTATTTAAAAGAGGTATGCAAGTGCTATAGTCCAAGCTATAACATACTCATTTATTTATATAAATGTGAAAATACTGCTTCTAGTTACTTACCAAGTAAATGATTTAACTCCCTGAATCACCAAGTAAAAATGATGCTCTAGGAAGAAGAGCTGAGGTTATCCTGTGATTTCCTGCGCCCTGGGTACACCATTTTAAACAACTTGGCCTTCAAGAAAGAAATAATTATATTTATCTCACAGATCGTATGACCAGTTAATGAACTGATATAATGGCTTCATCACTACATTCCTCATTTCCCACTTGTCCTCTCTTTGAAGCGCTATGGCTGCTCATTCTAATTTAAGACAAGACAGAATCTGTGCTCACTTCAGCAGCACAGGCATGAAGGTCTTATACATGATGGAGTGAAATGGTATCTCTCACGCCTTTCCTTAGAATCATCTCGTTCCTTGTCACTTTCTTTTTACAGTAATGCCATGCCAATTGTTCTCTCTCTCATTTATTTCTTTCCACCTTCAAAGCATTTTTCACATACATTTTGTCATATCTTTCTGTAAAATATTGAGGACATTCTTAGCCCTATTTGACCAGTGATAAACTAAGGTTTAGTTAGGTTAAAGATTTACCCAAAGTTGCATTCATTCAAAAGTATTTACTTTGTATCTACCATGTGCTAGACACTGTGCAACCAAAAGTGAATAAAACACAGTCCCCGCCAGAGAAGAGTCAAGAAAGTAAACAGACAATTATAGGATCAAGGGATAAGTACAAAAATAGGGGTTAAGCAGAGGGCACTAAACATAAGCCTTAGGGAAATTCCTATTCCAAAATTGGGAGGCAGTGTGAGTAATGGAGAGGTTTATTGGTAAGTGATATCTAAATTGAGAACTGAAGGACAAGTGGAATTAATTAGATGAAGATGACATGGAGTTGGATGAAATTATAAACAGGAAACAGCGATATGCAAAGGCTCAGAGTGAGAGGAAATATGATGCGTCAGGGAAGCTGCTTTCAGCACAGTGTATGAAGTGTGAGAAAGGCAAGGCTGCCATCTTTAGTCTCACAGGTTGTGCACTGCACCATTCCAGCAGTCATCACTCACACAGACCAAGATGGGAATGGCGCCTCCAGAATTGAGCAACCTGGCGTCCCTGCAAGAAGGGTGTGTGGGGGAGTGCAGGACTTTGAAAACCAAGCATGCTAAGGTGTTTGCCAATAGCCTGGAGGTAATGGAAAGCCATCGAAAGAGTGTGACTTGATCAGGCTTGCAGTTTAGAAAGATTGTACTGCCTGTGGGATGCAGAATGGATCCAGGGAGACCATCTAGGAGGCTGTTCCAGTAAGGCAGATAGGTATATTTTGAGACCGTCCTGAAGTGAGGTCCTGGAGGTTGGGATCAGAATAAGTGATAGACTTAAAAGATATAACAAAAACAGAATTGATCAGACTTGGAAGAGCCTCAGCTTTTGTTCTTAGACCAAACTAGGTTCATGGTAGTGTCATTTACTGAGATGGAGACAGAAGGAGGAATGGGTTTTAGGGGAATATTATTAATTTCTTTTTGGATATGCCACGTATGAGGTGATTTTTCCACATCCAAGCGAGGAGTTGGATGCTATGGGGATCAGGAGAAATATGGCTGGTCTGAGACACAGAAATGCATTTTGGGCCAAAGACAAAGTGTTGTCAGCACATACCCAAGTGGAGCTGGTTGGAGCTGCTGTGTTTTCAGGGGAGTGGCTCAGGGGAGTTGGAGAGGGCTGGGGAGGTGAGGAAGGGGAGATAAGAAAGAAAGAGACATCCCTTGCGAGATGTCTGGCTGTGAAGGAGAAGAGAGAGTGTCAGTTAACCAATTTTGTGAATTTGCATAATCATTTTTCTGGAGAAAGGTTGAGAATGGCACCTCGGATTCTATAGCATCCCAGTGCAGCTGAAGGACCACCACTGCATGCTAAAACGCCCCATCAGGGGTTTCTCTTTTAATGGAGCTTGCTGCCTCCACCAGCTTCACCTCTTTGACATTTATCTGCAGCTTCTCTTCTCTCCTTTATTCCCATCCCTTTGTATTCTAAGGTGAGTTTCTCATCTCCTCCTGTTTTTGATTTGCTTTTCCAACATAGCTGTCTGAAGAAGGTGAAAATAAATGGAATTTTAAAAACCACAGTAAACAACGGAAGCCTTAACCCAGAGCAAACGCAATATTCATTGTAGCAACCCCTCACAGGAAAAATTTAAATACTTTATTTCTAGATCACTGTAATAACTTAGCTCTTTTTACTTTGTTCTACATCTGAAAAGTTTTTTGCGTTGCTGACTTTTACACTTTGGGTAGGAAAGTAGGATGTTGAGTATGCATTTAAAGAAAAAAATCCTAGTATATATTGAGTAGAATTACTACATTTATAGCTATCATTCCCTCCACGTTCATGCTTTTAAAATCAGATAGTGTGCCATTATTTATCGAATTTGTACATAGTAGGCAGCACTTAGAGGTTACCAAAGAAGTATAAGGCATGGTTTCTAACATAATGAGGGAAACAAAACAAGTACAAAATAAAATACAAAAATTCATAGAAAGGGGAAGATGGCGTTGTCCGCGTCTGCAAAAAAAAAAAAATTCATAGAAAATTGATACTCGCAAAACAAATACAATAGATGAATAATAGCAAATAAAACAATGGAGTACTACACTGAATGCTACTGATTACATGTGTGCTAGAAGGTCAAGGACAGTAAAGATCAAGAGCCACAGAAAGGCTTTCCCTGGTCTGAAGACCATACCTTCCAACAAATTAACACTGAAAATAATTTTACAATATTTATTTTAAAAAAACTACTATATTTCTTCAATTCTAAGATGTCATCTTTACACATTTTACTACAATAGCTATAATAGCTGGCATTCATCTTGCCCTGACTTTGTACAAGGTACTAAGTGCTTTATATATGTTGACTTGTTAATATGGATCATTTAATGGGGTGGAAATATTTCATCTTCTCCTCCCTGAAAAAGTGCTATCAAACCCACTGGTACAAACATAAACCCCACGGCTGTTTAGAATCCAGGAAGCATGGTGTGTACAGAAATAAATAGTACTTATAATTGAAAATTTATAAAAATACACCAACAAAACTTTCTAATCTCCTTGGCCTCAGTCGCTAGGCCCTGGGTTCTGCTTTGTGAGGACCACCTGCAGCCCTGATATCCTTGAACCTCCTGCAGCTTACCTGTTCCATCAGAGGCCACACCAGCTTCGAAACTGAAACGTCTCACCCTGACAGTGAGGTACCCTCATTCAGCAATCATTTACACAGCGCTGCTTGTGGCTTTCATCTAGGCCAGGAACGTTCTGATTTATTTACAAACAGGGGATCAACTCTCTAAACCACCAGTGTAAAATCAAAATAGATGATTATACTGGGTTGGGTTTCTCAGGAACAATCTCTGAAATGGAGATTCGCATGCTGAGGTTTCTTGGGTTTTAGGGTCGCCAGCTGCGGGGAATGAGGGCGAAGTTGCAGCACAGGCCCCAGCGGATCCCAGGGAGAGCTCTGGGGCTCAGATGTTCCAAATTGAGGTTAGGGGGCTGGGCCTTTGTTGCCTTGCACTCATTGGATATGAATACCTCCAGGGAGGGGTTGCAATCTCGAGTGAGGCGGTTACTCTGGGCTGAGGCCAATTCTTGTGGGGAAGACAAATGCAGGCTGTCAGCAGGCAACGCTCTCAGGAGTTGGGGGAGTCAGGGCTTTGGTCCTGAGGGTAGGAACTGGGTGGCACACCACAGTGTCCACTACGGTGATATATATTATATATCTGTATGTTCATATGTTTTGTATATTCATAGGCATATTCATATATACTCATACAGGTATATAGGCAAGCATATGTGTGTATTTATATTTATACAAGTTTAAAAAGCAAAAATCAGGGGAATTCCCTGGTTGTCCAGTGGTTAAGACGCTGTGCTTCCATGGCAGGGGGTATGGGTTTGATCCCTGGTTGGGGAACTAAGATCCCAAATGCCATGTGGTGTGGCCAAACAAAAAGCATAAATCAAGTAAACAAAACAACCACAGTGACATGAGAGCGTGTATTTTGCTGTCACAGAGAGTGGGGACATTGCAAGCATTTACTGGGTGGAGATCAGAGAGGCCAGGTGTTGTACAATGTTGGATTTCAAATGTCCCACTGAATATTCATGTAGGTGAAAAAATCTGTAATGATCTTAGCCTAGAACAACCCATTTTTTATATAAACATAATGTTTTTGTTTTATGTGGTTTTAATATTCAGTGATTTTTCTTATTTCAGGAATGCAACTCTGTTGTTGTAGCAGTTAGACTCTAGTCAGGAAAACAAACCAGAGAAATAATTTAATACGGGGAATTGCTGAAACAGGTGCTGGAGGACTGAAAAAGCAGAGAGGGAAGCAGCATCAGCAATAGGACCGGGGAACAAGGGGAAAAGTTGAGAGTTACCAGCACTAAAAGTGTGCAAGACTCATACCCTCATTCCTGAAGGGTCTGAATCCACTTTTAGACTCTTGAAAAACATTATAGTAGCTTTCCATTAACTTTTACTATAGGACACAGAAGTGCTAAGAGGTACCACAGAAAATCGAGAATGTAATCCTTTTTGGCCCCATAGTCTCCCCTGTCCCCACGGTAAAGCAGCAAGCCAATTTCCTCTTGGCAATTGGAAACCAATCACCGCAGCCAGGACCCCTTCTTTGCCTGATATTTTTCTATAGCATGAGGAGCCCAAAGTGGCCAGGTACCATCTCAACCTCAACCTCAATGGAACCATAGTTGTGATCCCTGGTGGAAACATTCCTCTATTGGCAAGTAAAATCTCGAAACCAGCAGGGCTCAAAGTTACAGGAACTGGAAATCGAAATTGCACGAGTGGATTATTGGGTGTAATGATGAGGGGAACCACTTCCACTTTCCCCACCCCTTGATTCTTGAACCTGTGTATTTTGGGAGAAATACAATATATATTGGCGCTGACTCAAAGCATATACTGTATCCTATACGAGGGAACTTCAATTTTTAACGTTTTTTCCTAACTGGCACCAGAACCAGTAGGCTATTGCATCATCCTTGCAGGACAGCTGCTTCTGGCTGGTGGGGCATATATGACTAGTAAATTCCAGGGAATTCCCCGGTGGTCCAGCAGTTAGGACTCCACACTGTCACTGCTGAGGACCCAGGTCAGGGAACTAAGAGCCCATAAGCCTCAGAGTGTGGACACACACACACACAAAATTCCACGTGCATGAGTCCATTGCTGCATTTCTTTTGCTATGAAATGAGTTTCCTGGAAAGAAGTAATATGTAGAATGTCATAACAGTGAGTAATGTATAATGAGTTCATGGTTGGTAGTAATATAAGAAATATTCTGGGTTCAGAAAGCAAATCTATATCCAAAATATGTGTTTATTCCAGTAAGACAAATAGCTGTCCCCTCCATGATGGAAGGGGTCCAATATAATCAATCCACCTGTTACCAGGTGACTGGTTAGTTTCTCCTGGAAATAGTGCCATATTGGAGCTAAACGGGTGATCTCTGATGTTGGTAGATATAAACCTTACTGTGGGGGAAGCCCATGTTCTCAAGCCCATGCATTTCCTTTGTTCCTGACTCCATGGCTACTTTGTGCAAGCACTGCAGTAGGTGGAAAAAGAGGCCAACTCCATCAAATGTGTCATCCCCCTGATTTTGAAAGCCTTCTCTGAGTGGATGCCCTTTGGTGCACACAAATATCCTCACACTTTGTGCCCACTCTGAGAAGTGAATCCATATACCTCTTCCCTAGACCTCCTTGTCATCAATCTCCTAATCCTCTTCTTTCCAAGTTATTGACCATTCAGGAAAACCATCAGCTATTGCCCACGAATGAGTGTAGGTCTATACCTCTGGCCATCTCTCAATTCAGACAAAGTATACACCCAATGCACTGTTGGACATTCTTTGTGCTGAGAGAATTTCCCTTTAGTACTACCGTCAGGGGCATTCCTCATGGGAGTTCTCATGCTAGAACAGACCACTTCCAGCTTCTGCCAGTATATTGAAGAGAACTGTATGTAGACCAGTTAATTGATTGAAGTTGAAGAGGCAATATATCAGGAGTAAGAATCAAAGGAATCTAAGTCACCAGCTAAGGCAACTTGTGCTTTCTGGACCTGCTCAAGCTGTTTCTTACATACCACTTCCATTTAATGAGGGATTGCTCTTGTGCACGCTCAACCTTATGGGTTGATGGGTCAGATAACATCCAGTTCCTAATGCACAGCTGAGGTTGCAGTCACTTGATGTCTCATGGCCAGCCATTCAAATTAGTAGCAAGTTAGGTACAGTTTCTCAAGTGGAGAATTGTTATCTGTAGAAGAGGGCATGGCTTTGCTGTAAAACTAAATAAGGCTGCACTGTGGGTCTTCTGTCAGGGTTTGCCAGAGGCAAATGTATATACATATTTGCCATGGACACTTTAAGTACCACGGGATTCCTCTGAATCATAAGGTCCTGCTACAGAGCCTTTTTTTTCTTTACTCCTGATAAAAAATGCCAGCCTTATGGGTTACTGGATAGATGGGTCAGAGCACCTCACTCAAATGTAGTATATATTTCTTCCAAAATCCAAAGAGGCCCAATAAGTATTGTGTCTCATTGTTAGTGGTAGGTGGTACAAGGTGCAGCAAATTGTTTTTCACCTTGGAGGGATATCTTGATATCTTTCAGATCACGTGGATGTCCAGAAACTCCACTAAGATGGTGAATTTTTGGACTTCCCTGGCATTCCAGTGGTTAAGATTCTGCACTTCCACTGCAGGGGGGCACAGCTTCCATCTCTGGTTGGGGAACTAAGATCCTGCATGCTGCGTGGCCGAAAGAAAAAGAAAAAAGGATGAATTTTCTTGGGGTTTATATCCCGTCCTCTGGTTTACATGTGTCTTATTGAAGTGTCTAAAGTATTTGTTACTTCCTGTTTATTAGGTCCAATCAGCTTGATGAATCTAACATAGTGATGAAGATCTCTGCAGAGTGGATTATGACAGAGAGCAAAGGAGTTTATATCCCATAGACGAGACCGTAAAGGTGTACTGCTGGCCTCGCCATATAAAAGAAAACAGCTTTGGTGCAAACTGGAATAGATGAAGATAGCACATATAGAGTCACAGTTACAACTAGCATTACCATATGATTAAGTTCACAACAACTCATAATTATCCTCTAAAATCCACTTGCCTCTGCATAGGCCAAACAGGGGAGTTAAAAGGGGGAAGTGATGGTATCACAACTTTTGCATCATCTGCATCTTGTAAGGTGGTCCTAATTTCTATATCTCTCCAGGGATATGGTATTGCTTTTGGTTTTCTCTCCTGGTAGCAAGAGGAAATTTCCAGAGGCTTCCATTTGGCCCTTCCTACCACAATAGGTAGACTTCACTTCGTGGGTCAGAGAAATAATGTGGTGATTTTACCAGTAATTGAGTATGTCAATTCTAATTATATATCCAAGAACCAGGGCAATAACCACAGTGTGGGTCTGTAAACCAACTGGATCCATGGTGATGTACATTTGGGTGAAAATTCCATTTTTATCATCTGACTACTATAAGGCTGCACTTTGATTGGTGGACCCAGTGATATTTTTGGATCCTTGTGAATTAACATTAATTCAAAAACAGTATCAAATAATCCCTGAAATATCTGGGTATTTCCTTTCTCCCAGTGTATGGTCATCCTAATCAATGGCTTCAGGTTCCCCTGGGGAAGGCCTGGATGAAGATTTGTAGTATGTATTTATGGCAATTCTGCAAGGTTCTTCTTCAGGGGGACCAGCTACCCTTTCAGTCAAGGGCTCTGTGTCTGTGAACTGGCTGAGGTGTGGAAACTGGATGAGAAGAATGACTTCATTTGATGGCTCAAGTAAGGTTTCAGGCAGCAGACCCAGAGTTTTGCTTGTTAAAGAGATCAAAGAATATTTCAGAAGTCTCTCTATATGTTTCGTTCCTATGGCTACGTGGGCATTACCAAATATCCCAAAGACCTCTGAGTACCACTTTTGTCCCTGCCACCCAGTGTAGTAAGTGTCTGCTTGGTCCCTGCCAGTTAAGTGCTGCCACTTGGCCTTTAACACCTCATAGAAATCAGGGATTCGTCTCAGTGGAAGCATCTCCCATCATATATCCAGTTACCACAGAGCTTTTCTGGTGCTCCCCTTACTAATGTATTTTTCAATGCCTTACTGTAGGGGTTTGTAGTTTGGGGTTGGGTATACAGATTAGGCATGATAAAATCACTCCAACATTCCCATCTCCATAAACCTTTGGATTTTTTTCCTCTACATTGTATCAGGGACATTCTGTCATCTCCATCTCACCAAATATAGATCACCACGGAGTCTGAGTTTCGTTAACCAATGAAGCAAACTGTTGGAGTCACTTTCAATTCACGAGCTCACACATTAAATCCAGACTTTCTGGTAACTGCACCCATATAAACGAATTCAGCTCAGTCTTTTGCTCTTTATTCTGTTTGGAACTTGACCAAGAACTATTCAACCTTTCACAAAATCTTGTCACCAATGACAACACCAATGTTGATGTGTGAGTTGCTAATAAAAAATTCATATTGGATTGCATTTGTAGTTCTCTCACTCACAATGGTTCTACATACAGGTGCAAGCATCTTACTATTTATTTTGTCTTCTGATAGAGTTGTGCTATAGCATTTACTTATTAATACATATTAACTATAAATCACTTTCCTTTTATTTTTCCTTTATTATAAAATTAGGACATTATATTGATTTGGAGGGAAATGTGCATAGGTAGGTAATATTATCTATGAATTTCATTTCATAGTAATGAGAGTGTTAAAAATACTAATTACAAAAGAGGATGATGGGTCCGAAAGGGTTGAGAACGGCTTGCTCCTCCTTTCAAATCAGGTTCCAAGAACTTACCTATAGGCATGCCCATGATGAACCAAAGTGGGTCTTGAGTATATCTGCCAAATCAAATCATTTGTTATCACTCTTCTGAAAGACAGCTATATTTAGGTAAAGTCAGTGTCCTATTCAGTTACTTATAAAGCCATGCAGGATGATATTAATAAATAGACATGCAACAACAGCACTGAAGAACAGCTTCATATATGCAGCAAAAGTAAACTATTTTGTGTTTGAGGGAGGCCTTGGGGAGAAATTTTTTTTGTCTGTGCATCACCGAGGATAGTGGAGTGGAAGCCAGGAGTGTGCTTTCTTGGTTCCCTTTGCCTGCGTGATCTGAATCCCAAGTCCACAGTTGGATAATAAATGGGATGATATTAAGCAAAATCTACCATCCCTCCTCTCCTTTCTCACATAGACGCTTTGGGGAGGCTCTGAAAGTGGGGAGGAAGAGTCCACATTTGGTTTATGAATGAAGGGTAGATACTGTGGTCTGGTTTGCCGTTCAACTGTAGGTTTGTTTCATGGCATGCCAGGGGCACGTGGGGCTGCCTGGGAGCATCACCCCATCCACTTGCTCACTTAGCCCTTTCTCCTGCAGAATCTCAACTCTTGCCACTTTCTCAGAGAAGCCCATCCTTATCTACCAGTCTGGCCTGATTCCTCTGTCACGGATTCCTTCACAAATATTCTTTTCCCCTGTGATCCTTATCTCATTCTGTAATTACATTCATTAGGGGTGACTATTTGTGTCAGACATCTCCTAAGACTAGGTATCTTGGATATTTATGCTCCCCCTTTCATACTGTGCCTAGGCAGTATCTGGTACAAACTCGGCACTCAGTACATAGTTGTTGAATGAATAAGCGTTTGCTCCAGATTCCACAAGTATCAACACTTTACTGTGATTACAAATATTGCCGTTGTGTGTGTGTAGCCTATGCTGTTTGACAGCCGGGTCTTCTATCTGTTGAAGAGCATGGTAACCGGATTTTGTAGAAATGAGTAGGTCAGAACTGGTGGAAACCCTCAAAAGCCCAATTAATGCGGTAATTTAAGACCTCTTTTCTTCCCTGGTAACTCCGCTCCACCTCCTTCATCCCCAAATCAAAACCCAATGTTTGAATTTAACGCTGGGGTTCTGCGTGTGTCTAGCTGGGAAGTAGCTGCAGAACAAGGTAAAGGGGCCAGAGCCCTTGTCCCCACCCTCCAAGTGTTTGACAAGCACTCGCTAAGGAATTAGCGTCGGGGCCTCCCGGTATTAAACAAAGAGAGCATCCGCATGGTGGTCCTTGACCCAGGTGAGGTAATTTGAAGTGCTGGGCAATCTGACTCCAGATTAGGGGGAGAGGTTTAGGGGAAGGCGTGTGATCCAATCACCAGGGTTAAAGTTGGCCGCGTGGGAGCGCAGCCTTTCTTGCCCCTCGGGGTGTGTCCACAGGGCTTGCTCATCAGGTTGTGTCTGTGGGTATCTGCGTGTGCGAGGCAGGGCGAGGGTGGGGGGGCCACGGTCAGACCCCCCGGGAGGCGGGCCTCTCACCGCGCACGCCCTGGGTGGGGGCGGCGGGGGCGCCCCGTGCAGGTGCGGAAGCGGGCGGCCGTCTGACCCCACGGCGGCGGGCCGGGCCGGGCCGGGCGCGGGCGCCGAGGGCCGCAGGCTGCGAGGCGCGGCCGCGGGCGGCAGGAGGCAGCGTCGGCCCAGGCGGCGCGGCGGCGAGCGAGGCAGCGCGCGGTGATGTCAGTGGCGGCCCGGCTGGCAGCAGCCGGTACTTCCTGTATAGAGGCGGGCGGGCTCGGCTGCAAACCCTCCTAGCCAGTGTCAGCCTCTCGGCGGGAGGAGGCGGCGGCGGAGGAGGAGCAGGGGGAGGGCTGTCAAATTCGGGAGCCAGATTTTTTTCCCTTCCCCTGGCCATCCCTTCCGCTTCCCCGGCTCCTGGCGTGACATCTGCGGACCGGGGACCTGTATGTGTGTGCGCGCCAAGGAGCGGAAGAATGGCAGTGCTCAAACTCACCGACCAGGTAGGGGGCGGCGGCGCCGGCGGGCGGGACGCGCGGGCGCGGGGCGGCGCGGAGCCCCGGCGGGGGGATGGGGGCGCGGCGCGGAGCGCGCCCGCGGGCTGTTTACTCGCGGCGGGGGCGAGCGGTGCGTGCGGCCGCCGGCTGCTCGGAAAGCCGGCGTTTGCGGCTCTCCTCCCTGGCTCGGTCTCCGCCCTGGGCCGTCGGAACCGCGCGCTCGGCTCGGCGGCCGGCGCGTCCCAGGGGCTGGGGAAGGGGCGGCGGGGCTCCCGCTGGCGTGCGGGGCCGCGTCGTCCGCGGGCCCGGGCTGGGCAGGGGGAGGGGAGGCTCGAGGTGCTGCTCGGGCTCCTGTGGCGCCGCGCAGCGTGGGCTCCGCCAGCCCCGGCGGGCCGAGGGGAGGCCGGTCCGCGCCGCCGGGAGGAGGACGGTGGGTGCACAGGGAGAAGGGGTGAGCAGCCTGGGACCCTCTCCCCAGCCGAGCCGGAGACCGGCCGAGACCGCGGCTCTTGTGTGGTCGCGCTGTCTTTATCCTTTTGACATGACATCCTGACTTCCTCTTGAGTGGCCCAGAGGCTGTGTGTGCGCGGGGCGCGATGGGGACCCCCGGCGCGGCTCTCCGAAGAGGAGATGAAGTCCGGCCCGGGGCCCCACTCACAGACGGTGGGCTACCCTTTGCCTGTGTCTGTGAGCTTTGTCGCTTTCCGGCTAAGCCACCGCACAGGGCAGCTCTGGAGTCCTGTGCTCGGAGAGGTGGGGCTATTTGCCGGCTCGGTTGACAGTCCTCGCTGCAGGTCTGTGGAATGGAAACACCCTACATTTGCGGACTCTGCTGCTCGGAGGGCATTGACACTCACAGGCGCCCGACCAAGTTGCATGACAAAACTCTGCAGCTCCTCCTACAAAAAAAAGGAAACAGCTTGCTTTTTTTCTTCTGCCATTTATTCATGGGTAGTGAAATGAACATTGTTTTGCGGTCCTGGTAGGCGGAGAGGCAGCCTTGACTTTGACACACACGGGCCAACGTGCCAGTCCTTGGTGTTAAACATCTCATACTTCTCCAGTGGGTTGCATCGGGTGCCCGGCTGTCCTCAGCATCCAGCCAGAACTTCCTGCGACTTAAATGCAATCAATCACCACAATAATTTTTCTCCTGCCTTTAGATTCAAAGTTTTGTTTTGCTTTCCATTAGTATTTACAGGCTTTTTAAATTTTCCTTTTTTGTGGGGGAGGGATCACTGAATTAAAATTCACCTTATCGTTACATTTAGCAGGAGGAGCAGCTGGTAATGGTGATGAATCTGCTTGTTCCCATTGGTTCCACAGCATTGAAGAGTGCTTGTAAGTTGGTATTAGTTTAGGCTTCGCCCCACCTTTTGGCCACATACTTTGACAACTGTTAGACATTTGCTTGTTTTAAATCTTCCAAGTTTAGTCTGCCTTGGTGGTGTTATCTTTGCCAGTGCAAGTTACTATATTTCTCTGTTAATTCCTAAATCTTCGTCTTCAAAGTACAAAAAATGCTTCTAATAGGCGTTGTCATTTTCACATACACAAAATAATTTTTCACATAGATTTTTAGAGCTGGCAGGGATGCCAAAGATGATCTTCCTCCAAATCCTTCACTTTTTAAAATGAAGAAACTGAGGTCTAGAGAAGGGAAGCGTGTCATCCTCAAGGACCCAGCTGCTGACTTGCAGGGTGGAGATGCACTCCTGTCTCCTGCCTTCCAGGTTCCTGTGCTTTGTTCTAGTAGTCGTTAAGACACCTCCCTCTGTCTTGTCATTGGATATGTTGAAAGGCTGACAAGAAGACATCCTCTCCTAAATCAGGATCAACACTAGTGAAGAGGGTATGACTTGGTCTTAGAAAGAAAGGAAATTATTCTCCAGGACTTATCAGAGTAGGACTTTCAAAGGTAGTTTCTGAATACATCCCCACCCTTCCCCCAACAAACTACTGTGGCAGGGAGAGAAAGAGTTGTATAACCTTCATTTGGTTCCATCTCCTGATGCATAAAGGGAAACCAAGGAGTTCTAAGATTCAAGAGCATCTAAAAATTGCCAGCCTAACTTGGGGCAAAGCTGGAGGGAGGCTGGGCGAGGAGGTGGACTGGGTGGGGCGGAGTGCTGAACAGTGATGGTTTCTGTGAAGCTTTAGGTCCAGGAAGTGTGTGGTCTTTCTTGCCTTATATAGTCTTACCTTTCAGTTTGAAACTAAATTCTTAGAAGCTGGTTCTTAACCTCACCAGAGGCTTAAAAACCCTTTGCTTAAACTCCTACTACGGGAGCTTTACTTCACCATTATGGGTAGGGAGCCACCTGCTTTGAATCCGGGTCTTAGAGTTTGTAGAAGAGCACCTAGCTCTCCACTCAGCTGTTTGTAAAGCAATCACTTGTTACTTCCCCCTGATCTGTGTAACACCCTATTTGCAAGGTGGGTCTTATTTTTGCCAGGGTTCTTGGACTTTTAGTTTGAGGACACATTCTTGCTGTTGATAACCTGAATCACTGGTTGTTTTTTTTGGTTTGTTTTGTTATTTTGGTTTTTGTTTTTTGAGTTTCATTTTTTAATTTTTTAAATGGAGGTAACATTGATTTGTAACATCACGTAAGTTTCATGAGTACATGAAGGAGGATGATGTTTCCTGTTCTGCTGAAGCTGGGTGCAGGAGCTTGCTGGCCATGGCGGTCACCACCTCCACAGTCAGTCCTGCACTGACATCTCCATCATGCAAGAGGAGGAAAATGCCTTTTCCTAACTCTGTTTTGGGAGAATAAAAAGAAAGGGGGAAGGGAAAGAAAAGTGTGGTGCTTAGTTTTTTTTTTTTTTTTCTTTTTTACTATGAAAAGGAACTGGGAGCTATTGCTGCAAACAAAGTTGGCATTGAGCACTTCTGCATTTGTAACTGTGTCTCTTCTGTTTTGCCCTTCACAAAACACACATCAATTTTCTTGCAGCGTTAGGGGGACCAGTCTTCCTGGTTTGCCAAGGACTGAAGGGTTTTTGAGGATGTGGGACTTTTGATGCTAAAACTGGGACGTTTGAGGCAAATCAGGACAAGTTGATCACACTGTTCAGCACAGAACACACTCACCTACGTAACAATAATTTCATTATTTCCTCATAGATGGACATTGGGAGGTTTATTTATATCTTTGGTAAAGTGAGGTAATTTTAAGTTTGGGAAAGAACAATCCATTACATCCAAATGTAATACATTTTGTTTCAAGATAGATAGATGTGAGATTCTTTGCCACTTGATTTGATATTGAACTTTGCAGAGGTTCAGGGGGCGTTCTTTATGTCATATAGTGAAGGCACTGCAGTGATTTTAAGAGTGTGGTCATATGTTTTCAGTCTCCCCCCTCTCCCCTCCAACCCCGGCCCTGTGCGTCAAAAAAAAAACAAAAAACAAAAAACGTTTTTCAAAGTTCTGAAGCAGAATGGTAAGTTCTATTGGAGCTTTGAAATGTTCACTATTCTTAACCTGAATTTGCTAGTGACAGCAGAATGCCGTTTCCATCTCAGGGGCTGCCTATAGACAAACTCTTTCTGCAGGTGGCCCTTTTTGGAGCTTCCTGCCTGGAGGCCTTCTGGTTTGGTGTCCTCTTGCCAAGTCCTAGCTCACACTTGAGTCACCCACCGCCTTGGCAAAGGCAGTGGCTGGCAGCTGTGGCAGTGACAAGAAACTAGAAATCCTGTAACTCTGAAAGCATTTCTAGCCCATAGCATGGAGCCTTGGGACACGTTGCATGTTTTCTGGGCTGTCCTTGTCCTTCCATGGCTCCCAGCAGCGCTGTGCTTACAGCAAACTCTGTGTCCAGTTCTGCCTTCAGCAGAGAAGAAGGGAAAATAAAGGCTTTATTCTTTGGACCCTTCTGTGGTTGTTTTGGGATGCAGTCACGTGGTTTGGGGAGTGCACTTGAGGACTGGTGTTTCATGGCAGAGACCTAATAATGGCTTACATTATTATGATCTTATTGTATGCTGGGCCCTTGCCATGAATCATCTGTCTTAATCCTCACTGCCAGGCTAGGAGGTAGGTGGTGGTGTGATTCCTACTTTACAGATGAGAAAACAGGAATAAAGAAGCTAATTGACTTGTTCAAGGTCGCACACCCAGTAAGTGATGGAGTGCAGTGTCCTATCCTGGCAGTCTGATTGCACAGGTGGGGCTCTTACCACAAAGCTATACTTATAATAGTTGAAAGGGCAGTGCAGCCATAGGACTCACAGATGCCTGCTCTTATTTACTGGGAAGCCATTGGGCAGGCCACACGCCTGCATTTGTCCTAGCTCGGGGGCCAGGTCCAGGTCTGGCAGAGTCAGGAGCTGCTCTGAGGCCCCTGCTTCTCCTAGACTGGTGCCTGGCTTAACCTGTTTGCCTTTCACCTTCCTGCCCTGGAGAGTGATGTGTTGGTTGGTAGCTTGGTGATTTTTTTCTTGGTCATTAACAGATAAACTGTGGTCATTGCAGAGAAATTGAAAAGCTAGATAAGCAAAAAGAAAAGCAGTTGAAACCATCTGAAGTCTGTACTCTGAGAGAGCTACTCTTGACAGCTTGATATATTTCCTTCTAGCTTCTGTCTAGGTAGCCAGGTAAGAATTGTAAACGTTCCACAAGATGATATTGGTATCTTTCTCTTGAGCATAAAGGTGATACCTGTGATGTCTAGACCAATGGCTTTTCCAAATAAACGGATTTTATGCCTCTCAATAAATAACTGGCTGCTTTTGTGTAAATCCAGCAGTGATATACAAGGTCTAGCCCTGGGTTGATTGAAACTTTTTTTTTTAAAGTTTTCAACTTTTACTTCCTCTTTTCCTCCAAGCAGAGAGAAAATATAAACTCAAAAAGGGCACACTTGTTTATGCCAGAAAAAGGCCTGAAACAGTCTTTAAAAAGATTTCTATTTCAACAATATAACATGAATTTTTATAGGCGAAAGTATAACATAAAATAATTTAAAAATAGGCAGTGGCTACAGAGGTCTGATAATCCTCTATAGTGGTTTCCAAAATAGCCATAGCTCTCCTTTTTTTTTTTTCCCCCAAGGAAAATTCCGTATTGAAATGCAATAGATAAAAGAGGTTGGTGAGAGTAGTGGTCTCTGAGGCCCTTTCAAACATTGTTGGGTTTAGTATTATTTGAAAGCCTCTTGCAAAACTACTGGTGACTGGGTTAGTGGGGTTTTTTTTTTTCCCCTGACACAGCATGTGCTCACAAAACAAATAAATAAACATTTATAAGTGTTTGTAGATGATTGGGAGTTACATAGAATTTGGAGGACCATATCATTTTAATCGAAACTGGGTCACCCTTGGGGATGACAGGGGGTACCATTAAATATTACATTGAGGAAACAGGTGGAACCAGGACTGTCCCAGGTAAACCTGGGCACACTGTCACACCACATAAACTATGTTTGCTCACTTCAGGCCTGACAGTAATAATGAACTAGTTTGACTAGTAGACTGGTCACTCTCTTTCCGGTCAGATTTACACTGGAACAGGTATAATGAAGACTTTGATGACCTCATGCTGGCCAGAGTTGGAAATAGGCTTCTTTCACACTCATCAGCTCTGATCAGTTGGTCAGAGGGTTGCAGGAGCAATATGTCAGAAACACTGTGGCTTTTGCAGCCAGAGATGGGGGAAAATGTGATGATTGATAATCAGTGTTTGCTGTGGCTATAAGATAAGGGAGAGGAGACATATATTGGGCCTTAGTCAGCCCTTGGCCGGTCAGATTAACCTCTGCGGGCCTCAGGCTCCTCTTTGTAAAATGAAGAAGTTGGACCCGGAGCCTTTCCAGTGCCTGGGCTTCACCCTCTGCCTCTGTGACTCACCCCTCCACGGGTGGCGGTGGTGGTCGTGGTGGTGCAGTGGCTGAGGAGGGTATATTTGCAGATGAGCTCTAACTGAGTTCCCTAGGTAACGAAGTCAAACAGTTAACTTGCGGTTCCAGAACAGGGTTTTAACCAACATGAACTGACTCCTACCCTGTCCCCTGCTTTCATTTTATAGATAGCCCAAGATTATCTAAGATTCTTCATTTTATAGATTATCGATTTTATCTATTATTCCTTTACTGCCCTTTTGCCAACATCATCTTTGCCCTCTGCTCTGCCATCAGAAGTTAGGAGAGCAGGTATTTTCTCTTATCAGTGTTCATGCTTCTAAAAGAGTTGGTCATCCAAGAGATTGAAATGAATGACTCATGACTAATTTTTTATGATGATATTCATAACTTTTAAGGATCCTTTCATTTGTCTCTCCTTTAGCAAACTGAAAATTTGTTTAGTACTCTATTAATTGGGCCAAAGAAAAGAAGCATGTAGTCCACCTTTGGGTCATTTCAGGCTTTACTAAGCCAATGTTTACTTGTATTTGTTGGTTTTCACTTGTCTCTAATCCTGTGGCTTCTCTTGTTGCAGAGCATGGGCTCTAGGTATGTGGGCTTCAGTAGTTGTGGCATGCAGGCTCAATAGTTCTGGAGCACAGGCTCAGTAGTCGTGGCGCATGGGCTTAGTTGCTCCACAGAATGTGGGATCTTCCGGGCCCAGGACTCAAACCTGTGTCCCCTGCATTGGCAGGCAGATTCTTAACCGTTGCGCCACCAGGGCATTCCCACCTCCCTGCTGTAATTTTCTAAGATACCTTTAATACCAGGAGACCATTTTGCCCCAAGGGAGCCCCCCCCCAACCAGCTCCTATGAAAATTAGAGATATGCAGAAACATCTGAGGCCTAGACACATTTTTTTTTTTTATCACAGTTCTAACCTGTTGCTCAAGATTTCTATGTTAAATTGCTTTAGTTGTGCTTTCATTTATTTTTAAAATAATACTTGATTGGTAATCCGAAGATCCGGATTCTACTCATGGTTCTTTTTCTAATAGTTGTATAGCTTTGGGCAGGTCCTGGCCTTAGTTTCTTTGTAAAATGGCAGTGGGTAAGTGGAGAGTCCTCTAAATTCTATCAGCATTCTAACACTCTAAGAGAGCATGCCATAGGTTTTCAATGTCAACCTCTTCTCAACTTATGGAATCTGGTTTCAAAAAGCATCTTCCTTCCATGAACTTCTGATTTTCCTTCCAGCACCCACAGTTCTGCCTGAGTCAGGGGTCCTTTCCCCCAAAATACCATCTTCTAGTGTCTCCAGGAGCTTGGTTTTGGGGACACAGAACCCCTGGGGCTTTTCTCAGTGTGGCCTTTGGGACAACTTGAGCCTCTTGCAGGGCAAGGGGAGCAGACTTGCAGACCCCGTGTTTGTCTTTTGAGAGCTTTGGTGAGCTGGGGCCCACTGCAGCCTTCTTCAGGTGGGCTGCTTTAGCAAGCAGCCTGGGGGTTCTCTCCCTAATCCTGTTTTGTTGAACTCCACAGTCACATCTGGGTCTGACAAGTCTGTTCCCAACCACTGGCCCCAGATATTGGGTACAGTGCACCCAAAGACAACAGACTTTCACAAGGAGGGAATTCCTGCACGTGAGCAACACCCACTGCACGTGTAGATACGTTCAGTCAGTGGAGGAAGCTTGTTTTGGTATCTAAGACTGGCAGAATGAAGGAGATAGGAAGTGAGTACCCGACAAGTGTCACAGAGGAAAGCCAGGCAGAAATTCAGGTCAGCTGAGACCAATCAGCCAACCAATTATTGTTAAATAATGGCCTCCAAAAGGGGGGGTGGGTGTCTCTATTCCAGGGTGAACAGGATGCCATCTTGAGTTTGAGAAAGAAAATGTTAGAATATTTCTTTAAAAAAATACCTTTAAATTTTTGTTTTTGTGTACTTTTAATATATATTATATGCTAGTACTATAAAACCCTCTTTGTTCTCCTTTCCACTTCTTGTCACCTTGGCCAAACCACCACTTAGAGTATTGCAGTGGCCTTCTGACTGGTCTTCTCCATCCAGCCTGGGCTACCGCACTCTATTCAACAGAACTCTCAGGATGATGGATCTCAGATCATGTGGCTTCCCTACTCAGAACCCTCCAGTCTCAGCCAGAGGAAAAGCTAACATCATAGAGTGGTGCATGGGGCCCTCTCCACACAGCCCTGCCACTCACCTCTACAGCCATGTCTCCTCCAGGATCTGCCTGGCTCCTTGGCCCCAGCACAGCGGCCTCCTCGCTATTCAGTGCCTGTGCCAGGTGCACTCCTGCTTCCTGTGAGGCTCTTCCCCAGGTACCTGCACGGTCCACCCTCACCTCTCTCAGATCTTTACTTGAATGTTACCTTCTCAGTGAATTCTTTTCTGGCCGCGCTAGTTAAAATGCCCACTGCACACACTTCTTGCCACTGTTTCTTTATTTTGTCTATGGTACATATCCTTTATACCTTTATATCTTTATATATATATATATATATTCACACACACACACATATATATGTATTTTTTTTTTAATAAAAACTTATGTGTAGGAGAGCCACAAGTAACAGGGCAAAGATTTTTTTTTTCATTTCCTTCTGTAGCTTCAGCACTTAGAACAGTGTAAGGCACATAGTGAATGCTCAGTAAATATTTGTTAAGTGAATGAGATAAATATGTATGTATGTGTATATGTTTGTATGTGTTCAAATGTTTTTGCTTATGAGGTGCTCAAAGAAGAAAATTTGGAAAAACTTCTGTAAACAGAGGTTCTATCTGTACACTGGAATGTTGGGTTTCCATTCAAACAAAATTCAGAGTAAATTTTTGGCCCCATCAGAAGATAAAAGATCACTTTTGGTCTTTTTTTTTTTTTTTCTGGTTGTTTCCCCTCTTTTTAAATTGGGATGGAGATGGGTTAACATCATATTTAGTTATGAGCATGTTCTATTTCTTTACAGGGGAAGTGTAAGGGTGACACTAGGAAAAGGGACCCTAAGTATTTTGGGAAGGGACACTCATACCCATGGCAAAGTGGATCTTCTACGTATTCAAGGAATCAGGGAGTGTTTAATGAACTCCGTGTCCATGGCAGTGACTCTGTTGGAGTCCTTCACTCCCCCTTTTTCCACAAGGATAAGAACAGGTAACACTAGGTACAATAAAACAGAGACCAGACAGAGAATTGATAATAAGGAGACAAGATAATAATACTCATGCTTTTTGTGATTTGATCCTAGCAACATCTCTATGAAAGAGTGGCTATTATTCTATTTAACAGATGATGAGAGTGAGAACTGAGAGGTTAAGTAAGTATTCAGGGTCACATGACTCTGGGATTCCCATCTGGGCAAGCTTGACTCCAAGGTCAAGCACATTCTTAGCCGTTGTGCTTCTGGCCTCCTGAGATAGGCGTAGCACACAGAAGACCCTTTTCCTGTGAAACTCATGGTCTTGTCAGAGATGACCTTGATGCCTTGAACGTGGAAGGCCTTCCTTAAACCTTTATTGAATACCCGTGGTATATGAAACAAGTCTCAAACCAGCTATAGCGCAGGTTTAGACTACATTTGGGGGTACAGGTTAGGGACTACAGGAGTCAAGAGATGGGCAGAGTTATTAAGAAAGGCTTCAGGAAGCTGGAGGGAGTCCAGCTGATCCCTGAGGAGGGGAATGATTTAGGCCGCAGGTAGGGGTGGAAGGTATCCCAGGCGAGTGATGCGCCGTGTACCTGTCGGGTACGCTGAGGACTGTGAATTTACTGAAGCACGGGGTTCATGCTGGCAAGGCAGAAGAGCAAAAGGAAGACATAGTGAACATGCAGGCTTGGTAGGAGAGGTGTTTGTATATTAACAAACCTTTCTCACTTGAGTTCTGCTGATGGGTTCTACCTGTCCTCTCCTGGAGACCAAAATTAACAAGTTTGTACCTGGACAGAGCTCATTATTTCCATTTGTTGCTTAGGCATGATCTTTTAAAAACTAACTCGTACCCCACCTTGTTCCAAAAACTGCTAAAGTGTAAGGTAAGGTGTTACCTATGGGTCCTTCTCTCTCCATGACACCCTCTGCTTGAATAGAATGTTGCATATATTACTTGTCATGGCAGCATTTTGTGGACAAACATGCATCCTGGAGTAGCATGGACTTCACTGAAAGAGGCTGGATGGTCTTCTTGGTGCAGGACATTGATGGAATAATGTAGTAGGTCTAGAGATGGCCTGTTTTTTGTTTTTTTGTTTCGAATTATTTGTCCATTTTGGCTGTGTTGGGTCTTCATTGCTGCACGTGGGCTTTCTCTAGTTGTGGCGAGCGGGGGCAACTCTTTCGTTGCGGTGCACAGCCTTCTCAATTTGGTGGCTTCCCTTGTTTCGGAGCACAGGCGCTAGGCTTGAGGGTTTCAGTAGTTGTGGCGGGCAGGCTCAGTGGTTGTGGCTTGTGGGCTCTAGAGCACAGGCTCAGGAGCTGTGGCACGTGAGCTTAGTTGCTCCACGGCATGTGGGATCTTCCTGGACCAGGGATGGAATCTGTGTCCCCTGCATTGGCAGGTGGATTTTTAACTAGTGTCCCACCAGGGAAGTCCCGATGGCCTGTTTTTAACCTAATACATGTTTTAAATGAAAAAATTACTTAAAAATATAGCCTATGTGGATTCTACCACAACAAGATCCCATTTCTTTAAAAAAAAAATGCAAGATAAAAGATTGAGGGGAAATATATAAGTGAGAATTAAGACTAATTGGATTCTGATGTAAACAAACAAACACACTTCTAAGAGACAGTTGGACAGATTTGGATACTGACTGGCTATTTGATGACTTAAAGTGTGAATATAAATTTGTGGTTACGTTTAGAAAGAGAATCCTTATCTTACAAAACAAGCCCCCCCCCCCCCCCCCCAACCTTAGCATTTGTCCAGGGCACTTAAATATTTTAGTGACTCACTCTTTTTGGAGTCTGTCTGTCTTTTTACTTCTTCCTTCTCTTTGTTCTCCTTCTGAGCCTTTCACTCTCGCTTGATGACATATCTTCAGTAGAGTTTTTAGAATCCTTTTTGATTGATTGTCAGAAAAGCACACAATTTTGCTACTTCTGTTGCCTAAAGAAATATGCTTCTGAGTTAGTTGTGAGGTTCCCCTACCTATTGACTCAGCCTAGGTGGCACTTAGGACTCCTGTCAGATATTTGAGTATCTGCCTTAAAATCACATCTTGCTCATGTAAGAAAGACCTGGATTTGGCTGTCCTTGTAAAATATTGCAGGGTGGGGTTTTTCCAGGGGAATTCAGATATTAGAGTTGCCAAAAAGTCATTTTGTTACATTAACTTTTTAACCCTGTTTCTATTTAACCCCCGGTCGTTTTTTAAAAGACAGCAAGCAGTTATAAGGTCTCAATTTTAATGACCCTGCCACCTGCCCTGGCTTCTTACCTGAACAGGAAGTAGGTGTTGGTCATTGCCCCAGGGGTTTTCGTGTTGCTTTAGGCATGCTGAAATATCTTCCTTTATTCCTACAAGTGTGAAAAATCTTTCCGTATCCTTCTTAATGGAGTCCAGATTTCAGAATAGACTATAAGCTTGAGAAAGGGCCAACTGCAACTCGAGGAATTGATATTGTCCTGAGTCATTTAGAAGCCAAGCAAATAGGATTTTAGGTGCCTTGGAGCCTCATTACAGTTACGTCTTGGGGCCCATGAGGTGAGTGTAACCTTTAGTCGCTAAGGCTCCTTTTCTTAGCAAGCCAAGAAGGAATAATCTCGTTGTGAGGAGCTCTGCTCTTTAGCAAAGAGTCTTCTGTCAAGGCTCTAGAGTGGGTGCTCTATTACTGTATTTATAATGTTTTAAAATATTGTGGCATCTCAGTGAATGATTTCCAAAAATGTTGCATGGGAGTGGCATGGTTAAGAGAACACTGAATAGATGTCTGGAGATCTGGGCTATAAGAACATCTTTTCTCCTAACTAGCTGTGTCATTCTTCCTGTGACACAACTTTTCTCGATTAGAAAATGGGTATAATAATACTTGTTTGATGGGAAAGTTGTGATAATCAAGTGGGAAAAGTCTTTGTCCAGCAAGTGGCTCATGGTAAGCACTCAATAAACAGTCTTTGAATCTCTAGTTGGTTCCTCATTTGTCAGTTGACCCTCTCTAGGGTCAGTTTCAGCTCTATAAGAATATGATTTTAATTATGTTTTAAGTTTATGCCCATTCATCTTGTCTTCCTTCTCTCTAACTTAAACGACATTGGTAAAGAGTGTGTGTGTGTTTTATTTTTGTGTGAAATTCCTATCCGTAGGTTTGAATTGTAGCATTTTGGTCCCCCTACAACTTTAGGAGGTGCATTTTTCTTTCATTTCATTTTAAACAAATCAATTGACTTAGTTTACTTGACTGAAGAATCTTATGTTTAGATAGGAGAGGAACTGTGCGTTGAAAAAATTCTGAGGCGTTTGCAGTCATTCTTGATTTAAGTTGTCCAAAAGAACTGAAAAGTACTTATAAGAATGCCACTTCCTCTTCACAGAAGTATATAATGGTGTCTTTTTGAGGAAGTGTGTAAGAACAAAATAGAGCAATCTTGATAAAAAATCATCATGGTGTAATTTCTGAAAAACATTGTTGTAAAACCTCAAGCTTAAATGAATATATAACAGAATAGAAACCCTTAAATTTCTCTGAGAAAAATGTGATTGAAAAAGTCAGATAACAGATCTTTTGTAAAAAGTCACTTTACTTTGAAGTCATTTTTCTCTTAAAACTACAGAATGCCATTTAGAGAGATGGTAAGTTAAACATCATTGGATATATGTGTGTATATTCATTTTAAAGTGTATTTCAGTTTGAGTTTATACCCAGTGAAGGTGTAGGGCAAAATGAAAAGGGTCATGGGAAAATGAAAATAAGAATTGGTACAAAAAAAAAAAGAGTAGATTAAAGAAAGAAAAATAGGAGGAGAGAAACATATTTTAAAAAAAGAGAGAAGGAACTAGGAGTGGGAGGGAGGCTGACCGTGTTGCTTTCTGAGATGAATGTTGCAGATGCTTTGAATGTCTGCTGAGCTGGTTGTCCCTGCTCTCTGTTCTTTAAAATAATTTTTGACATTGATCTCTGCTCTTCAGCCGCATTGAACCTTGTTTCTTGGGAGTTCTAGGATCAGAGTAACCAAAGTGGAGGTTGTTATTTACTTAGGCTGCAGAAGAAATGAGCAGAGCTATGTACTCAGGAGACTGGAAAGAATCAGGCTGATGGGTATCTGGCTCATTCTTTGCGTCCTTGCTGCCGATCTAGAACTGTCAGAATCGGTGCAGTGGCGGATGGTATACAGCAGGTACTGAAGGCTCCTATGAATGGTGACCAGTTTCCTGTGACATCTCTGGTGTTAAGCACCCACTGCCCATCTGTGCCGGTTGAACTCAAGAAGGACATGTCTTCATCACTGACTTACCTTTTCAGTTCGCCTTTCCGGAGATCTAATTCTCACCTCCATTTCTGCCGTGAACTGGCTGGGCGACCCTGGTGGTCATCACACCTCTCTGGGCCTCAGTTTCCTCTGATGAGGACGTTGGCTTAGGCGAGCTGCCAGCCACTCTGCTCTTCTGTGACTTTGGCCCAGAGGCTGGCAGACCCCCCATTGTGCACGGGCCAGATCTAGCCCGCCGCCTGTTTACAATGGCCTGTGAGCCAAGAATAGTTTTTACATTTTTAAACGGTTGAAAAAGATCAAAAGAATAATATTTTGACACACATGAAAATTATATGACATTCAAATCTCAGTGTCCATAAATAAAACAGAACCCAGCCTCCCTCATTTGTTTATGTACTATCTGTGGCTGCTTTCGGGCCACAAGAGCAGAGAGGAGTTCTTGTGACAGAGCCTATATGGCCCACAACGTTGAACATATTTATTAGCTGGCTTTTTGCAGAAAGTTTGCCAACCCTGCTCTAACCCGAGCACACACTTGGGACCGTACTCTTCAGAAACTGAGTGCTGCCTTCTTACAGCCTTAGTATTACCTAAACTGAACTTTGATCTAGATTTAATTCGATTAAGATGGGAGAGTCTTGCCTTTATTATTTTCTCCAGGAGAAAGTAGAAGCTTAGTTAGTTTTCTGGGTATGTTTTTAATTAAAAAAAAGAAAAATCCTCTTTAAAACAATAGTTTGTTTGTACTCAGACTTCTTTTTTTCTCCCTCTAGGAATCATCGTAGAAAAGGAAGCCATGTGTTTATATTTTAAATCATTTGCGTTTTAAACTGAATTTTTAAACTCCAGATGTGGACTCAGAAACAGTTAAAATGTACTTTTGATGCTCTCAAAGAGCCAAGACGGGGGAGGAGAGTTTACTGCTTATGTTTGAGAGTGAAATAGAAATCTTGAGATTTTCTATTTCCCATTGTGTGCTAAAAATGCTATTTTTAGTTTCTTTGAGTGGGGACTCCAGATTAATGTGGGGATGAAAATGGTTTTAATTTTATGGAGAGCCAGTTAAACAATTAAATACATTTACAAGATAAACTTAATTATTACAAATGGAAATTATAAAATTAAGAAATAAATATCAATTGTATCTCCTTAGCTAATGTTTCTCACTATTCTAGAAAGTTCTCTCAGAAGCTACGTCTGGTAATTTCTGTGTGAGTTATGAGTTTGGGTGAGTATGTGTGTGCGTGTGTGTGTTTGTGTGGTTTCTAGTATTCACATCATTATAATTGTAAAGAGGATTTACCTCCCACTCTTGTACTTCCAGAGTCCTTTGAGTTATTCTAAAACTCCTCCTCAGCCGGGGATTCCTTTTGATCTTGGGAGAAGATGGGTACCTTGAACTGGTTAGTGAGGAGCAGAAGGGTGGTCCATCAGCACGTGTCATCTTTCTTCTAAAAGTTAGCTTCATTTTTCTCTTCTGATCCTACAGAGAGAAAGAATTAAGACTGAAGGGACGTGTTGATAAAGATTTGTAAAGAAGTTCTTGCAGTGTTTAACTTTAGAAAACGTCGACAGTGACATTGTGCCTACAGTACCTGAAGCCCTCCAACATTTTCTGAATGATGTTATAAATCGTCTGAGGGAGACAGAAGGTGAACACTAGAGTCCCCACGTTTCAGAGGGAGACGTGGGGACCCGTGGCTCTTCCTCGGCTTGCTGACTCTCAGGCAGGGTAGAGCTCTTGTTTTCCCTCTGGCTCAGTCTGAGGTGCCTTTCATTTGCCCCTCTTGTTCTTAAACAGCACTTGTGAAAACATGTGTCATTTCTATAGTTATATTTAGGATACAGCTTGAAACACTGTATAAACACCCCCGGGATAGGATACTGAAGTCTGCCGCCTAGTGTCATGTCCTCTGTGTTGTCCAGATTAGGATTGTATTGCCCACTTTTAAACTGCTCTAGAAGAGGGAGCCCGTGGTGTACAGGGCCGAAAGGATATTGCCTCATGGTTCCCCTTTGGGTGAAGAACTTTGTGATGTACAGAAGGCCGTGGAACTTCGTTCTTGTTTGAAAACACTCGTAACTGGGAAAAATGCGGCAATACGAAAGCTCTCCCACACCCTCACCCCAGAATACCTCCACGGTGTGCTCTTTTCTTTTTTGCAGATTTCATGAGAAGTATCTGAAATTGCCGTCTGAAAGGAGTGTTTGTCACAGAACTGCTTAATCTTTAGATGTGTCTAAATACAGATGTATTTAACAAGTACTTTCATTTTCTTTCTTACTTGGACAGGGGTGAGTTTCTCGGTCGAGCCTCTCACTTCTGGTCTTAAGCCATTTTTAGCTCCTTGATTAGTGTGTGGCTTGGGAAGGTGGGCGCTAAGCCGTGTGTTTACCCTTCACTTCTGGGGGAAGATGTTTGCACCCCTACGTTTTAGTATTCAGGGCTCTGGCGACCCTGGTAGTAGGTTATCAGCAGCTGCTAATGGAATGAATGAAGGATCCAGTGCCAGTTTCTGCTGCTGTTTTCTCCTTCCCCACCCTCCTTCCCAGCTCCTTAATATTTACTTTCTTTCCTTTTCCTGAAATCATTAAAATGAAGCCAGAAAGGACAGGACGTGATTAATATTTTGTTATATAAATAGCCCTAGTAAAAGGATTCGTGGTGGAAAATATTGTCAAGTTCGTTGGTGGATTTTTTTTCTTGGTTCCCTGTTAAATATGTATACGCAAGAATTGTGTGACTGGTAGCTCATTGTGTGATGACATGAACAGATTTGAGATAGCTTCCCCCTGCCCCCACCCCTGCTCCCACAGTCAAGGAAATAGTATAGGAGGAAATGTTTGGTTATTTTTTTTTTTATATTTGCAAGATTTTAGATGGGCTTTAACTGAGACAGCTCTTGCAAAGACTTGCATAGGAAGTCACTGTTAATGTAGGTGCTTGGTTTAAAGTACCAAGCTTATTTGGGCCCAAAGGAAGCAGAATATGATTCCCACCGCTGATCCTGGGTGGACCAAAGGGAAGGCCAAGCCAGGCCATCTAATGATGCTCAGAACAGCTCTGAAACATTGTTTTACCCTCCACTTTCACCTCTGAAAGATTTTTACAACCATGTATTTCCTTGCACATTTTTTAGATTTTCATCATAAAGTTAGAAAGACACAAAGGATGTGATTCCTGGCATAATGTAAATATTGACTTTTAAAATAAAGTTATATCACTGTTTAAAATGTATTGAATTGAATTTAAACACTTGTGATTTGATATGTCCCATCATCACCTAAAAATACATGAGCAAGCAGTTCTTTAATAGTAGGGACTTTTACGTTGTTCCTTTTTCTCCTTGAATTCATACTTCCATTCTACTTCCTCCCACAGAATTTTACCCAAATGTAATACATTAAACACCCTGATTATCCAATGATACTTTGCAATAAAAATATGGTCCTAAGGTGGTAAGAATTATATAAATTTCTGGATTGCGTTTATCTATATAATAATTATTTATGATTTGTTAAAACAAATATCCGTATGTTACAAAGTTTGATAAATTATTAACAAAACATGCAAATAAAACATTCTTGTTTGAAATGCCTCTCTTAATCTCTGGATGAGGCTTGCTTTCTTGTTTTAAATTAGTTCCCGTATGTGTGGAGAATGCAACTTACTGCTGGGATGATATGGGTGTTCTTTAAAGGAAGTTCTCCCGACGTGCAGTATTTTGAATGTGCCCTTTCTTTGGCACCAGCATGTTGAACACCTTGTGGGCAGTTCTCTTGGTCAGAATCAGAATGGGTGAGAGGTCAGTCTACCTTTTGCCACGTGGGAGAAGAAAGATCCTCAAGAGAGAGGCGTGAAAAAAAAGCAGCAGCGGGCCTCCAGAACCACAGGCAGATGGATGCCTTACAGGAAGGTGGCCATTCGGAAGCTAATGATGTGGGTGGTGATTCCCACACGCAGCCTGTGCCTGCAGACCTCTCACAAAGGCTTCCTGTGCGCCTGGAGTGCAGGGCCCCCCTGCATGAAGCCACGGCTCTAGAGAGGCATCTAAAAGAGCTGATGTCATCCTAGGCGGTGACCTGCATTCCTGTGCTCTCTGGAGTCCCATCAATTGGCCAACTGGGTCATCAGGTCACCTCATGTGTGAATGAGACACATTAGTCAACCTTCACCAGGCAATACAGATCTCCTTTGAAAGCTTGTGCTTACAATTTTGAAAAACTAGGCTCATATGTGTTAAGACTTCAACTTTTGGAGGTAAGGTAGAGGGATATGCAATAGGGCTTTACGTGTATTCTCATTTAAAAGGTATTTAAAACTAACCCAAATAACATTTCTTTCATGATTTCTGTGTTTGTGAAAGGTAATTCTAGTAACTAGATCCTTGATGAAAAGTCGGTTTCATGTGTATGGATGTTTGGACAATTTATCCCTCCGACATGTGAAACTTTATTTGATGCTTGGGAAGTCTTCCTCCCAGATGTGTTGAATCTGGTTTCTATATGTCCCTTCTCATATTCCACTCTGTGCCATAATAATCGCAGGATGTTAGCAATGGTGTTTCTCATTAAAGTTTAAAATTTAATTAGAATTTGATGTCTTGGAAAACTCATTTCTTATATTTAAAGACCCAGATCTTGCTTTTATAACTGATTTTTGGCAAACTAGCTGCTTGTGGGAGTATATCTGACAGTTACTTTGGTTTGTTTGTCAATTTCAGAATTAGCTAACAAATCCCCTGATTCCCTAAGCTGAAAATAGGTATCATATCTGGGCAGTTACTTTACCAAAAATGAGGTGAAACATCTAGACATAAAATTCAAAATGATGTATGGTTGTATGTATACGTCAAATGGCTTTGTCTGGCTTTTCTGTGCAGTGTTTCAACAGCATCAAACTTGATTCTTGAAAGAGAATGCTGATCTCTGATGACTAGTGTTGTTGGTTCCTCGCTCGCTCATCTCCAGGCCAAACAGAAACACATCCTCTCTGCCAAGTATTCTGTGATGTCACAAGGCAGGCCTGACAGCACAGCGGCTTTTCCTTACACTTTTCCTTTTCTAGCTGTAGGAGGTTTAACCTCTTCCTCAACAATTCTACCCATTTAAAAAATTTTTTCATTTGGAGGAGATATACTGTTACATTATTTAGGATATTTAGTAGTGTTATTTCTTTTTAAAAAAAATAGATTTTATTTTTTAGAGCCGTTTTGGGTCCACAGCAGGAATGAGCAAAGAGTAGAGTTCCCTTATCCTCCCAGCCCCCCACCCACATAGCCTGACCCACCGTCAACATCTGGAACCCGAATGGTGCATTTGTGACAATCCCTGAACCTGGACTGGCACCTCATTATCACCCGAAGTCCGTAGTTCACACTAGGGTTCACGCTTGGTGTTGTCAGTTGTGTGAGTTTTGACAGATGTTTAATGACGTGTCCGTCGTTATAGCATCATACAGAATAGTTTCATTACCCTAGAAATCCTCTGTGCTCTGCCCATTCATCCCTCTTCCCTAACTCCTAGCAACCATTGGTCTTTTTACTGTCTCCATAGTTTTGCCTTTCCTGGAACATCATATAGTTGGATAGATTCTTTTTTAAAAAGAAATAATAGGGTAAGAGAATTTTGGAACTTTAAGGGATCTTAGACTGTTTCCATTCTGTGGCCTTTCTGTGCTTACCAAAGTTACATATTTTTTAACAGTTTGAATAAAAACCAAATGTTCAGCTTCACAAGCAAAAGAGTACATTGTTTAAAATCAAGTTAAATATTTTTGGGAGAAGGAAGGAGAAACGTTGAAAAAAAATCAAGGTGTAGGAAGTAGAAAGAGATTCTTTCCGTCCTTAAAAACTCCTTAAAGAATTCTTAAACCAACTTTGGTTGCCGTTTTGGTAGCATTAAGGGAGATCTTTGCATTAAATAGAGATTGGTTTCAGCTTGAGAGAAATAGTATTAAATAGAAATATGTTCAATTTTATTTGCAAGGTGGAAATGGACTCTATTGAGGCAAAAGGCATTTGGAAAGGATAATGTGCTTTAATAGTGTCGTGGAGAACTCTTGTAGAGTAGCAAATGACTATGTTGGCCAACCAGCTACAATGGCCAAATGGAAACATTCTCTTCCTTATGCTAAATTGCCTAGCTTGCCCCTTTACTCTGTAAATCGTGGTAGTGCTATCAGACTCACCCAGAATTAGATAGCTCTGGGGTTCAGGAATTTAGTGTGGGAGGTGGTATTGAGTCACTTCCATTAGTGCCCAGTGGGAAAGCTGGCAGCCTTGATTTTGGATTTTGGATGAAACTGGTCACCAGAGGTGACCACATTGACCTCTCTCTGTCTCTCTCTCTCTTTAAGAATCTGATGCTGTATCATTTTATTCATTTCTTTAAGTTTTGGACAGGTTCTTTGTCAGCCACAAATAGGGTTTTGTGTTTTTTTTTCCTTTTTGTTTTTCTGTTATCTGTTTAACCAGGGTTTATTTTGCAGAAACTTGTAATGAGGGGCATGCCTGAGACTAACAAACAGCCCAAATCTTTAGGGCTGTGACACTAGGCTGTTAATAGCTTAAGAGGCTCTTGGTTATGGAAGTAAGTCATAAAGTCACAGAAAGATTTAGTTTCTTGAGAAAGTAAAAATCTACTTAGCATGTTTATGAGAAAGGAGTGAGGGTCTTTACCTCATTAGAGCCAAGCATTAAAGCTCCAACATCCAACTAGAATGTTTCCCATAGTTTGGCAAGGCACTTTAACCCTTGGCTTCCCACACTTTGATCCTGTTCCTCCAGTTGCTCCATCACAGGCAGGCTACTGTGTGTGGATCACAACGCAGAAGAGGAGAGAGGGGAGCTTGATGCCACAGGTACCATTTTACAGAATCACACATGCTCCATTGACTAACTCTTGGCTTCCATGGTTCCAGCCACATTCCTGCAGCAGGAGGGTTTGTGGAACTAGTTGGTGGACATCTTGCAATGGAACTCACCAGGGCAGACACACAGGCCTTGCACAGCTCAAACTCCCTAACTTTTCATCGCTTCCTGCAGAATGTTTGTAGGTGGGCCTAGGGATTTGCCTAGAGACTAGTGAGTGATATCCTCACCCAGGGGCTAAAGCTTCTGGGTGGGCTTCGAGGTGCACATTGCTCAGAGTGCCACAAAATTGGAATATCGCTGCTCCTGTCATATGAAAAAGACCCTGCTCAACTAGAAGAAAATATATTTCTATTGTAAGTAGTTAAAATTTAACAATCATATTTCTAGAATTTTGTTTAAACACACACATGTAGTTCTTGAGTATATGTTTCCTTCATTTCTTGTGAGATCATGTGGCTGTAGGTGCTAAGATTTTAGAGAAATTAATGGGAAAAGTTAAAAAGAATAAATGTCATATCTATGTGACACTATATATAATTGTTTTTTTTTCTTCTAAGAATTTGGAAAAGGACTCTACTGTTTGATTTTCATGGTGAAGCAACTTGGACCTGGTCATAGAACATGGATAGCCTGAGGGATAGTAGTTGGAAACCTCTAGATCAAAATGCAGGGAAAACTCTGAGGAATCCTGGCAGCCTGTCAGAGGCCTGGGAGACCTTTGTTCATCCTTCATGTGCAATTCTTTGATGCTGTTTGCAAATAGATCTTACTACAGTGAGTTCTATCTCTTAATGTCACTAGGTATAGATGTCCGTCCACCCCTGGAGGTACTTTGGAAGATAATCTCATACCAAATGAACGTGTTAGAGCGTGTTCATATAAGGCTTGATGCTTTATTTTCTTTATTATGTTTATTTATTATCTTTCTTTATTAGAGTAAAATGTAGATATTTCAAGATTGTACATTCTATGAAAGCATTTCAGTTTTAGTTTCCCTGTACCCCTCAATCCAGCAAGCAGACAATGTCCTGGACTTTTTTGGGAGATAGTTGTCCAACTTTCTATTCATTTTCTTCCAGGTGGCCAACTGGGAATTACTTCACTTAATTAAAACTGGAAAACCATTGGCAGCCCTCATATAAGGCACCAGCCCCTAGGTAATTGACATCAAATTTCTTTTGAGGCTGCCAATTTCCAAAGCCAGCAATAGGATGTAAAGTGCCTCTTTTGATGAATCTAGGAGCAGATGTGTTTGGAAAATGAGGAAGTGATCTTGCTAACTTGCTAACTGTATAATGTAATGGGGTGTAGTTTGACTGGTATTTCCTCTATTAAGGGAATGCAGGCAGGCTTTTTTCCTTGGAATTAAAAATGTCTATAATACTCTAAAAGTCTTCTGGGAATTTGAAACTGCTACTTGCTTGCTTATAACTTTCTCTCATTTTCTTCCCAGCAATGGAAGGGAAGTTTAAATCTTGTTTAAATCCATAGTATAGTCTATATTATGACATTTATTGGTAAGTGCTAATTCTAAACCAGTGTTCTGTCTAAAACCCTCTAAAATGATTCTAATACAAATATGGAAACTGCAGTGTCTACCATGTTTTCCAATGAAAGTTTTTACTTGGAGGCATTAGAGAAAGAAGAGGCCGCAGTGAGGGGTAGTTGCTGAAGTTGTGTATATCTTGAATGCTAAACTTTGCAGTTTATAGTATTGGGCTGGTACAGAGTGTGTGGCAGTGTATGTTTAAGAGTTTGAGGGTAAGTCTGGCATTTGGATATAGGTAGCTTAGTTTATTAATTTAATTTATTTTTTTTTGGCCAGACCACGTGGCATGCGGGATCTTAGTTCCCTAACTAGGGATGGAATCTGTGCCCCCTGCAGTGGAAGCACAGAGTCTTAACCAGTGGACAACCAGGGAAGTTCCATAGGTAACTTAGTTTAGAGAGTTCTGGCTGGGGCTGTTGGAGTGGTGGTTCTGGACCTGTATGGCAGATGTGAGGGCCACCTTGGGATGTTGAGAGATGAAACAGAGAGGAGGCGTGATGTTGGAATTTTAGAAGGTTGGGAGTTAAGGGATTGAGCCCAGCTTTTTACCTTCATTGCCTTTAGGGAGGGTGAAGAGGAAATATTTGAAATGGAACGAACGATAATTGAAATAGATATGGTTAAAACTGTGGGTGTGGTTGAGCTTTCCAAATGACAGGAGAAGCCAGATGGCTGATCAGAGAAAGGACCAACTACTTTTGTAGGCAGAGAATACACCACAGGTCTCTGCTTTTATGAATTAAAAACGTAACATCTTCCAGATTTTTACTTGGCACATTAGCTAATGGTGTTCTGTATCTGTTTAGAAATTTTTATTTATAATTCCTTTAGAAGAGTCCCTAGTAGGGTATTTTTTTCTTTCCCCGAGCTTCTAAGCTTCACTTAGATTGTCCCCTACCCCCAGGGTAGGTTAATTTCTCTTGCCAGCACTTGGAGACTGGTGAGAGAAGTTGTTGACCTCTGTCCCAGAGCTTGGTTACCCTTGTCTGATATGGCCCAAGTGACACAAAACGGCACTAGATTTTCTTACAGTGCGGCCTATTAAATTAAAAGAACCCAACATGCTGAATTACCCTAGGAACAAACAAAATGGAATACAATTCATTTTTCCACCAGTAAATATTTTTTGAATCCTATAAAATTTTATGCCAGTCTTTGGTCAGGGCGGTTGGATATGTCTTTCAATACCTGTTCCACTGAAATTTCAGTATTAATCTCCATGCTCCCATATAAAAGCAATTCAAGTAAAAATGAAGTGAAACAATTGCTAGCATGATGTATGTAGTAAATCCAAAATAATTGTAGTCTTAATAGAAACCTAACTGTTGAAAGTGCAATAAATTAAGTACCTGGGTGACAATAATTATCAAATCAACATATATTTTAGTATCTCATACCATATATATTAATAATGTATTTTAACATTTTATGGGGATAGTTTCTCAAAAAAGTTAAATGTAACAATGAAGTCATTGGAATCTCTGTTACCCAAGTGGATTTTTAACATTTCCCTCTTGCAACCATTTTACAGCAATAAAGGAGCAGGAAGCAGGGGAAGGTGAGACTTGGGCACTGCATCTGGCTGGAGTGGGTCAGGGCGCTGCCTGATAAGGGAGGAGTCTGGATTGTGGTGTGGAGAGATTTCTAGTATTGCACTGTTTGAGAGAGTAGCTCAGTGGTATCGGTATTCTCATACTTAAGTGGGCACCAGATGTGGAAGTGTTTTATCGAAGGAGGAACCCCCTTAATTACTTTTCCCATTTTTCAGCATCTACTTATGGACAGTACTCTGTATCCTCAGTTCACTGAAAGGAAGGGAATATTATTCTTGGAAATATTTTTGTGAGCCTAGAGAGACAATGTTGTGGACAGAACCAGGGCTTAAGATTTTACTGTAAAGGACAGTCTGGTAGTCAAAGACTTTTTAAAATAAAGGAAACCAAAATCTTAGCTGGAGAGATTTAGGAAGATAGTAGCAAGATAGAGTACAGCGGTCCCCTCTTATCTGTGGGGGAATACATTCCAAGACCCCCAGGGGATGCCTGAAACTGCAGATAGTACCCACTATGTTTTTTCCTGTACATACATACCTGTGATAAAGTTTATTTGATAAATTAGGCACAATAAGAGAATATCTCAGTTGCCAGCATCACTGCGCTTGTGCTCTGGGGCCATCATTAAGTACAATAAGGGTTACTTGAACATAAGCACTGCGATACTGTGACAGTTGATAACCCCGATGGCTACTAAGTGACTACCTGAAAAGATAGCTGGACAAATGGATGATTCACGTCCCAGGCACGACAGAGCTGGATGGTGCTAGATTTCACCGTACTACTCAGAATGGCTCTCAATTTAAAATTCAAAACTTACGTATTGTCTATGTCTGGAATTTTCCATTTAATGTCTTCTGACTGCTGTTAACCTTGGGCAACCAAAACTGCTGGTAGGGGAACTACTGAAAGAAAGGCTAAGTATGTTGGGCATTGATTGGTAACGTGTGACTGTTAATTGGTACGATCGATCTGGTAAGTAGTGATTGGCTAACATGGGTAGCTGTGTTTCTCAAATGATGCCGCTACCCCTGGGCAGCTGTTACCTTTTCAGCAGTCAAATCAGCAGCACAATTCCTGGTCCACCAGACTGTCTTCATTGAGGCCTATCAAGACCATGGATGTTGTCCAGCTGTCACTCAAGGCCTCCACACTCCGCCCTGACAGACCTTAAACGGTGGAGTCAGCGCGAAATCTCTCCATTTCTGTTAAGTTTGTGGTTCAGGCGCAGGTAACTGAAAACAGATGTGCTGAGTGAAAACTGCTAGTTTTCTTATTGAGTTTTGGTGATTGGGGGTGGGGAGTGAAATCTGTCTCTTACAAACCCTTTGTGCTTTCGTTTCGTGTACAATTTTCTGACCTTAGCAATATTTGCCCAGCTTCTATCCAGGTGCTTTCTTTTTTGTTTCTTAGAGGGATTACTGATGGAGGTGGAGAGGAGCCGTAGCCCACTTTTCCTTTATGCTAATCTCTGTTTGTTTTGTGTCTGTAGGTCAAACGTGGCCCTCTGGGACCCAGGGTGATTTTCCGACCTGGCAATCGCCTCTTTGGATTCTTTTGTTAAACACTCATGAAGCTATTTGACAACCCTAGGGACAGAGTGAATTGGCGGTCCTGTCACATGCTCGGACTAACAGAGAGGGCAGTGATGGGACAGTGAGGAAGAGAAATAAGATGATTTAAAGACCAAAGTCTATCAGAGAGGACCCAGGTAGTGGTGATTGCTGAAGAGGGAGGGCGGCAAACCTCTCGTGAGCGTTCACTGTGTGAGGGCAGCAGGCGAGATGCTTGGGGAGTCGGTGCGGGAGGCTGTGTGCCCAGGAGCTGCCCAGTCCATCTGGGGCGGGTTCCGGGATAAGGGAATAAAAGCCCACAATGCGCGGCATGTGCAATGCCAGCTGATTACTATCATGGCAACTCAGGGAGAGAGAGCATCCAGGGCAGGACATTTCCTGAAAAGCAGTTTTGTGGAGGATACGAGATTTGAGCTGGTTTTTAAATGCCTCATGGTAGGAGATTGACAAACTGGGAAGGAGGAGGAAGGGGGCATTTGGGGCACTGGTCAGCAAAGCAAGAGAGAAAAAGGAAGCTCTGCAGTGGGTTTCCAGGAGCGATGTTGTCCGTAGTTGACTGGAGCAGAGGGTTTGCACAGATGACTGTGGGAGATGGATTTGAGAGAACGGGCAGTGACCAGAAAAAATGCTAAGGAGTATGGGTTCCATGGAGAGCCATGGAAGACTTGATCAGGGGTTGTGATGTGTGCAAAATAGTGCTTTAGCACAAATAATCTAACCACCATTGGTGTAGAACACCAATGGCTTATTTACCGCCTTGACTGTGTGATACTGTTTGTTGACCCATCGTTCAGTTAGAAATGCATTTTTATTGTACGCAGGCGGGTCCCCCGCATTGTATCAGGAACTGACCCTCATGGTCTTGTTAGGAGAGGGAAATGTTTTATCTCCAGCTTCTCTTAAATCCAAGGGGGCAGTATCAGTGCTTGAAGTGTGGGCTGAATGATGGATATGCGATAGAGTCTTAAATACAGCACTGCTAAGCTCAGCCCTGCAATCATGTGGTTGTGGAATATTATCCAGCCTGAAACCATAAAAAAAAAAACCTCTTAGTCTGATCAACTCAAAACACACTTTATGAGAACCTAATCTTTGAAGGGATGTGGAAAACCTGGAGAACCGCTGACTGCATGAAATACAAATAAGGATTCCAGGTGGAGGGATTCTTAGAGTTGTGGGTATTTTGTTCTCTTGAATGTTGGCTCCAGACCACACCACCTGTTTCTGCTCTGAATGTTTCTAAGGACAAAGGTCTCTGCCTCGCAGATTTGAGGCACTTGCTTGCTGCGGACTCACGTGCCCTTCCTGAGGGAAGGGAAAAGGATGGGGGTGGGCGGGGAAGAGCTGATGGGCAGAGGGCCTTTGGTCTTTTGGTTAATATAAGCGGGGGCCACAAAGCGATGCTTTGATTGGAAATCGTCCTCCAGATGCGTCTGGTCTCTGGACAGTGCACCTGGAAGTTGGAGAGTCACGGGAACGGGGTGTGATGCATTGGTGTCAGTCTTGCTCCAGCTTAGCAGGAGAAATCCTCATTGCCCACGGTGATACACGGAATAACTGATCCTGCCTTCCCTGCATCTTCTCTGCCAGGTGGGTGAAGGCTGGTCCAGAAGAACCTGAAGTTTGATTTTTACCAATGGGTGCTGAATCCTGGTCAGACCAAGATTCCATTCGTTGCAGAAGCCTGGTCCCCTTCCAGCTGTGGCCTCAGGGTTATCAGTCATGGTGGGAACATGGGTCAGCACTGGGAAGGAACAAAGTAGAACCAGTGAATTTTCCTTAGGGACCTAGAGACAGAGAAGTAGCCACTCCGCTGTCTCTGATCTGAGACCTCTTGTCCCTTGTGACGTATTCTGACTTCCCCGTCGGTTAGCCAGTCTCTTCACATCTGTGAGAAGTGCCGGCCTCCGCTGTTTTCCTTGCCGCTTCATCCTTGTTCTCCACAGACACATGGCAGCCATTGCACAATTGCTGATAGTTACAGCCTCTTTATTGTTAAATGAAAGGACAGATCATTGGTTTACAGAGTACGTGGAAGCTTCCCTGTGTCATTAAGGGCTCCCTGCATGCCTGCTGAGATCGCCTCACTCCCTACCGGCCCTTCAGCTGCTCCTTCGTTGCCCCACCCACACTTCCAAATGGCTCTTGAGACAGTGGCTCTTGAGCAGTGGTTCTCAAAATGTGGTTCCCAGATCAGCAGAGACAGCACCCCCTGCAAACTGTTAAAATAAGGTAAATTTTAGGGCCCCCGCCTAGGATCTATGGAGTGGGAAACTGGGGGTGGCCCAGCCATCTGTGTTTCAACAAGCCCTCTAAGTGATTCTAATGCACATGAAATTCCAAGTGTCTGAGTTTGAGAAACGCTTGGCTTATGCAGAGCCTTCATCTTTCCCTAGAAAGTGTTAAAAATAAATTTTTTATCTACCTGGGTGCACACCTAGGATGTAAGAATAAAAACAGAACCTGACGTGTTTCATCTTCGTTTCTATTCATTGTTGACAATTTCTGCATTAGAAGGGGGATGCTTAGCACTTTGCAATTTAACAGCTAGTTAAACACCACTTAACCCCTTAGCACTAGCCAACTGTTTTTCCTCCGAGCCCGTTTCCACCCCCACCCTCCCCACCAATACCCTCCTGATTGCTGCAGTCACTCACTATTAGGCTAATTTGCTGCTCTGGGAGACAGTGTTGAGATGACTTTCTGACTAGGTGGGAATTGATTAAGCAGAAGCTGCTTTGTACTGTTGCTAGATCAGGGGAAGCAACCAGAGAGCTTCTAATTCCAAGCCTCCTTCCATTTTGCTGTTGCCTCAATTAGGTTACTTTTCTATGATTCGTGGCTCATTAGTATTGGTGACTCCTGAATGCCTGTTCTCTTAGAGTCTTTCCAGCCTTGTGTGAATGATATATGCTCAGAATCCCTCATCACGGTGGTATCCTTTTGTCATCCTGAATGTTGGTGACAAGGCGAATAGCAAGACAGAAATGCAACTTCTGAATAGAAATCATCCTTCTTGAAACTCCCTGGGCCCTCCCCCAAACCCACCCCCTTTCTCCTGGGCCAGGTCCCAAGTGTTAGCTGGATGGTTAAGCCCTGTCCTCTGGGGCTGCAAGAGCTGAGTTTGAAACCTTAAATTACCAGACTTCCCTGGGCCTCAGTAACTTCTTCTGAAAGACCTGGACAGGAATGGTATTTACCCAGAAGGTAGCCTTGAGTTTTCACAGAGATAATATATGTAAAGGGCTCCTGCAGTGATGCTCCCCAGAGATGGGGATTTTTCAGATTCCCAAACCAGTGCTCCCTCTTCAAGACACCTCCCTCAGGCAAGCATCTCCCTTTCTTGAATCCCCACAGCACTTTGTTAGTGCTGCTCTCTGGCATTTGATGATTATATGTGCCTGACGTTATGGTTACACCTCCAGGCTAGGTGATGGCCTCGGGCCCCCTCTCTCCTCCGTAGCTGTGGCTACAAAGCCTGGATGAACATCAGAATCACTTGAGAAGCTTCGAAAAAATACAGATTCCTGGGTTCTAGCCCCAGAGAACACTCTGTTGAGTCTGGGTTGGAACCTAGGAACCTCATTTTTTTATGAATGCCACAAGTGTTTCTCTGAGGGTGGGTCTCAGACCCCAGTTTTAGAATCAATTCTATAAGCCATCAAACCCAACATCCCCTTTTATATATTTTGTAACATCCTCTTTACTTCCTGAAATGAAATTCGCAGATAATAGGCCTCACTTAACAATATAAACAACAACGTAAGACTAACTGTAATATAAAGAGGTAACATGGAAATAATTCATAATAAAACAGCTTGTATTTCAATATGTGCACAGTTACATTAGAAGACATAATGAGATAGATATTTGCTCTTATAATAAATCAGTTTGGAATGAAGAACTAATTCATTTGAATATTATCAATAATCTTATATATAAAACCTATCACTGAGACGAAGATAGCTACAGATATAGACCAATACAGGTATGTTATAGAGGTTACGGGTTAATAATAAGTGACACTCCTGAAACTGTCATGATTTTTAGAGATGATAAAAAACTTTTGGTAAAGTCCTTAATAGAATAAAGGACACCTTTCCCTCAGTTTATAAGGATAATTGGATTCTTAGAAAATTCAGTGTATTTAAAACTGTACAAAATGTTTTTATGAAATGCAGAGTTAACATCTAGATTCAGATGATTATATAAAGTTTTGTTCTCTTTTTTGAAAGTTGTGTGGGATGTGGGACGCTCCATCATCAAGAGGGACCTTCTGGAGCATTGTAGGAGTTTAGCATTTCTGCTCCCCTCTCCCTAAGTGCCAGCAGAGCCCTGCAATCAGTGTAACAATCAAAAGCTGCTTACTCAATTCCAAAGCCCCTAGGGACAGGGCCGCCCCACTAAGAGCCACAGCCAAGGAGATAGACATCAGCCCTAAACTGTAATGATTGCAGAGCCCTGTGGCCCCCAGCGGGTTGCCCCCAGGACATGATGTTCTGTACACGTGGTGAATATGAAGGAATTATCAAACTTGGAATACTTTGAAATAAATGGTACATATGCAAAAAAAAAAAGTTTATGAGCATGATTTTTTTTTTTTCCTAAACCAGAATTGGCCTCTGCTTTTTGTCACATTATGGAATCCCTGAGGTATACTTTAGACAGCAAAAGGGCTTTGTTGCAGGTTGGGTTCTCTGGAAGCAGATGCATGGAATTTGGGGTGGAAGATGCTCGTTAGAGACTGGTACCCAGGAAGGGAAGGAAGTAGGATTGGGCAGAGGAAGGGGTTGAAAAGGCCTCAGCCAACCTGGTAGGAAACCTTGGGGTGAGTACTTGCAGTCATGGTGTCCTGTTTTGGGCCAGAATTGCTGGGCCTCAGTCACCAGATGCAGGTAGTCTCAGGCCCAACAGGAAGGGCGTGATCTCATGGAGGCATCTCTCTGCCCCTGAGGCAGACCCTGAAGGAGCGGGCGGCTGGAGGCCTTGTGCAGACCACACTCCCCACAGCTGGGCGGCAAGTCCTTCTTCAGAGGGGAATCTGGGCGGCTCACCTCCGTCTACCACAGGCGTTTATATGTATCCTCACTTGTGCCTCACAGAAACCCTAGGAGATAGACAAAGTTATCATTCCCATTTCATAAACGAGGAAACTGAGGCTGAGAGAATTTTCATTAATTTCCCTGGTTGAAGTACCTAACTAGTGTCTCAGTGAGGATTGGATTCCAGGCCTTCTAAATGTCGGATCCCCTCAGTCATGTCCACGTGAGCGCCACGATTCTCATTCATTCATTCCTTTGGTTGGTGTGAGGTGCCTGCCCCATGGTGTGTGTGACAGCGGAGCTGCTAAAGCCTCTCCCATTCATACTGTTTCTTTCATGGTTGGTTGCGTGGCTTACAGGTAGATTAGCACGGTGAGGTAGAAATATCTGAGTCCTTTTAAATTCCCAGCTTTTATCACTTGATCAGCTTAAGGAATTAATTAGAAAAATCCTTGACATGCCTGAGAACTTGTTTTGTGATAAGATTTTCCTTATAGGTTGTTTCTGGCAGAGACAAGGACCTTTGATTTAGGGCCCCCTGGAAAGAGCACCTCGGGCCTTCCAGATACAGCATCACTTCCCAGGCTCCAGCCACGTGGAGTTTTCGGGAGAACTGGGTGGCTGGCGGCTGCCTCGGGAACCTGACGTGCACATGGGCAGTTCCAGCTGCCAGGTACAGCAGCCAGGTCCTCCGCCCTGTGCTCTCTTCCTGCCTCTCTGCTGGGCAGCTTCAGCTTGGACTCTCAGTGGCCCATTGAAAAGACTTTCAGATTATTTCCAGGTCCCCCAGGGGGAACTATTGTGTTTAATCAAAGGCAAGGCATTTCTGCTACAGCATGTTGGAATAATTTTGGCTTTTTCACAAATCAAATGGGAAATGAGTAGGCTACAAGGTTGGCTGCAGGCAAGTCCAGTGACCCCTTCGGATGGTCAGCCTTGTTAACTCCAACAGGTGGAATAAACACAAGGTATGATAGCGTAATATTCTTGAGGCCAGAATTCTTTTAAAATAGTTTAATTTTTATAAATTGCAAAATATAAGCTCCCTGTAGCAATGAACTCTCCTGTCCCCTCCAACGCCATCATGCCCTTAAGGCCATCAGTATTAACATGGTGTGCGTTTCCTTCCCTGCCTTTCTGTGTGCTTATTCAAACATGTAAAACTGTATTCACCACGTGGTTTTTTTCCCTTCTTTTAAAATGAAATATGATTCTAAATATTTTATAAGTTGCTTTATCCACAAAACGATATATTATGGGCATCCCTCCCACCCCAGGTCGCTATATAGCTTCATAATGTTTGATAGTGTGGATGTATCATGATTTATTCAACCAGTTCCCCTGTTGATGGGCTTTCAGATCGTTTTCAGATTTTGTTATGAAAATAATGCTGCAGTGAAAATCGTTAGTCCACATAGTGCTTCTACAGGCACCTCAGAGCCGGGGATAGGAGGTGAATGAGAGAAAAGGGAGGGGGAGAGGGGGGGAGGGAGGGAGGTGCTCCCTGCTTTCTAGAAGTTTACATCGTGGTGGTGGCTGGGGAAGCTGTGTATAAACAGGTAAAGCAAGTCATAAATTAGGAAATAGCAGAGATAAGGGCTCTGAGTAAAATAAAGCAAGATTCTGTATTAGAGGAAAGGCCTCTTTCAGGAGGTAAGTTTACGCCAAGACCACGGGCCAGGAAGACAGCCCTGCAGTGAGTGGTGCATGTGAGGAGATTAGATTCGTGGCCTGCGGTTATCTGTCACTGGAGCTGCCACATGACCTTCTGCAGTAGTCCTAGCAGTGCACACTCCACCCAGCAGTGGCTCAGAGGCCCTGCTTCCCCACACCCTCCTTAGCTTTAGGTAGTATTAGTCTTTCAACATTGTGCCAATGCAGTGTGTGAAAGATGGAAACCTCCCCGAGTGCGGAGGAGGTTACGCAGCTTTTTGTGTGTTCATTGACCTTCTCACATTTCTCTTCCTTGAATTACTTATTCATCGACTTTGCCATTAAAAAAATTGGGATATGCAGCCTCTTCTGACCATTTTGTAGCAGCTCTGTGTCTATCAGAGTCCATTGCCTCATGTACTTCCTGACTTGTTTTTCTCTTCATCTTTCTTTAGTCTCTCCAGACTCCTTTCCTTAAGCCCCAGAGACACACAGCCTTCGTTAATCCTTAGGAATTATGAGCCTTGGGCCTATGAGCTTTTCAAAGGCCTAAAAATATGTGTGAAATCAGAAAAAAAAAAAGTTCATGTTGGCTTCTTAAATACTGAAAGAAAACTGTAAAGTTAAAAGTAATATACATTTAATCAGATGCCTATAAAATTAACATTTATGTCAACTAGTCACTTGCAACTCAACTCAATATATAGTTATATGCAAGTAAAAGTAATGTATATTTAGTGTGGGAGGTGGGCATATTTTTACATGTTTAACATGGTGGGGGGCGGGGCTTCTAAGTGAAAGAATGGTTGGTGGTCTCCAAAGATTTTTAGTCACCCTTGAATCTCCCAGAATTCTTTTTCTTTTTCTTTTTCTTTCTTTCTTTCTTTTTTTTTTTTTTTTGGCTGTGTTGGGTCTCTGTTGCTGTGCATGGGCTTTCTCTACTTGTGGTGAGCAGAGGTTACTCTCCATTGCAGTGTGTGGGCTTCTCATTGTGGTGGCTTCTCTTGTTGTGGAGCACAGGCTCTAGGCGTGTGGGCTCAGTAACTGTGGCGCACAGGCTCAGTAGTTGTGGTGCAAGGGCTTAGCTGCTTTGGGGCATGTGAGATCTTCCCGGACCAGGGATCAAACCTGTGTCCCCTGCATTGGCAGGTGGATTCTTAACCACTGTGCCACTGGGGAAGTCCCCAAATCTCCCAGAATTCTTAAAAAGGAAACATTTACCCCGTTCTGCTTTTCCTCCAAGTTTCTTGATCTCTCCTTCTTTTGTGCTGTCGATTTCTCTGCCTCTCTGGCGTCCCGGCCCTTGGCATCTTGCACTCACGCTTCTCCCACGCGGTTGATGTAGTTCCTTCTCAGTGGCCTCAGGATGCAGCTCTCGCCTTAGCCTGATATTCTCTGGGGCTCTTGACCTCATTGACTACTCCCTTCTGGAAGCTCTTTGGTTCCCTTGATTTTGCCTATTTTTAGTTTTCCTTTTACCTTTCTGACCATCCTTCCTTTCTGACCAGGCCCCCACCTCCCGCCTCAGTGTTAGTTCCTCGTGAATCCTTCCCGGACTCTCTTCTTCCCTTGGTTCATTTCAGCAATTCCTTTGTCTTCAACTACCCTCATTATTTTCTATAGACTGCTTCAAAGTCTTTGTGGAGGAAAGAGAATATAAGTTTTCGAAAGAATCTGCACACCCCTTCCACCGATACTAACAAAACAAACTTTAGTATTGACTTAGCCCAAGAAAGTATTTTAAAACTGTGATTTGCAACCCCTGAATGGCTTGTGAATTTAACAGGCTGGGACTGCCTTAAAAAAATAGAACAGAAAATATAATTTTGTATCACGTGTGGTTGAGAGATACTGTTTTATGAAACTTTTGTTAAAGATATTTGTATGTGTCAAGATTGGCCTCATAATTTGTGGGATCTGGTGCAGCATGAAAATGTGGGACCTCTTGTTAAAAAATTACTGGGGATTTCAAGATGGCAACCGCAGAGCACATAACCAAGAGGGGGGCCCTTCTGAGCAGGGGGCCCTGTGCAGCTGCCCAGCTTGCAAGCCCATGGGGCCCTCCCTGGTGTGGATGCCCTGGTGTGGATGTTTGTGTTTGACCTGGATTGAGATGTCAAATTACTTTCTTCCTGCGAGTCACAGGCCAATCCGTTGGAAAGCCACTGTTCTAACATGTGCCAAGATTTGCGTGAAGGGTGGCTGTGGACACTCAGCATTGGGGAGCTGGCCCCAAACCATCTGCATTCAGTCATCCCACCTCTAGTGTGCTCACCTCCACCTGGCGAGCCGGCTCCACCTTCTTCAGTGCTGCCCGCCTGTGCCCGGTTTCTGGTGTGGTGCCCATGTGGTTATACCCGGCTCCAGGCACTCAGCTTTCTCATCCCCAGTGGCCCCTCTCCCCAGCTGGGGAACACCCCTCCTGGGAGCCCCTTGGGGAATGGCTTGGACACTGCCTGCAATTAAATGCCAAAGTTTCTGTTACTTCCACCCGAGATGTCTGTCCTCAGCACTGGCCTATTTGTTACTTCGTAGACATTCCACCTGGATGTCCCTTGTGTGCCCTAGACTCATTTTCCACCTTTCTAGCCCCTTCCAGCCCTGCTTGGACTCCTATATACATCCCTTTGGTGAGTGCTGCTACTGTTTACTCAGTCGACCCAGCTTAAAACTGTGGGGGTTATTCTTTATTCTTTCATTCTTCCTTTTTCTCCACCTCCTCATAGCTCGTGAGCTGCCAAGTCTTGTCGGCTTGGCCTCCTACGTAACTACTGAGTCTGTTGCCTCTTCTCCAAGTCTGGCAGAGTCGGACTCCTTGGCAGGGATGCGAGGCCCTTCATTCTGGTCCTCACCTGCATCTCATCCTCAGCTCCCATCCTGCCCCCTGCACCCCCCACCCCCTGCTCCAGCCACACATCTGTTTTCCTAGGTTCTTGGGCTTCTCAACTGCAAGCAGTAACACACCCTTACTCCTTGGTACATTTGGAAATGTGGGGGGGGGTGTTACATCAGTTATCATAATGGTTGGAAGTTGCTGCCAGCGCTTCGTGGGTGGGGTCAGAGGTGGCAAATATCCTGCAGTGTGTGGGACATTCTCTCAAAGGGGAATCGTCCCACCCGGAATTGCAGCAGCCACCCTGTTGAGAAACAGAATGGGGCTTGTCACGCCTCTGTCCTTTGTACCGGTCATTCCCTTGGCCTGAGACGCCCCTCCTTGACCTCAGCCTGGGGAACTCCTACATAGTCTTTGAATTCCAGTTAAAAAAAATGCCACCTTCTCTCTGAAGCCTCCCGTGCCCGTTTCACACTGAGGGTAATTGGTTGCCTACCTTTGTCCCAGGCACTTGTACCTTAAGTGGAGCACTTCTTTGAGCGTGTCTTTCTTTGCAAAAGGGCCAGTCTTATTCAACTCTATACTGCTCTATACTGGCGTGGGGCTGGCAGGTGCTGTCGTGGGGTCACCGCAAAGTAAAGAGGGTGGATTGGCTGAAATGAATGAAACCCATAGCCTTGCAGCCATGCAGTCCTTAGACTGGGCTTCAGTTGCTGCACTTGAATTTCATCTTCTCCTTCCTCCTTCCCCACTTCTCTCTCTCTTTTCCTTTCTCTGTTGCAGTCTTTCTCACTCTGGCATGCGCTTCTTCATTACTACAGATTGGCTGTCTTCCACAGTTACAGTCATCTGCGGTTCCTCGAGGCATCTAAGAATTGAAATAGATTTTGGCCATCTTTGCTCCCGAGGTGTGATTGCAGTAGTTACAGCTCCTGTTTCCAAGGCAACAGCCTTCTGGTTATGAGTAGAGTAGTTCTCTTAGTGGATCTCTATTTGGAGAGATGAGTCTTACGGCTTCTATCTCCATATTCAAACTTTCCCTGCTTTATTGCTTATAAAAGGCCAGTTTACATTAGAATAGGGCAAGGATAAAATATTACTCTGCTCTGGCAATTTTAACACTTTTTTATTAAGGCATTCTATACACACAGAAGAGAACACGTATAGTAAGTGTATATCTCCATGAGCAGACCTGTGTAAGTGGCACCCAGGTTAAGAAACAACACCTCAAAGCTTAATGATTTTTCATGGAACTGTTGGATTTTTTTTTTCTAATGTGCATTTCTTATTGATATTTTATCAAGGAATCACATTTCTTTCCCAAACCAATATTAACCTAAGACTCTGTAAGACGGGGGCCTGATTTAAGACCCCTGGGCATTCAAGCCACAGGTTAGCTGGGAGCTTTAGGTCATTCCTGTTTCAGATACCATTTAAAAATATAGTTCTCTGGCATTAGGGAGGGTCCCAGTGGCTCAGCTGCTTCCGTCTGATGGACTCACTCTGTCCTTTGAAAGCAGCGCGTGCGAGGAAGGCCTCAGTCCAGGATGATCCCTCAGGGCTGGTTGTTTGCCGTGAGACAGATGCACGCAGACACAGAGCCTCCTCTCCTCACTCCATTCCTCCATCTTTCCCCCTCCCTTCCTCCCTCTCTCCTCCCTCCCTTCTTTCCTTCCTTGTGACATCTTCTGTGTATCACTTAGTGCAAGGGAGATTTCGGAATCCGATCATTCAGGAATGAATCCCACCTGTCAGCCATGCTGTGTGGCGGTTCCTTTCAACCTCTCTGGTTTTCAGTGTCCTCATCTGTAAAATGAGAATAACATACTCCTCTTGCAGGCTTAACATGAGAAACAAATGAGATAATGAATGTGACACACCAGCATTGCTCTTGGTTCACAGAAATAATCAATAGTTTCCTCTCTTTTCTCACCCAAAGTTGAAAATCGTAAGAGCTTTCATCGCATTTTTCCTGGATAACTGTTGTCACCTGTGTGATCTCTTTGTTCATCTCCAGTGCTTGTCCCTCCAGATTTATCTTTCTGAACCACTACTTCCACTTTTGCCCTTCCCTTCTCACAAAGATCAATAGATTTTCATGGCGTGTGTGCTAAAGACCTGGCTTAGAAGGACGCCATGAGTTGGCCCTAGAGCCTCAGGCTTATCATTCATAACTGCCCTGTTGCGAACTGTGTTATTTTAGGGAATAAATGTGGTGACCAAACTGTAATGCATGTATAGAAGCATTTGAGTGACATATATAGTGTGTCTGAGACAAATGTAGGTGTTGGGGAGACATATGTAGCCTCCCCCAGGCTAGCCAATTGTCCCTTTGGTGCACCTTAGGTTTTCCTGCCTTTGCATCACCCAGTGGCAGTGCACTCTCATAGGTCAGCCTATTCAAACACAGAGGCCACTTCACTCTTGGGCCTTGGAGAAGGTGATGCCTGTGGGTCATGGAGAAAGGGGTGGTTGGCAGCCCTCTGCCCCCATTTTCCTGACATAATCTCCTGAGTTCCTCAGCTTTGCCACAGCCTGAGACATTTGACCCCTACCTGGAAGTCCTGTACCATTTGGCTCTGAGGATTTAAATGGCTTCAGCTGAACTCGAGGACTCTGTGTCAAGTCTAGCTCTGCCTTTGTGCTTCATGTTAGAAAACTGGGCTTTGGTTTTGTTGCTAAGTTGTAATTTCTACCTTGCACCTGACTCTGATGACTCTGTCTCAGCTCCTCCCTTTTTTGGAATGACTTCCTCCCTCAGAACCCCATTGTTGAGAATGGGGTTTCCACTCCCAGCAAACAGACTTCCCTGCACGCCAGTGGTTTTGTTTTGGCCCCCATTCTAGCCCTAGACAGGCTGCTTATTTAGATAACCACCGGTTCTCTGGGGCCATAATTTCCAGATACCCAGCCTAGTGGAACCTTTGCCTCTTAGCCCCTGGAAATGTCACACTGAAATAGCAGGAGTTCATTTAAAATGCCCTTTTTGGAACTTGGCTTCCTGGTCTCTTACCCATCCAGGACAAGGTGGAGAATAAGGAAACAGTCTGAAAAACAGAGCTTGTGACCATGCAAACCTAGATGTTACAAGGTCTAAGAATCCCATTTTTAACTCCTAGGAGAAAGCCCCAGGCTCTCACTTAGAGCCTTGTACTCTTTCTTGATACATACTGCTGTTAAGTTGTGGTTGATTGGCTTTTAAGTATGCAATAACACAGAAACAGCCAATTTTAGGTTGTTTACAATAGGAAGAAGTGACAAGCCAACAGAAAGGGAAGGGTGGGAAAAACGGTAAAAGCATGAAAGAGCTGAAATATTGCACAAAAAATTTTGGAGTGATTTAGTATTTTAAAGCATGCTAAGAACATCTTTGAAATATAGGATATGTATAACAGTGACCTTTTGCTGTCGGCAAAGTGTGCAATTACTGTCTTTGTAATCTTTTCAAGAAGGTAAGAGAGGGTGCTACTGTAGTACATGTTTTAAGGAAATCTCCACTTGAAATGGCTATAATAAAAAGCATTCCCACATTTATGAGGGCTACACTTTTATTCATTTGTTCATCTAGTATGTAATGAGCACATATTATGTGCTGGGCACTGTTCTAGGTGCTGAAGATATATTACAAAGCAAAACACAAAATTCCTGCCCTCTTAGAGATTAATCTAGAAGGCTCAGCTATCCAGAGCAAATAATTCTCTATGACTTGAGAAGGTCACGCTTTTTTCTTTGTTATTTTTCAATAGATTATATGGGAAGTTTTTCTGTGTTACAAATAGATTAACTGGAAGAGTGGAAGAGATTATTTCTAAGACTTTCAAAACTGGTTGTATGAATGTCAATACCATGTTGAAAGTCTCTTTGGAACTTGACTTACCCTTGTTATTTTACTTTTCATCACAATGGGAAGTAGGAAGCCTGGTTTGTTTTTTTTGCAGGTGGGGAAATGGCAGAATGGAGAGGTATAATGACTTGCCTATCCAGGGGCTAGTGACACTCTAAAGTGCTCAGACTGGAAGATTTCCCCATTCCAAGTTCAAGTCCCTGGATTGGGACCATCATTCAGTTGTGTAAAGAAAAAGGGAGGAAAAAGTCCAAACTCTAAATATGGAAGATCAAAAAAATGGAGTGATTTAATGTTCATATAATCAGTCCTAAAATGGATTCCTCACCCATGGCTTTCTGGGTCAAATAGTAGACTTGAAACCTGCTTGAACATTAGTGGATTAGCTGGCTTTCTAAAGGATATAATTTTGACTGTAATTTTCCTTTTTCCCCCCTTCCCTCTGACAACCTTATAGAAATCTCTTAGCTGTTATTTGGAGCTTTCTAAATGATCAAAACGAAACAGCTACTGCAGCTTTTATTTTGGTCCTTAATCAGAAAGAACTGAAAATGGTGGTGTTTGGTGGAAAATATTTCAGATGGTCACCTCTGGTTGGGCCCCTGAAAGAATGAGGGTTCAGCCTGGCCGGGCAGCCACCACCCTTCAAATAGGTTGCACCTGGCCGAGCAGTCACTTTGCTGCCTTCATGTACAGCTTTTCCCAGGCCTATGTCCAGTTTGTGACTTTCTTCTTGGAGAGTATTTGAATTTTTTTTTTTTTTAACTAAAGTTCATTTTTTTTTTTATACAGGGATATGTTATGTGCTTTATGGAGTATAGATTCTAGATGGACTTTTAATTAACCCAAACCAAATTTGCTTTATTTTTATTTTTGAAATATTTTTAAACATTTATTTATTTGGCTGCATTGGGTCTTTGTTGCTGCGCGCGGGCTTTCTCTAGTTGTGGCGAGTGGGGTCTACTCTTCGTTGCAGTACTTGGGCTTCTCATTGCGGTGGCTTCTCATGTTGCGGAGCATGGGCTCGAGGCGTGAGGACTTCAGTAGTTGCAGCATGTGGGCTCAGTAGTTGTGGCTCTTGGGCTCTAGTTGTGGCACGTGGGCTTAGTTGCTTTGGGGCATGTGGGATCTTCCTGGACCAGGGATCAAACCCGTGTCCCCTGCATTGGCAGGTAGATTCTTAACCACTGTGCCACCAGGGAAGTCCCCAAATTTGCTTTAAATTTTAGCCCTTGGAGGGGGTGATAAAACACTTTCACTACTTGAGTTCAATTTGTGAAAACATAGGTGGTTCGGATTAGAACTCATGATATGCTACTAATAAAGCGGAAGGGTGGAAATAGGACTAAAAAACCCTTTCTTTTGTCTTGTTTTTAAAATTGAAGTATAGTAGATGTACAGTATTGTGTGTTACAGGTGTACAATATGGTGGCTCACAATTTTTGAAGGTTAGGCTGCATTTATAGTTATTATAAAATATTGGATATATTCCCTGTGTTGTGCAATATTGTCTTTTCTTTTTTAAATATCATGTAATGATGTGGTCTTTCACACATTAAGGGAAATTGGTTTGTGATATTCTCACGGCAACATTTAATGTGCTCTGTTCATAAATGGTCTTAATTGCAATTCTCTCTGCATATGAGAAATCCCACACTTAGGAGTTAAAGAATCACAAAACAAAACACTCAGTCATTTTTATTAGACAAGGCAGAGGCAGTAAAGAACAAAACAAAAAAGACAACGCAAGCTTTCATTTTCAAAAAGCTTTTACTTAAGGAAGTGCATTTGTGTTTCTGTGACTAAAATAAGAAAAAAACTACCTGGCATGTGGAATGGGTTAATGGTGTGTTCGCTCTTAATTGGGTTTTTGGCTGGAGTGAGGTTAGGGGTTGATATAGGACAGAACAGTTCTATGAGGACTCAATTCTGCAGGAGTCTTAACTGAGTTTTCTTAGTGTTTTTTGGCTACTGACTCTTTCACCATTCTTGTCAGTGAGCCAGCTATCATTTTCATTCTGTAAGTGGTAATAACTGTTACAAAATTGAGAAAGTTTAGTTTCTTTTAAAGCAGACTATGTGTGTGTGTGTGTGTGTGTGTGTGTGTGTGTGTACTTTTTTTTTTAAGAGCAGTTTTAGCTTCATAGCCAATTTCAGAGGAAGGTACGGAGATTTCCCATATACCCGCCGCCCCCCCGCCGCCCACATGCATAACCCCCATTATCAACATCCCCCATTGAGTGGTACATTTGTTACAAGTGATGAATCTACATTGATATTATGATGAATTTTTATTTTTAAAGAACCTATGAAATCTGACCTGGTAACTTTATCCTAAGTATTTTGCCGTTATCTGGAATCATGGATTTTGATTTCCTGAACTATAAAAAGGTGATTTTTCTCTTCACCCTCACATGTCTGTGAGAAGTTAAGATGAGGGTCTCATTTTATAAAAAATATGAAGGAAGCTCCCAGGTGTGTCCTGCCTTTCTCGATGGAGGGATGATGAGGAAAAGATGAGATCCATCTTAGGTGAATGAGACGGGTGCTAGGTAGAAGGACAGACTTTCTCCTTCTGTAAAGATGCCCTGAGTGAGGGTAGGAAAGCTGCTTCTCGTTGCAGATTACTTATTAGAAATCTTGATTTCAAGGATTGTGAAAAATTGATCCTAACCACACTAAAAGATTGATGTAAACATCAAACTAACATCAAACACTGACAATGGATGCTAAAAACATGGTGAGAAATTCCCTTCAAGAAACCTAGGGTGCTTTCTGTTTAAGAAACAGAAATCAAAACAAAAGATAGTTGTTGGGTTCAAAGTGCTTCAAGAGCTGCATTAGTTAGGATGCTCATTTGGTGAAAATAATACCACAGAGTGTATTTCACGCTCATCTCTGTGGGTCAGGGAATAAACAGACCAAGGCTGAGAAGATGGCTTCATGGTATTGGAGATAAATGTTCTTTCTCTCTCATCACTTGGCCATCTTGACCCCACATCTTCCATCTTCCAGCTAAGATGGCTGTTTCAGTTTCTATCACTGTGGTAAAAGAGAGTAGGATAGAGGAGGACACTCTCCTTTCCTTTTAAAAAAGTGACCTGGAGTTTGCAAACATCATGTGGCTCATAGTCCATCGCCCTGAACTAATCACATGACTACTTCCCTGCAGGGGAGGCTAGAAAATGCAGTCTTCAGGTAGGCAGCCAGGTGCCCTGCTAATAAGCCTTCTATTTCTTTAGAGGAAAGGGAGAGTGGGTATTGGGGGAGACAGCTAGGAGCCTCTGCCACACAATAGTCACATATGTTCTTCAGTGTTGCTATACAATGGTGGCTTTTAGGCAAATTCAAACTTGACGCTATACCTTTAAAAGAGGTGTAATTCTAGGTCACAAACAGCACTAGAACATATCATGCAATGTTTGTATCTTAATGTATTGCTCAGACATCCATGTTAGGAAAGTAAATGTTGACTGTATTGTCATTCTTAAGTTAAAAGTGATTATCCTTTCTTTCAGACATCCTTTTGTTGGAAAGAATGGACTCATTTTGGCAAGTTGGAATTTTTGCACAGAATTTCCATCAGCACAAATCCATATGCATTAAAATGAGAAAAGCCTTCAGAAAGGGCAACCTCTGGGGAGTAGGTCACAATTTTTCATTCTGGATGGGAATTTGATTCTGCAGTTGTCAGTGGTCAGTAATGAGGGCTGACTTGATGATGCAGAGCCTAGGAGTGGAGCCAAAATATTACAAGCTCATTTATAACTCCCCACCCCCTGTGAGTAACCGTATTAATAAGTCATTTTAGGGTCTGGGTTCTAAAATAATTTTATTAAAATATAAGAGTGATCTCTTGTTTCTCTACAAGAAGATAGTGCCAGAAAGCTCCACCATTTCTTTCTGGCTACTTCCTGTCTGGGTTTTGTTTACTGCTCTCTGCTCAGAATGCTCTATCAGAGGGAACTACTGTCTGGTCAGGAAGGTTGGTTTGTATAAAAGTATGTGAATACGTTGTTCTGGTCTGTAGGAAGTGAGCTGTCACCGATACCTAAATTCTTACTGCAAAGTTTGGCACGCACCATACATTATAGATTTTTAGTTGAGATTCCTAGCTGTGTGCGTGTTTGCATTTTGCCCTCGGGTTTTCTCTTATTCCATCACACACAGCAAGGATGATTTTGACATCTGGGCTTTTTCAGATCCTGTTTTCTTCGTAAAGGTGAACTAAACTTGCAGGCTCTCTCTTCTGACCATCCCTGAAGAGTCAGCAGGCCTTGTCTCTTGTTTAATATGAGGCAAATGTTCTTGTTGGCTTGGTGGTAGTATATATTGTGTCTCCAGCATTGTTCTGGTCTTTGGTTTGGCAGTGAAGTCTCAGAGTCTCTAGGGTCCCTAGCTGTCACTCCACCTTAAACCTTCTTCAGGAGACTCGGTGGTAATGACAGCTACTACAGAAGAGACAGGGTGTCAGCTGTCATCAAAGCTTCATCTTTAGCAAAGAGACTTAGGATGAAAGTTTTTAGAAAAGACTGTCTATTTCTCTGTGATTGTTGTTCTTACCAAGAAAGCCTTTGATGAATTTCCTTTTAAAAGACTGTTTGCTTCCGGTTTCTGCTTCCAGGAAAGGTATTATTACCATTTTTCTGGGTAGGCCATTGAGTTGAGTGATTTTTGCTCAAGGACCTATCAGGCTGTATGGCCTTTTCTCTTTATTGCATCACATTATTTTCAATGAGTTATAAAGTGACCCTCTGTTTATAGATGCCCTCCGAGATACTTCAGGATTTTAGATAAAGTAAGAACCCAGAGAAGGCAGACACCCTTCGTGGTGAGTCCTGCCTGCTGGCATCATGGTGTCACCAGCACCAAGCTCAGCCCCTGGCACACCGGGGTCTGCAGCATACGCATGTCGCCTGTGGAATTAATGCCTATGAATTGGAGGACAGTTTAATAAAGAGAAAGGAAGAGAAAATATTTGAATGGCGCGTTTTCTCAGGCAGCCTAAAGAGGATTAGGTTAGCTTAGATGCAGAAGGCAAAGAGAGGTTATTTATAGGATTTGGAAGGTCATGGTGGGCTAAACAAAGAGGGACCCCGATCCAGAGAATTTAAGGAGGAATTATCTCACAGGGGGATTTTTAACTCCAAGATCTTTTAAGTGCCTGGATTTGTCTTTGCTTCTCAGGTTTATGAAGGTATTTTTATAATGAGGTGGTTGAATCTGTTTCTGGGTTGTGCGGTTGGGGTGTAGCTTTGGGAGGGCTGCCAAAGAATGCATGTATGCGCATGGGACACACGTGTGCACGTGTGAGCAGGAGCTGATCAACTAAGGCCTCAGGTAGGAGCGGAATAGCTGACTCAGTGGACCAGCCTCACGACCCCAGAGCACTGGGACCTTCCTGCTTTCCACTCACTCAGCTGGTTAATCTTCTTGACAACAAAGACATTATTGGCAATATAGGAGGAATGTGTTTAAGGCTGTTTTACCTAGTCTTTTAAGAACCTGGAAGGAATTTTTGGAAATATCTTTTATGTCCAGGCCCCAGGGTTTTGGCATCTGGTTGAGAACTAGATGATGGAAACTTTGGCTTCTAGTTTTAGTGTGTTGGAAGTTTTTCAGAGCTCCCAGAGCATTTCATGATTATCTACTTAGAGCAGTGACTTTATTTCTATCCTGTAGAAAGAGATACTGAAACAAAACAAGAAGACATATTTTGAAACACCATTTAAAAGAAAGTGGAACAGTCACTAATCGTTAGGGAAATGCAACTCAAAGCTACCAAGAGCTATCACTTCACACCCATTAAGATGGCTTTTATAAAAGAAAAACAGAAAACACTGTTGGTTAGGTTGTGGAGCAATTGGAGCCCTTGTGCAATGCTGCTGGGAATGTATGAGGGTGAGTCAAACATTATCTGCATTCTGGCTGTAGGATTTATCTTAAATAACTTTTAGAAAAGACAAATACATCACTTTTCGACATAATCTCCTTGCTTTTCTTTTTTTTAAATAATTTTTTTATTTTATTGGTCGTGTTGGGTCTTCTTTGCTGCACGTGGGCTTTCTGTTGTGGAGAGCAGGGGGCTATCCTTTGCCGCGGTGTGCAGGCCTCTCACTGCAGGGGCCTTTCCTGTGGCAGAGCACAGGCTCTAGGCACGAGGGCTTCAGTAGTGGCGGCGCACAGGCTTAGTTGCTCCGTGGCACGTGGAATCTTCCCAGACCAGGGCTCAAACCCGTGTCCCCTGCATTGGCAGGTGGGTTCTTAACCACTGCGCCACCAGGGAAGCCCTCTCCTTGCTTTTCAATATGCTTTGTCTATCTGTCAACAAGCTTTCTTATTCCCTCATTAAAAAATATTTTAGGCTGAACTGTGAGCCACTAATCCACTGCTGTTTTCACTTCTTCATCAGAAATGAATCTTTGTCCTCACAGGGCTGCTTTCAGGGGACCAAACAGGTGAAAGTCTGATGGAGCAAGACCAGGACTGTGGGAGGATGCTTTAACACCTCAAAACGTAGGTTTTGCGGAGTGTCGACAGTGTGGGCAGAAGTGTGCAGACGCGCATTGTCATGCAAGATCACAGTACCCTTGGATAGCAGTCCTCTGCGTTTAATCTGAAGTTTAGGCTTCAGCTCTTCAATAAGCATCTCACTGTAATGAGCACTGCTGATTGTTGAACCTTTGAATCATGGCTGATTTGCAAATGATTTGCCACATAATCCACTGTCACTTGTCTATTCGACAGAATCATTTCACGTGTACACTCAATGTTGTCATCAGCCGTGGACGTGGATGGGCGTCTGGCTCCTTCTTAAAGTCTAACACTTGTTCGACCTCCCTTGAACTTCTCTATCCATTCTTACACACTTCTTTGCCACAAATACTGCGCACAAAGTCTTCAGTAAATAACGGCACCAGGTACACCCTCAGACCACAAAAAATGAATCACTGCACGATGCTCTTCTTTTGTGCAGATCACAAGTGGAGCATCCATTTTTGTTCGCACCGCAGTTACAAATGAACTGACGTAACACATTCACACTTGCACAGCAGTGACTGGGGAGACAGTAGCCTTGAACGGAAAGTGCTGATAAGACAGTGTGGCCAATAGAAGTTTTAATATAGCCGGAGTGCGGATAATTTTTGACTCACCCTCGTAAAATGGTACAGCTGTGGAAAACAGTGTGGTGGTTCCTGAAAAAATATACCATAGAGTTACCATTTGATCCAACAATTCCACTTCTGGGTATATATCCACAGTAATTGAAAGCAGAGGCTTGAACAGGTAGTTGTGCACCAATGATCAGAACAGAATTATTCACATAGCCAAAAGATGGAAACAGCTAACATGTCCATCGACAGATGAATGGATAAACAAAATGTGTATATACATACAATGGAATATTACTCAGCCTTCAGAAGGAATGAATTTCTGACACATGCCACAACATGGATGCGTCTCGAAGACATTATGCTAAATGAAATAAGCCAGACAAAGAAGGACAAATATTGTAACATCCCACTTATATGGTATCTAGAGTAGTCAAATTCATAGAAATAAACATAGTGCTTACCAGGGGGAGGGGGAGGAGGCAAGGGGGGAGTTGTTTAACAGGTACAGAGTTTCCATATAGAATGATGAAAAAATTCTGGAGATAGTGGTGATGGTTGCGTAACAATGTCCTTAATGTTGCTGAATTGTACACTTGAATTGCTTAAACTGGTAAAGTTTATGTTATGTATATTTTACCTCAATAAAAAAGATTTGTGCAAAAAATGTGTTTTATGATACTAAAAAAAAAGAGAAGGAAAATGGAACTGAAGAAAGTCATGACCGTTTCGCAAAGATTTATAACAATTAGTAAAAAGCTGACTAGTATTGTGTTGATTCTGAGTTTTATCAAGTAAAAATCTCTGTGTGGCTTTCACTTTTTTTTTAAAGAATACTTCTTAAAACTATTGTCAAATTATTGTTGAACTGGCAAATATCCAGCTTTCTTGTGGGTCTACGTGGTACCTGTGTTTGACCAACTGACTTTCTCTGCACAATGCCCTAAAAGAAAACTGATTACTTTGACTATAAAGAAATTTCCAGTTACCGCAGCCGCCTCCAAGCCAGTCCTGAAATCTGCTTAAGCTCAGGCACCTGCATTTTAAACCCTAAACCTGTGCAAGCAGCGTGCTTGCTTCTTAGGGGTTGGATTCATGTTTTCACTGTTTCCTCCATTTTTACGAAGGCTTTTTGAGACTTGGAGACTGCTGACTTCTCTCTTTTCTATACCTCCCGAGGCAGCCACAGCATGAGTCCAGTTTTTTACTTTTATTTTTTCCTTCCTCTCTTTGTACAGACTTTGTCTTTATTCTGTGTTTAACCTACGGGAAGGTTGAAACCCCTCACAGCACAGTTCACTGTTTATTAGGGATACACGGAAGTCTTGGACTAGGGGCGTGTGGCTGCTCAAATTTCATAGGAAATAATTGGCTCAGAATATGAGCTTCTGGACTCGTGTTTATGTATAGAGGCTTATACCCCCTTCTTTTCCTGTGCCATTTTCTGAAACACCTAGGCCTTTGTTTTAAATCCATTCTACAAGAGATTAATGACGTCTGCTTCAGCATGAATCTTTTTTTTTTTTAACAAAAAATTAACTCCTTTACTATTCAGAACAATCCTTTAAGTTAGGATCAATTAGTATCTCCATTCAGAATGAATCTTAAAGTGTATTTTTTTAAAAATTTGAGCCTGGAAGGTAGATGTTTAACTTTAATTATATATTAATTTTAATATATATATAAAATTTCCTCTTTGTCTTCCCCAGGTTGATTTCTTTCCTGATGTAATGAGTATAGTGCACTTTGGTTTTGTTACTTTGACGTATATAGATGTAGATGTTTGTGTTCAAATTGTCTTACCTTTGGCTCCATTGTGCCTACATGTGCCTTTTGTAAAACTGTCGATATGTGGAGAATATCTAAATGTTGGAGACTTAAAGTTAAAATGTCTTTTAAAGGCACACAGTTAAAGACACAGAAAGGCAGGAATCTTTTCTACTGATGCTCCTGGCAGTTCAGGGCTTAGTCCTAACTGTTTTAAGTTCACATACTCGGTAATTTAGAAACCAGCCTGGTCCACTATTGGGCATTTGCTAGAAACTTGTCCTTCATCTGACATCTCTCTTTTTTAAATTGCTTTCCCCATTTGTCTTATTTTCTGCAGTCTAGAACAGTAAGTGAAAGTGGTATGAATTCAAAGACTCTGTATCTTAGCTTTGAAAATGGGTTCAAATTATAGGTCATCCATACATTTTCTCTCAAACTATGTGTACAAAAGACAGCCCCTATTTCAAAAATATAAATTCACAACATTATAAGAATTTAGTTAATTTTTCTCAATTTAGAACAGATGGATTAAGAGTCCTTATTATTTTTAAACTGCACTTAGTAATCACCCGTTGGAAAGGTCTCCTGCAATGAATTGCACAGATGCATGATTAAGCATTTCTCCACTGGGTGGGTGTCCTTCTATTAAGCACGATGTCCTGCTCTGGTTTCCATTGTGTGACGGGAGGTGCGCTGTCACTTTTCATCAGTGCTCTAGCCCTGCCTTCTCTGGCTTTCTTGCGCTGGTGGATGTGTGGCGGTCTGTGGTGGGGCAGCCTCTTTCCACACTGTCCGCAGTGACAACAGCAGAGCACGTAACAACCTGGAGAAAAGGGAAGTTCACAGTCCTGCTAAAGACTGAAAATAGGCCTGCAGCTCTTCCTCTTTTTTAAGTTTTTGTACTCATAACTTATCATTTATAGATTAACAATGCCAAAACTATGACCCTTTAAGGCAAGGCAGGTTAGATTGGTTCCTTCTTGCTAGGTAAGAAGAAATACCTAGTTTATATCCAAATAGGAGACTGCCCGGTAATTGATTTAGTTTTACTGCCCTTCTGTCTTTTAATTTTTAATTTTTTTTAAATTAAAAATTGCTGTTGGAGCAAGGTGGCACCCACAGCAAAAGTGATTCACCTTATGGTGAACCAGGCCCTGGGTTGCCTTTTTTGTCACTTTTGCTCATGTTTCTTAAACTGGATTCCCCGCAGTGTGCTGAGGTGAACTACTCTGAGATCTGAGCTTCCAAATTGATGAAGTCCAGCTCCAGGAAGGGCAGCCCCCCTGACTGGACATCTTGGGGGCCCAGGTGGCATTTTCATTCTACGTCTTGCCCCTGCTTCTCTCGGAGGATTTTTTTTATTTAATCCCTTTCTGAAGACCACATTTCATGACTCCGCAGGTTATGTAGGGGAACATGTGGCTACAGGTCCCGCCAAAGAGAGAGACATTTGGCTCTCCCTCTCCTTACGTTCCCTGGATGGGGAACCTCCTGGTCCCCCTGAGCCAGGGCCTTCTAGTTCAGTTAACATGTGCGGGCCTGGGGCCATGTACTGCGCAAATGGCTCTCAGGAACTTGCTTTGTGGATGTGGTTTGCAATGGCGAAGGGGAGCATTGTGAATAAGGCAGACAGTCTGATGGGTGTGCACCCCACTGGGTACATGAAGTGCTGTAATACACCTCCTTCCTCCTCCCAGAGTATCCATTTTTCCTAGCGTTTTGGAAGAAACTATTTGATATTTAAGCAAATGCATAAATATAACAGGGACTAAGATGGAACATGTACAAGAATTCTTAAGATAACCCCAAGAGAAAGTAATTTAATTTTGTATTTGGGATCTGCTCCTTTGCTGTTAGGATGCTTCAGTAGAATAGTACCGGAAGCACCAAAATTTCTGACCGATTACAGGCGGGAGTTGGAAGCTTAACATGAAACCATGGAGTAAGATACTGAGTGCTTTTGCCTGTTTTAGTTCAGTGAGGCCAGAAGATTTGCAGCCTGCATATTATAGAATTGGGTAGAGAATACTTCCACTGGGGGTGGCTGAGCTCAGAAACATTAATCTTTCAAGGAACCCCGAACTGATTATTGTTTCTGGAATGAGGCTGAATTATAAGATTTAGCCAGTTCAGGAGGCAACAGTTAACCCTTTTACTTGTAAGCAGCCCTTTTGCTTGCTGTCTGCAGGAACACATGGTGTTGCCCATGTCTCCTCAGAGTCCACTTCACATAGTGTGACTTTCTTTTTCTTGGCTACGGAAAGAAGGTAAAACTCTAACCACAGGGCTGTCTCTCCACCCAGCTGAGGCTGCAGCTGAAGTGCTTTTCTGTGATTTAAATACCTACGTGGAATTACCCTGGAGAGTTAGTAAAGCATTGACTTATGAAGGCTTCTCTGTTAATATCTTTCTAGTTTTCAGGTGCATCCAAGCTTCTCTTTATATCCATACATATAGAATAACTCATATTAATAGCATAATGCAGAAATCAGCATTATTGAAGACATTAATAAATGATCCATTGTGCTTTTGGACATCTTAGAATAAGATTCTAATAATACCTGATGGTGAAGAGAATTCAAAAGCAACCGGTGGATAAATCGGGACTGCCACCTAGGTGTTTTATGAATCTCCTTTCAATTTCTTCTAAAACATAAAAATAACTTCCTCATAACATTAAGGAAAAGTTGGAAAAAATAAAATTACTCATAGTTGTGCTACCTTCATACAAGTTGATTTTGGTTATTTATAAACAAGCAAACAAAAAATAATAAACCCTTTGCAATAGGACTAAGGATCCCTGAATACTTCCTTTGAGAAGCACTCTGAGGGTAAATTGGTACCAGTGGGGTTTTTTTTGTTGTTGTTTGGTTTTTTTAATTAATTAATTTTTGGCTGTGTCGGGTCTGTCTTGCTGCACTCAGGCTTTCTCTAGTTGCAGAGAGCGGGGGCTACTCTTCGTTGTGGTGCGCAGGCTTCTCATTGCAGTGGCTTCTCTTGTTGTGGAGCACAGGCTCTAGGCATGTGGGCTTCAGTAGTTGTGGCACCCAGGCTTGGTAGCTGTGGTGCACGGGCTTAGTTGCTCCATGGCTTGTGGGATCTTCCTGGACCAGGGATCGAACCTGTGTCCCCTGCATTGGCAGGTGGATTCTTAACCACTGCGCCACCAGGGAAGCCCTGATACCAGTGTTGATCCTGGATGCCACATGATCCTTATCTTACCTTGCAAAGGGCTGAAAGTCAAAAATGTTTGTCTCTGGCCTCTGCTCTTTCTTAGGTAAAAGATTAATTGAGTGTAAATTGTCTTTTGAGAGCTCTTTCCAAAGCACTACAGAAGTAAATGCAGATCGTTTGCTTAGCAGGATTTAAAATCAATTTAAATATTAGCCTTATGGTTCTTGTTAACAGTTTAAAATGAGAATTTTGCAGCTAAAATATTTGAAAACTTGGGGAATATTTTAAACGTATAGATTATTAGGCTGCAACCCTGAAGATTTGGGGCATGGGGCAGGAATCTATATTTTTAAAGGGCTCTCTTAGAGATTCTGGTTTGAGAATAAATATTTAGGTAACAGAAGGAGATGAGAGACAGAATGGTAGAGTCTAAAAAAAGTGTTTATAAACAATGTACCTTATGCTTTTTTTTTTTTTGTATTGAGGTATAGTTGATTTACAGTGTTGTGTTAGTTTCAGGTGTACAGCTAAGTGATTAGTTTTATGTATAAGTATATATGTGTGTGTGTATATATATATATATATATACTTTCTAAGATTCTTTCCTAGTACTATAGGTTATTATAAGATGTTGAATATAGGTCCCTATGCTATACGTTAATCCCAAACTCCTAGTTTATCCTTCCCTGCCCCTTTTTATGCCTTTTCCTTTTTGCTAAAAGATTGAAGAGTTTATTGTATATGTTGTTTTGAGGAGGTTTTTGTTTGTTTTGGGTTTTTTCCCCCTCTTTATACTTAAGGAAAACAAAATTTGAAGATATTGTGTTGTTTTGGGTTTTTTTTCCCCCTTGGATTTTGCACCTACCTAGCAATTTTGGGATAAAAGCACAAAAGAAATCTTATAATGGCTATTATCCCATAGTGAAAGAATAATCTTTTATCTGCAGAGTGTAGTTGACAATGAAAACAAGGACTGATGTATAAATGTTAATATTACTCTTAGAATTTTGGGGAAAAAATAAGCAGTGGAAACACTCTTGTTCTTATTTTATCACTAAGATTAACAGTTATGCCTCAGTTGTTGAAATCTAAGAGTTTTGGGAAACAAGCTGGAATTTGGGTTCACCCAAGTGTGAGTCTACACAAACCAGTCATTTAGTCTGCATGCAGTTTGCACAAATGAAATTAAGTCAAATTTGTTTTGAAATATGTGAATCAAAACATCACTAAGACCCAGAAAGATTAATGGGTAGAGAATAGGAACAGGTTTTTCACGGGAGGAAATACTTGCAAACATGCCTGTGGAGAAACGCTCCACTCCAAATCAAAGAAATGGAAGGAAAAACATAATGAGAAACCATTTTATGGCTACTTAATGAATACAAATATAAATAAAACAAAGCTGATGTGACCTGAGAAAATGGGTACATTCTTACATTTCTGGCAGCAATGTTGATAGCTAAATTCGTTTTGAAGCCCTTTGGCAGTGGATGTAAAAAGTCATACAAATGGTCAGACCCTTTGACCCAGCCATCCCACTCCTTGGAATCGATTCTAAAGACAAACTGCTAAGGAAGAAAAAAGCTGTAAGAAAAAAACCCATTTACTGTATTGTTATTTCTGATGGCAAAAAGTTAGAAAGAATACAAGTGGCCAACAATCGAGAAATAAAATTGAAATTTTATATTAGCTATTCAGCATGATATTCAGGAAGACTGGAAATGAGAAAGATTTGGAAGAAAGCAAAGTAAACTCTATATATTTATATATTGTAATGAAATATGCAAAAAGATTATCAAGAAATAAACAGTTTTATTACAGTGTTGGCAATATATGTGAATTTTAAAACAAAAGATTTTAACAATAAATAAAAGATATTTTAAAAGGAGCATTCTGAAGTTTGTTATACCTGGAATAATTTTTCTACCTTCTTTGCGTAATGCAGTAAAAATGGGTGAGACACTTTTTATTTAAAATTTGAAGCGCATTAAAACTTTTCTCCTTTTACTAGCTAACCTCCCCAGATGAATTTTATAGCCACCTCAGTTGTCTTTTCTGCTTTAAAATTTTTGTAGCCACCCAAAACAAGTCCGCTGACTGTGGGGTCAGACTGTCCGGATTTCAATCTTATTTCTATCACTTATCTGGAGAATCTATATGACTACTCTGTGCTTTGGTTTCCTCATCTGGAAAATGGAAATAATAATGGCATCTAACTGGTGAGAACTAAATGATATAATGTATAAAAAGTGCATAATAAGGTGAGTGATACTAAAAGCACTCAATAATATAAGCTATTATTCTTTACCCATCTTTGGAAGTCACTTTTTTTTTAAATTTTTAATTTTTGTTTATTGGCTGCATTTGGTCTTCATTGCTGTGCATGGGCTTCCTGTAGTTGCATGTGGAGAGCGGGGGCCACTCTTCATAGTAGTGCACAGGCATCTTATCGCAGTGGGTTTTCTTGTTGTGGAGCATGGTCTCTAGGCATGTGGGGCTCAGCAGTTGCGGTATATAGGCTCAGTAGTTGCGGCTCCCAGGCTCTAGAGTGCAGGCTAAGTAGTTGTTGCTCATGGGCCCAGTTGCTCTGTGGCATGTGGGATCCTCCCAGACGGGGGATCAAACCCGTGTCCCCTGCATAGGCAGGCCGACTCCCAACCACTGCGCCACCAGGGAAGCCCTGGAAATCACTCTTGATTGCCCTCCCACTTTCTTCTTTGTTAATAGAATCCCAATGTTGTTCAGGCATCCAGCTGCAATGTGCCCAGCCCTAGGGGATGAATGAAGACTTCTTAGCTAATCATGGCAATCCTATTCCCATTTGGCACAAATTTGATTAGAAGGGGTCATGTGACTTCATTTTGGTCCAGGACATTTATTGGAAAACTGGGGGCTTCTGGGAAAGATATTTCTCCCTTATAAAAAAAAGACACGGGTTCAGGGAGATACATACTCCTTACCTCTCCCTGCCTCCAGCATTGCTACTTTGGACATTCTTGTGTGATGATGTATTGTTTGGAGCTTTTGTCACTATTTTGCAATTGTAAGGGGGTGGTCGCCAACTACCAAAGATGGCAGAGCAAAAGGATGATGTCACTAAGCCACTGACCTAGAACCACCTACCTCAAAAGGTTTTGCTCAGAGTGTTATAAATGTCCAGATTGCTTAAGCCATCTTTAGTTGTCTTTTTCTGATGTTTGCAGTTGAAAACATCCTAACCAATAGATAAGTTTAATTGTCATTGTCTAGTGTAGTAATTTTAAAATTATGCCACCCAAAGAAACTGTTTTTCATGAGTAGATTAAAATTTCTGAAAGAAGTCAGCATTCTCCTTTTAGTGTTTATCATAGGTGCAAGATTTTCATTATAGAAAGAATACTTTTAGAATTTAACCTTAATTAATACCTATTGTATATTTTGGGCCTAGAAACATCTTTGAAAACTACTTTGATAATAAAAGTGAAATGTATGTGGACTTGTATGCTTTTAATTATCCACATGAAAAAAATTCTCAAAATAAATACTGTAATGATATAGACATTTTGGTGAGAATGAATGTAAACCAGTAACTCGACAATTGATGATCCAGCTGCAGCTGTGATAGGATTATGGCTTAAATATTTTGAATATCTGTTCAAAAATAAACTTTAGTGCAGCTGATGAAGAGATTATGTGTTTTAAGGGATGTGTTTGCTGAAATTACATATCTAAAGCAAATAGGAGATTGTATTTTTCCTTTGCTCTGTCATAAAAACTTTTTTGCTTCCCAGCATACTGTTTGAATAAAAGTATGCTGGTGGCCACTTGATTCTTCCACACATAAAGAAAAAATTGGGAAGTTCTTCCTCTTTCAGAATGTGAATCTTGCCCTCTTTCAAGAAGGTTAAATTGATAAAAATTGTCAAATGTGTTTTCTGGTGGGATTTTTGTAACCAAAGTGAGCTTTATATCACATTTTTCTTACATATTATGTAATTTTCAAGAATAATAAACTTTCTCCTTGCATAACTAAAAAATGTTAGTTCTCCCTAAGCAAAAGTTTTCTCATTTCCAGCACCCCCACCATCATTCCTCCAAGTGCATACACATCAGTACTTCCCTCCACGTGAGCACCACATGCTATCTCTACTTTGAGTTCCTCTTCGTCATCCCAGAGCTCCCTCCTCATCTGTAGCAAAGATCTGCGCCCACAATATTCCACCATTGCCAGTTGGTCCCTGTGTTAGTCATGGTTCTCCAGAGAAACAGAACCAATGGGAGGTATATGTATATACACACACACACACTATTTTATATATACATATATATGTGGCATTTTTTTAAGCTCTTTACTGGAGTATAATTGCCTTACCACTGTTGTGCCAGTTTCTGCTGTACAACAAAGTGAGTCAGCTGTATTTATACATGTATCCCCATATCCTCTCCCTCCCTTAACTCCTTCCCACCCTCCCTATCTCCCTCCTTTAAGTCATCACCCGTCATCGAGTTGATCTCCCTGTGTTATGCAGCAGCCTCCCATTAGCTATCTGTTTTACATTTGGTGGTGTATATATGTCAGTGCTACTCTCTCACTTTGTCCCAGCTTCCCCTTCACCCCCACCCCTGTGTCCTCAAGTCCATTCTCTGCATCTGCATTTTTATTCTTGCCCTGCCACTGAGTTCATTAGTACCATTTTTTTAGATTCCAAATGTATGAGTTAGCATACGGTATTGGTTTTTCCCTTTCTGGCTTACTTCGCTCTGTATGACCAATTCTAGGTCCCTCCACCTCACTACAAATAACTCAGTTTCATTCCTTTTTATGGAGGAGTAATATTCCATTGTATATATGTGCCACATCTTTTTTTAAAGTTCTTTATTGGAATATAATTGCTTTACACTCTTGTACCAGTTTTTGAGGTACACCAAAGTGAATCAGCTGTATTTATACATATATCCCCATATCCCCTCCCTCCCGTGACTCCCTCCCACCCTCCCTGTCCTGGCCCTCTAAAGCATCACCCATCATCAAGTTGAACTCCCTTTGTTATACAGCAACTTCCCACTAGCTATCTATTTTACAGTTGGTAGTGTGTATATGTCCATGCTACTCTCTCACTTCGTCCCAGCTTCCCCTTCGCCGCTCCCCCAACCCTGTGTCCTCCAGTCCATTCTCTGCATCTGCATCCTTATTCTCGCCCTGTCGCTGGGTTCATCAGTACCATTTTTTTAGATTCCGTGTATATGAGTTAGCATATGGTATTTGTTTTACTCTTTCTGGCTTACTTCACTCTGTATGACAGTCTCTAGGTCTCTCCACCTCAGTGCATATAGCTCCATTTCATTCCTTTTTATGGCTGAGTAATATTCCATTGTATATATGTGCCACATCTTCTTTATCCATTCATCTGTTGATGGGCATTTAGGTTGCTTCCTATATGGCATTTTTAATAAGGAATTGGTTTACGTGATTATGGAAAGTCCAAAATCTGTGATGTGGGCCAGCAGGCTGTAGACGCAGGGGAGCTAATGCAGCTCTCACTGGAATGGATGCAGCTCCAATCCCAAGACAGTCTGCTGGAGAATTGCCCCTTGCTTGGGGATGCTGGTATTTTTGTTCCATTCAGGCCTTCAGCTGATTAGATGAAGCCCACTAGCATCATGGAAGGCAATCTGCTTTACCCAGAATTCATCCATTTAAACATTAACTTTGCCCAAACACACCCTCCAAGTTAACACATAAAATTAACTATCACGGTTCCCCTCTCCATCCCCTTCCCCAGGTTAAAGGTCATGAGGCTCTGCTCTCTGCCTTTACTGCAGCATTGGGTAGGAAGACAGGAGGGACAATTGTGGATGTTGTTACTTTCTTCTTTTCTGCTTCTGGGTTGTTCAGGTATTTTGGGGAGCGGGGTAGAGGAAGGGGGATAAGGAGGAGGAAGAGACCCTGTCCAGAACCATTACTTATTGTGCACAGTTGATGGAGTGAATGTCTTAAGCCGACAGAAACCTTGACAAAGGGCTCTTTGGCCAGCTGTTTCCTGGTTCTTCTTGGGCGCCTCCACACCTCAGCTTGGACTCTTGGTCTGAGCTGGGCAGAACCTTTCTTAATCATGGAAGAGGCTGTGTGTAGGGGGAAAGGTCTGTGAGGAAATAACTGCTCTTCACACCTGGGACCCTCAGGCTGGATTTGGAGAGAGGAGACTTGGGTCCTTGTCTTTATCTGCTGTGTGGTTTCGGGTACATTACTCATCATCTTTGCACCTCAGTTTCCTCTTCTGCCAAATGGGGAGAATAATAAGGCCTCAGAACGTTGCCATGGGAATGATGTCAGAGGATATGTGTAAGTGATCTGTATCCTGTAAAGCACTAAATGAATTAAGTGTGGGTTTTTACCTTATCCTACTTGTTGCCACGAAACAAAACCTAATTTATATAAAACAATTGATTTTGCTCTAGATACTCAGGACTGCTCCCAGTGTGATTGCATATGATAGATTTGCCAAATTTTCTTTCAAAGGACAAAAGGATGTATTGTAAGGAGTTTGTTTCCTGGGTTGGAGACCCGTATTCAACAACCATGCCCCACCCTCATGTGACTTGTGGCACATTTGGGTGCAGACCTGCTCCCGCTGCCTTGCTTGGAAGCCCTTGCTGACTTTGAGGAGATGAATAATTAACCTAACAAGTTCTTGTGCAATTTCTTTGTTGCCTGGTGTCATGTTCAGAGATTAGATTTCCTGAGCAGAAGCTGAAACAATTTTTTCCCTATGGCATTGAAAATAAGGACCATGCTTGAATGAAATAAAAACTGACTGGTCATTCATTAGCTTGGACATTTCATTCAGTCAACATGCGTTTATCATGAGGATTGCATTGTGCTGTGCCAGGTAGTAACGAAGGGGAAAAGCTGGAAATAAGATTGGAAAGGTACAGAGATGCTTGATGGTGAGGCTGGAGAGTTTGAATTTTATTTTGTTCATGTTAAAACATGGGGGCTGTGAGTGTTCTGCTATATCCTAGCTGTGTAATTTTGAGTAAATTACTAAACCACTCTGTGCTTCAGTTTCTTCATCTGTGACATGGAAAGAATGACCATAAATCTCATAGCACTGTAGTGAGGATGAAATGAGAGAATGCATGAAAACCACTTAGTATAGTGCCTGACCCTGGGGAGCTGCTGTGGGCATTTGAGCCCTAGAAAATGTGTGTCAGGAAGCAAATCTGGCAGCAACACGAGGGTAAGGTTCTACAGTGAGATGGGCTGACAAGGGTGGTGATGGAGAAGCTGTTGCAGTAAAAGCAGGATGCTTGGCAGCACCAGGGGCCTGGGAATTCAAGCCCTCTTTGTGGGCTGGCTGGGCAGAATGGTTTAAGAATGTAGGGGTTATGCGTGGCAGGGCACAGTTTTTTGAGGGCTTATAGCTGAACTCTCATCTTTTGTCTATCCTTTTCCTTCCTTTTCCTTCATCGAAGCCTCGCCTTCATCAGGGCTCACGTGGCTATGTTGTGTTCCCGTTCCTGATGTCAGTGTCTGGTTTGGGGACAGAACAGAATAGTAGGAATGGAGCATTGGGGGAGAATCCAAAATACTCCTCCCTTTTCCGATTTTTTCCCTCTGTTTTCTATTTTCACTTCAGTGGGATAAAACAGGTCACATGATAATCTGAGTGCTATATTAGGGAATATATTTTATTTCTCTTGCCTTCTTAGTTTTTAAAATGTTCCTGGAAGAATTTAGGTACAACGTCGATTTAAACGGCTTCGGTGCCTTTAATTTTCCCTGAATGTGAAGACGTTCCAGTCTCCTTAGGAGTCGCCGTGAGTTGTGATGGCTCCCGCCACCTCCTGACTCAAGTAATGTGTGCAGAATCACATGGTGGTGCTCACGGGATGGTCCAGCCGTTTCTACCACTGCTACACAAAATAACCCCACAAACAACTTTGCTCTGAAATCTCATCTTCCCCTTTACCTGATAAAAATGATAGCAAACAGCCTCTTTATTTTGTAATGTAAATAAGCACCCTTGAGTTAATCTGCTTTGTAATTGGACATTTTCATATATTTTCTTAAAACAAGCAGTCTATGTAGCCAACCTGTGGGTTGCCAGCCTTCAAGATTGATTTTTTTTTAATTAATTAATGGGCTGCGTTGGGTCTTCGTTGCTGCATGTGGGCTTTCTCTAGTTGTGGCAAGTGGGGGCTACTCTTCGTTGAGGTGTGCAGGCTTCTCATCCTGGTGGCTTCTCTTGTGGAGCACAGGCTCTAGGCATGCGGGTTTCAGTCGTTGTGGCACACAGGTTTAGTTGCTCCGTGGCATGTGGGATCTTCCCGGACCAGGAATTGAACCTGTGTCCCCGGCATTGGCAGGTGGATTCTTAACCACTGCGCCACCAGGGAAGTCCCTATCCAGGTATTTTTATCAGGAATGGAGTGATCAATCATCTTGATAGAGCAAGGAGTTAGCTGGAGAGACAATTCATGTCACTGCTTGAGATGTAGAGATGGCTTTCTTTAAAAAATTGTCAAACCAAAGCTTGGCATTAGTTAGATGTGTTGCGGGTAGAAAAGTGAGTAGTAAATAGTCTCTGTACATGTTGTCATTTCCCCATTTTCTGTTTTTCTATCTCCTTAGCAACGGTTTCAACTAACATAAGAGACACATGTTATTCTGTCCCAACTCTATCCTGACGTATGCCTGGTGGCAATGAATAGAAATGATTATTAGCACATAATTCTTCAGAAAGACAGGAGAGTAAACAAAAATTACTGCCTGCTGCTTAGATGCTGACCAATCTGAGGCTGATACATTCTTCTTAATGTGCTAAATTAATAAGAGCGTGGGAAGCGATTTTCTCTGAATGCCGCTGTATCCCTTGATGTACACATTTGTCTCAATTTTCCCATGACACCATGGCTAGTTGCTTAAGAGGGTTGTGTCCAAGCATTTAGAAAATTACCCTATTTTTTTTATGGGGCTGCTAACACGCACTATCAAAAAACTGGAAACTTTAACAACAGCTGCTTCCTCCGTCATTTATAGCCACCTAAGTCGGTGTAAATTTCTTTGCGTTTTTAAGGGGTGGCTCCCAGGTATGAGAAGCATTTGGTTATTTTGATATTTTTGCCTTGGAACATGACGTCAATGACTGTTAACTTTTGTACTTAGGTCATCCCATGTCTGTGTTCGTGGGTGACGTAACAGTCATCCTGTGCTTGTTCATAATGCTGCTTGATTTCTTAACTCCCTTGTTTTGGGCCCACAGATATTTCCTCTTTGTATGTTTTCTTGGCCTTCATTTATTTATTTTAACAAGTTAGTTTTAGGAAGACCCAACTAGCTTGAACTTAGTAACACTGATTCAGATAACACAAAATTTAGAGTTCAAAATTTAGGCCCATGTTTCTCTTTATTATAAAACAATCTTTTTTTTTGGTCTTAAAGTTGTACTTCTGAGGCACCGGATTCCTTGTTTCTTAGGCTGTCTAGGAATCCTTTTCAGCTAGTCTTATGGACTCCCTTGCTGCTATTGACATCTTAAGACAAATTCAGCAGTGTGAACTGGAAACATATTGCATATTTGGTGAATAACAATATACACAGGTATAGCAAATACTAAAAAGCTGTAGACTTAGTTTATTTTTGTCTTGCTTTGATTTGATTTGTGGAAATGTATTGCTCTAAATGGCTTTTCTAATATGGTTTTATGGGTCCACTTTAGTCATTAGAACTCTTGCTCAGTGAAACTGAAGGAAATCTCAACGCTTTCTAGAAACTCTGTTCCAGCAGAGCTGTAATTCGAGCAGGGCAGTATAATTTCCCCGAGCAAATAAGTTTGCTGCTTATTTGGCCAGTCACAGACCTTAGGACTCTTTACTCAGGTCTCAAAGTGAAGGAACTTGTACCTACTTGTGGCCCTTCCATCTGGCCGTGGTTAGCCTGCTGGGCTGAGAATTTCCACACTGGGGCTTCCAGCTGACATAATTTCCCTGGCTTGCTTTCCTGTGAGTTGGAGAGAGACTATGAAGAGATTTTCTGGTCTCATCTTGGGAGATGACATAAATAGAAGCCTGTCCTTTGCCTCCCTTGATGGGTGAATCAAGTCCCCAAGTCTGCCTACATTAGAGTATCCTGTTGACCACTCTTGACCTTCCCCCCAGCTGAGGGGAAAGGGTTCATTCCCAGAACTATCTGAAAATATTCCATGGGAAGAACAGCCTGGAAGGGTTAGAAGAAGAGTTCTTTTGTTCATGGTGAACCTGGAGAGGTGGCCTTGCCAGTGTAACCAGTCGCTGTTGTTGTAACTGGGGACAGAAACACCTTAAGAGAAAGTGGTTTGTAGAATTGCTAAAGACGGACTTTGATGCCTGGCTCCTCCTGTCTCTTTCGAGAAAGCTGGCGTAACTAGAAATGTAGGAAGCCTTAGAACCAAGCATAATGAAATTTTTTTCTTTTGGCCAGAGTTAGAATTTGGTTTTACTTATCTGGATAGTCCAAGTTACCATGGTTATCAACTGAAAATAAGACAAAGCAATGGATCATATTGTAAAATATTTGCTATGTAGGTCTGTTATAACTTTAGTTTCTCTATGCTAATTCTTCTCTTTCTAATTTTATGAATAGTGTTACATTTATTTAGATAATAACCTGCTAAAATAACTAACCATGAAGAAGGACCTGCTTTTGTGAAATTCTCCAAGAATAACCACAGATTTCCCAGCATGTAATAAGCATTTAATAACTTGATAAAAGAATGAATGATAGAATTTAAGGGTCTGCTGATAAAGTTTTATTTCCAATGCAAGTTTTTATATATAGGGTACTATTACAAGATAAATCAAGGGTTATATTAAAAGGAGATCTTTTAAATGATTGGGGGAAAAGCACAAGTGTAAATATGTTTTTAGATTAATATTGTACAAGTATTTTTATTATGTTTGCAGGCTTTAGTTTATTTGTTAGCACACAGTGGGAAGATCTTTAGTTTCTCTTCCTCTTTCAGGCTACTGGCACGATGTAGTGAATCATCAAAATAAATTCTTCCTTTTTATTACTCCTACATCAGAACCTAGCATACTGGAGGTGTACAATACATCTTAAAGAACGATAAACACCTCTATTTCTTAAAAGAAAGAAAAAAATCTCACTGTCAGTTACGTCTGATTTTTAAAAATATTAAAATAACGTAGATTCAAATGTTATTTTTTCTTTCTCATCCTTTTTTTCAGATTATAAAAGCAATGGAAATCATGATAGAGAATTTAGAGATAGAATTAAAATTACCGGTAAACTTTATTATCCACAGATAGCCCTGTTTAATCTTGATACATTTCTTTCCGTTATAGCATTTTGCCATGTTTATTCTACAGAGCATTTGCCATATAAGATGAGTAAGAGCTGGAGTGGAAAATCTGTCTACTGTGCCCTTCTTGGAGATCCACAATGCATACTGGCAATATTAAAGGCTCTGAGAAGTTCTGCAACAAAGAAACCTTTCAGTTAGTGTTTCCTAAGCTTATTTGACTCCTAGCGCTGTGTGCGTGCGCGCACATGTGCTTGTGTGTATATGTAATGCCTTTTAGCATCTTCACACACTGACAAATTTAATTCTATTTCCCTTTTCTCCTTTTAAGTCATGAGCTTTTCTGAGAGTCTGCCCTGGCTATGGGAAATTCCCCTCTACTTTTTCAGGCTTGATGTCTTGGTACACCTCAGAAACAAGACCAAGATTCAGAAAGAGAAAATTTGTCCTGGAAAGGAGCAGTAATCTTCAAATGTGTGATCATTGTAGGCTGCGTAACATGATTTTGCGTACCTCCAGTCCAAAAAATCCAAATTATTCATGGTCAGTAGGATGTTTCTGAGTCTTTGCCTGCTGTGGATTATGTATCTGGGGAAAACTGATGGAAAGGCCTTTGATCACAGGCTGGCTTGTTGTAGAATTTCCTGACTGCAAAGAGCAGACAATTAAGCGAGGATGGTGTGTGTTGGGGTGGGGTGAGATGGGGTGGAGAATGGGCCAGAAAATTGTGAGGTTTGGTTATTATGCAGTATACCATGTCCTTGCGTCTGTCTTTCTGAGATGACTTTTATCCATCGTAAAACATTACCACATGCTGCTGTGGTTAATCACAAAAACTTGCTCTAAGACTACTGTAGCCACACGAAATCTAAACCGGGCACAAAGCACTGCTTCCCTCAGAGGAAGACTTGCTAGAAGCAAGTGAGGTTGAGTCTCTAGCATTTTTGTAAAGGTTTCCTTCAAGCTTCTAGCAACTGTCACTGGTGTCACTAGCTTGTTGTTTTCAGAACAGCTTCGGGGATTCCCATCTTGTTTCTTGCCCAGCTCTTCCTCTTAATTTCTGAAATACCTCATAGTTGAAGTCTGAACAACTCTTGTTTTTTTTTCTTTAGAGAAGCTACCAGTCTGGTTTGACTTACCTCTTACGTATATTTTTCTATGTAAGTTTTATTCCATAACTAACAATTCAACCATTGGTATTTTAGGAAATGTAGAAGTCGTATGATCCCAAATGCATATATTATAAGGGATTATGTTTGAGAGATTAGTAGAAAAATGAAAAGCCCTTCTTCTGACTGAAAACCCATATTGAAGCCATTTGAGAAGAATTAGACTGGTTGTATTTGGGGTTTTTTTCCCCTCCCAATATTCACCATGTGTATTTCTTTGTATGCAGTGTAAGCTAAGGATGCCATGTAAATGGGTCACTGCGAAATGCAGCAATTTAATTTTTCTCCCATCAAATGATCTCATTTCTATACAATTTTGAAGGTTTACGGCAGTGAAACTATTTTTGCTCCTGTGTATGAAGTTTAAAAACATCATTTTTTTCATAAAAAGCAAGAGCAACCAATTTCACCATCAAGTAAAAATAAAAACTGGAATTCTTTTAAAAATTAGTCCAAAGTGGCATTTAGGAACTTAGCTGTAGGCTGTTGTGCTGATACCATGACAAACCAAAGTGTAGGGTTGGGTCAGGTTTTGTTTCGGTTTTAGTTTCAATATCCAATGCTCATGGATTAAATTCTAGAAGTCTTCCCCTTGTAAGGCAGGGATCTGTTTGGATTCCACCACAGGTATCTTCCTTGGGTTGGATGCTGGAGGGCGAGGCACATTTTGCTGAACCCATGTCAACTACCTAGTAATCATCAAGGTCAAAAAATTCACTGTCTCCTCCTTGGTATTCCATTCCCTGGAAATCTACTTCACCGCAAGATAGCTCCAGTTCCACCAAATCCTTTCATAAACTGGGATCCTCTTGTGCCTTATCCGCTCCAGATTTTTTTTTTTTTTTTTGTAGTTTTCAGCAAACCATTCCAGCAGGGGCATCACACTCATGTTCTTGTCCTGTCTCGTTGTCTGTAAAATGAGATTTACCCTCCTCTTGCTCCGGAGTTGATAGATGATTTTATCCTCTTCAGTGCCTTGGCAGTGGAGAACATATCTCTGGCTGATGTCATCAAAGTATCGCCCTGTTAATTTCTTCTCTTAATTGACCTTCACATGGGAGAGGACTTCAGTAGCTATCTCAATAGCTTGGTTGAATCCATTTACACCATAGGATGTATCAACTAATTTTAAAACGTTTGAGTGCAACCTCTGATCAAACATATCAGATGGACTTAGTTCAGTTTTAAAGTCAGCTAAAAACAAGACCAGCCACATTCTCTTTGTCCCCAGAAATAAACAGCTGCCCGGTCGTCTGAGCTACTTTCTGAACATAGTGATGTCACTTTCCATTCTTAAATGGGCAAGACACAAGGCCAGTTGACCTCCTCCACCATGTTTCTTTGGGGAATCCACAGTAAATTTGTGCAGGACTTCTCTTGTATTTCCTTTGAGTGTGTCAAGAAGTTACCACTACCATCTATTACAATGATGCCAACTTGCTGTCATCCGGAAGCAGTGCTCAAAGAACCTCTGGATGGAATTTGTTGTCACACAAATACAATGACATATTAATTGGTTTGAAAGGTTCAGAATCAATGTTGACTTTCCTTCTGTTACAGTTATTCCGCAGTAAACTACCAGGCCATTTGGAGGCACTTTGTTATAAAACTTGAGTCTTTGTTGTACAGATGTAATGGCTCCTGGGACTGAAATGCAGTTTGCTAGTAACTTAATGGTAGATGTACTTCCAAACTCATCTGCTAACATTTCTGCCACTCGTGAAATGTGGTCTTTAGGAGGAATGATCAATGATATCATGCTTGTGCCTTTGCTTTGGGCCGCCTCCAAGCTCTTACTGAGCTTCCTGATCTCCCAGATCTCCATGTTCCTGTCTGCAGGCAGCACTGGGGCCTTCTGCTGTGTTCTCCCGCCTTCTCCCTCAGGGCCCAGTCTTTGGCAGCAGCGGCGGCTCCTCCCCAGTGGTGGCTCTGATGTAGGACACTCTGCGTTTGGTTTTTACATGAGCGTTCCCCTGGTCACATTTTCATCTCTTGTTCAGAATTTGAAATCCATCAGGATACTGAAACTCCCAGACACTAAAAAAATAATTCAAAGACTGAAGCAAAGGAGGTATGCAGTAGAACTGGCAGGATATAAAACATGAAACTATAAGTCTGCCTCTTTTTATGTCCTTGTGTACATGGCACAAACATTTTATGAAAATAGAAGATAAAATCAAAGCAAAACTAAAGACACATTTCAGAACTCATGTGATGGTGATACTTGGTTATCATGCATGGAGACTAACTTGTTTGTTCATGTCAAGGCTCTAATTACTTTCTGTTGTTGGATATATAGGTTTCATCCTCCCCTTTGGTCGGTCTTACTTGCTTAGATAATGTCCACTTGGGGAGAAACCTGCTGTTACCAGGAACAGCAAATGAGATCCCCTCAAATATTTTGCAATTTGTGGCAGAAAATGCTGATTGTTCCACAGTACCTAGCCTTCTTTTCTTTGTAAGTAATATAAACTTCTTCTAGAATAAAGACTGTATTTTCTAGCTTCCCTTGCCTCTAGGTATGGCTGTGTGACTACATTGTGATTAAAGGACTTAAGTGTGAAATTTTTAGAAAGTGGGAACATCACCCCCGTTTTTTTTTTAACCTCTTTCTTTCTTCCCAATGCCTAGAATTGGATGGGATGGCTGGACTTGAGCAGCCTTGATGGATCACGAAGTAGAAGCGTGAAGTAGATGCTAAGGAGAGTTTTGCAGCAAGACAGATGGAACCTGGGTCTTTCTTACTGCAGAGCACTGTAGCAGTCCTGGATAACTTCATATTTAGACCTTATTTATAATGAGGGAGAAATATGCATCTATCTTGTTTAAGCCACTGCTATTGGGGATTTTCTGAACTACACTGCTGACCCTAATCCTTCTAACATATTATGCTGTCCTTAGGACTAAACCAATTCTTTGTCAGGGTCATGACCATAGCATAGACCAAGATAAACCAAATTTGCTGAGAAGAACACACTATTTTCTTCATTTCATCTTTATTTGCTCTGACCATTTATATGGCAGGGTGTCAGGACACGATAGGGTTTGCTTATTAAATTCATTCAGCAAATTGAGTGCCTACTATATTCCAGGCGTTGTGTTAGGCTCTAAGAATCCAGTGAAAGCAAAACAGCCATAGTCTCTGTCCTGACAGGGCTTACAGTCTGGTGTAGAAAGATGGCTGTTAGTCAAAGAACACACACAGTTGTATAATTACTCTACAAGCTGATAAGTACTCTGAGGGAAAAGCACAGGAACCTACAAGAACCTATGTAACAGGGGAATCTCATCTAGATGGGGCAGTGGGAGGGGTGGTAAGGGAAGGCTGTTCTGGGCAACAGCATTTTGAGTTGAGATCTGGAAGGTGAATTGAATTTAACGAGGTGAGAAGGAGTGTATAGAATGTTCTAGACAGAGGGAATTGTCTGTGCAGAAGCCGTGAGAAGGGAGAGGGTTGGTGCATTTCAGGAGTGGAAAGGTGGCCTTTGCATTCCCGTGTGTTACTGGTGCACAGTAAATAAGGGCAAGCGATTGGAATAAACTAAGCTTATTTGGTAAGGATGTCACTTTTGTAAGGAATTAAGTATTATCTTTTATTACAGTATTATTGTAGAGAATCTGATCACTTAATTCCAAATCTATCACAAAATAGATAAAACAATCGGACCTTTGTGTCTTTGGAGGTGATGCTCTGGGACATGTAACTAAGCTTCAGGTTTTTCTGCGTGATTCTCTTTTGCAGTGATTTACATATTATTTATCAGCTGTCATTTAGACATTTGCACAGATGGACAGTGGACATAGAGGGAGCCAGCTTTAAAGACATCACACACTTCAAAGCTTCTAGTGAGAACGTTAATGCTGTAAGATATTTTTAATGAGTACATGCTCCCTTGAGTAGAGCCTCATTCCTAAAAACAAAAGGAGAGGAGCAGAGTGAATGGAACTCAAGTGAATTAATGAGTATTGTTTTTTGAGAAAAATATTGCTGAAATGGTACCTTTTAAGTTAATGTTACTGCAAGTAAAAACAGCAGAGGCAGGAAAATATTTGTATTCTAAACACATTTTATTTATAGATTGGTGAGTTTTTAGATGATTTAATAATTGATTCCTTCTGTGCTCGCTTCGGCAGCACATATACTAATAATTGATTCCTTCTTTGTTTTGAACAAATATAGTGTTTGGTGCCTTTCTTAAGCATAGTAACTAGTACTGAAACATTCAAGAGTGCAGTACTATGTGAGAACAAAGGTCTATTCTTAGCGAAAAAAATCAGCTATTATGTGAGACCCACAATTGATGGCAAGCAAGTTAAAGAAGTTGAGTTTGCTCTAAAAATGAGTCTGTGCTGCCTCTCATCAGCTCAGTTCTACACCATTGCCAGCCAGGCCATCAAAGAACACTTTGTTTCACCTATTTTCTTGACTTCTAGTAAGAGACAGAAATGTCTTGCTTCTCCTGATTTTCCTGCTAGTATTTTTGGATGCTGCTGTGCCTTTGCTGCTTCTGTAGGAGTCATTTCAATACAGTAGAGTGTATTTCCTCTCACTATGTGCTCCATACAAACTGGGACTTGACACGGTACAGCAATTTTTTTTCTCGTAGCTACTGTAAAATATCTTTCTGCCTTTCTTTTTCATCCTTCCTTTCTTTCCTCCTTTATTTTTTTGTTGAGGAGAGAGATTAACAGTTTTGGGCTTAGATCGAGACTATCTTTGTGATAAATGGAGAACGAAATTTGAAACTTATTTAAAAGCTTCGTAAAATGGATATATAGGCAACACTTCTGACCATAGAGTTGAAAGAAACTAGGCCCTGCAGATGATACCAAGTCTCAACATTATAGGAATAAGTAAACACAAGAAATCTTTTACAGTATCCTTTTTATTGGCCTACAGAAACATTCTTTGCATGTGTTCTCCTGTTGCTCCTTTTTTATGCAATCTGGCTCTGCCATTGACTAGCTGGGGAGGTGGGTTCAGTTAATGCAGACACTTGTGAACGCTTTCGAGGTAGGAACTGTGTATCTTCTTAATCTGCTCTTAACTTGGGCAGCAGACACATAGTAGTTGCTTAATGATGGTTTTTGAATGTATTTACACGCAGTCCACCTTCAGGAGTGGAAAAGTGCCTAAAACTTAAATTCTGATCCCTCCAAGAAGGCTTTGAAGAGAAGTGCTTTGCAGCCTGTTTGGCCTGTAGAAGGGGCAGGGGTTGGGAGATTCTGGGTGTAGCTCTGGGTCTGTATTGAGCCTCTATGTGACATCTTTTGGGTTTTCACCTCTTGTCCTATTTCTAGCAGATGTGCACTTATACTTGGATTCATTTGTCCATGAGTATCTTAGACTCAGAATTACTATTTGATGGTCATGTAACAATAGCTGTCAGCAATGGACTCTGTGTTTCAAGCCCTCCCTGCAGTGCTGAGGGCCCTATTCACAGCCACTTGTTCGGTGTCACTTCCCTTGATTTACTGTCCCTGGGAGTTCCTCCTAGAGAATATTGCCTAAACCATTCATTTTCTCACTCAATCATGGACTACTTTGTATTGTTAGTTACTTGTTTTATTCCTATAAACCTCACCTTCTCAACTGTTTTATAGCTTCTAGAAGGCAGAGGTTTGATCTCATGCTACTTTTGAGCCCCTCTCAGCTTATAGTCGGCAATCAACAAATATTTGAATTTGAAAATTTCAAGTGAAGATAGTTTTACTCTTGTAGAAGATTCTAGCAGTATTATTTAGTTCTTTTAGAGGACCCAAGACCATGCTTAACTGGATAGATAGTTCCTTATAGCTTGCTAAGATTTTCACATGCAAGCCTTCTTTCTTTGGTCTTCGCATTGTGTGTGTGTGTGTGTGTGTGTGTGTTGAGGCTGAAGTTTGTAATTCTTAACATGGAAAGCTCATAGGTAGAGGTCCATTCTCTCCGCAGGTGAAATGTAGGACTGATTGAACAAATGCTGTTAGCAGTGAATAAGGAATGCAGTTTGAAAGAGTTAGCATTGAGTATAGACTGCTAACCCTCTCTTTATCCTTTTCTTAAAAAAGACTCTATTGAAAGGGGATATTAGAACTTTATTGGAAGTGATTTTCAGGTCAAATTTGGAGAGAGGCAATCAGACAGAAATTTAAAAGTTTTACAGTTTAGCAGAGTTTTGCAATTTTGGACATTGAGAACCATTAAGTTTCCCTCAATAAGGTTAAGTGAAGTTTTGGGGTATTTACCTGTCAGAAAACCATCTGCTATTTAAAAGAATGAGATGGATAGGCATGCATGACGTGGGAAAATCTACAAAAAGTCAAAAAAGCAAGTTATAGGACAATTCTTAAATTATTATAAAACTCAATTTTATAACAAAACAGAATACGAGATTTCTGTATATATACATATATAGTTAATTTACAGAAAGAAGTCTGGCAGGATGCACACCAGAGAGACTGACGTCCGATTACCTCTGGGGAGTGAAGACAGGTAGGGTTTTTTGGTTCATTCTATAATTTTCTATTGTGTGAGGCTTTTAAATGGAGAATATGTTTATATATTATTTGGTTATGAAAAAAAGTGGTCCCTAGACATTTCCCTGTCATTCCAGTTTTGTGGTGTCTTATGAGAGAAAACTGAAAGAACAGTGTATAGTTTTGAATTGTTTCACTGCATTATTTTTCTTGGCCAAAGGTGAGTGTGATTACACTTGAGTTACTGCTAAGCAATGACCAGCGGTGATATGAAAGAGAATATAAGCAGTTTCTGTTTATTCCCTTTGTTACGTCAGTTTGGAAATCATCAGATATTGGTTGAATAGAAAAGTGCAGCCCTTAGTTTAATAATATTTATGTAATCTCATTTGTATTTTCTAGCAGTTTGACCTTGGTTAGAGACATTCAGTGGCAGAGAGGTGTATTGATCATTTCTGGGAAGAAGCTAGGACACCACATTACAAAATGCTTTTGCATGTTTTATCCCAATGGATCCTTTTAAGAGCAATGGATGAAGTAGCACAGGAAGCACTGGTTCTGCTTCATATAGGAGATGTTCCCAGAGAAAAGGATGACATCAACTGAGCCATAGAGCTAATAAGTGACAGCGTCAGGAATTGGATGGAGCCAGGCTCTCTGGTTTCACATTTTGTTCTCTTTCCAGTCAGCATGAGGGTGTGCATCATAGCAGAGCTGCCCAGGGTGAAATGTACTGGCACCATGTTTTGTGCCAGTAAAGCTTCAAACCACTGAAAAGTGTTGAGAGAGAATATTAGGCTTGGAGGAAGAGGATGAGGGTCAAATAAGATAACAACTATTAAAGAACTTTCTTGGAAAACATTTTTCAAAGTGAGGTGTGTTTTGGTGATCAGTGGTGTAGCAGCGTTCCACCTGTCCCTGGCACGCTTGTGAGATGTGCGCGAGAGCTCTACTCTCTTTTAGATTTGAAAGCTGATGCAGAGGATGGGGAGAGATGAGGAGGGAAGAGAACCAGGAAAGGAACCTCAAGGGCTGACTTAGGTCTGGATCAATGGTCTCACTGTCATTAAGGGAAGCTACTCTCTAGGAGGAAGTGGGCCCTACCCCAGACCTTAAGGGCTCTTCTTTTCTTCTCTTGTGTGGACAGAGTTTTGAATGACAAACATTTTTGTCATTGTGCCCCTCCCCATGTGCTGTGTTATTGGAGCTGGAATGGTAGACGCATATACAGATCAAATGAAGTTCAACAGGCAGCTGCCACTGGGGTACAACTTCCTATATCTGTGGGTCTGGATGAGGGTTTGTGAAGAGCTGATTTATGAAAGTGAGGCCTTGTGCTTCATTACCAGCCTCTAAGACTGTGTGCTCCTTTGAGCATTGGATTTCTTAAGGACAGACTGGATTATTACCTCCTTGTTGTTGTTTTGTTAGCTTTTCAAACCAGGAAGTCTTGAGAACCAAATACTTTCATTTATTCAGAAGGTGAGAGCACGGGACACAGTGGTTCAGGGTCGTCCATCCATCCACTTATTCAACATGTATTATGTGTCTGATGTTAGTGGACACTGGAGGGTGGTGATGGATACAAAAACCAGTCTTTGTTCTTGCCCTGAACTCATAATCTGGTAGGAAAGGGGAAGAAGAGACACAGAAATAACTATTCCTTTACAATGTGCTAGGTGAAGGACTGGACACATAGTAGGTACACAGAAATGGCCCATGAATGGAAGTGTTATAATAGATGTATGAACAAGACCCTAGATTCAAGGCCTAGAGCAGAGCTTCTTAACTATGGTGCTATGGACATTTTGGGCCAGATAATTCTCTCTTATGGGGGACTGTCTTGTGCACTGTAGGATGTTTAGCAATATTCCTGGCCTCTACCTACTAGATGTCTGTGGCACTCCTCACCCACCTGTGACAATCAAAAATGTCTTCAGACATTGCTAAATGTCCCTTGACACGGCAACATCGCCCTTGGTTTGGCCTAGAGGAACCATGGAACTGTGATTCCATGTTTGGCAGGGCTAGGGAAAGGTATTCACAGTAGGACGTTCTTAGTTGATTGATGATTCAGGTGCAGCTCAGTTCACCCCCAAGAAGTACGGCTGTGGACAGTGACTTAGCTAAAGGCACATCTGTCTGTTTTTGTCCAAATCTGAATTGATTTCCTTCCTCCTCCTCACGGCAGAGAAAATATTCCATCAACCCCTGTATTCTTTTCTCTCTGGGTCCTATTTTCCAGCCTTCCTTTCAGTTGGGTGGGGATAGGTGACTGAGTGCTGGCCAGTGTGGTCACTTTCTGGCCTGGTCCCTATAAAACCTCCCTCATGATCCTTTATTTTGTCTCTCCTGGCTTGTTGACTGTAAACGCAGAATCCAGAAGAGGACCCCGAGGTCCTGGGAGTTGAAGGAACCACTGGAAGAAGAGGCCTAATACCCTGAAAGGCCACGTGGATCCCTGCCCTCTCCTAACCTGCATTGGACTGTAACATGAGAAAGAAACAAACTCTTACTGTGCAATAGTACTGAGATTTAGGGGATGTTTTGCATAGTGGTTAACGTTCCTGATTAATATACTCTCCCCTTCTCCTTCTTGTTTATTGGGTACCTCACACATGTCATAAAAATACTACTTTGGGACTTTCCTGGTGATCTAGTGGTTAAGAGTCTGCCTTCCAATGAGGGGGATGCGAGTTTGATCCCTGGTTGGGGAACTAAGATCGCACATGCCGTGGGACAACTAAGCCCACGTGCCATGACTAGAGAGATGCCTGCACGTCACAACGAAAGATCCTGCGTGCTGCAACTAAGACCCAATGCAGCCATAAATAAATAAATAAATGAAATAAATTAACTAAAAAAATACTGCTTAATGTTACTTCTCTTTGGTCACTCTGGTGACCCGCACATGTCATAACCTAGGATATAGCTGTGTCTTAGCAGTACGTATGGTATGATTAATTGTATACCTTCTTCTCTCATGTGCTTTTCCTTTTCAAAATCTTCCTTGGAAGGGACGAGTGTTTGGATCTGCCTGCAGCTGCCCTTTGAGACTACTGGGACCCAGTCATGGAATAAGGAGTGTTGGTTGCAATCCAAGGAGAAAATTCCTCCTGAATGCTGAGTTCATAGTAGCACAGTTCAAATGGTGACATTCTCAAGGCAGAGGAAGAAAGAGGACAGTCAATCCTTTTATTTAATTTTGGCAGGATTGCAGGTTACGGTGCTCTGGGGAAATGTAGCCACAGATGCATCAACCTTTTAACGAATTCTTGGCAGTCTCACCTTTTAAGTCGTAAACCTGAACACAGACAGTGCATCCTTGAAGAAGGCTTGTATTGGCTAATTAAATATCCCTCCTCCAAAATCTTCCTTCTATCTGTGCTTGTGAAATGCAAGTTCTGTTTAGTTTATTTTAATCAGTATTTCTTTCCTATATTATTTGGATTATGATTTTCAACATGTTAGACAGTTTTATGATTAGCGTGGCAATCCCTATTTTATATGTCATTTGCTGCCAACTTATAGATACACATAAGGGAGTTCTTTTCTGATCGTGATAATATTGTATCTACAGTGATAATATTGTATCTCTGTTTGAGAGGCAGCATAGCAAGGTGGTTAAGAACGTGGACTCTGGAGCCCTACTGCCTGGGTTAATCCCAGTTTAGCATTTTACTTACTGTGTGACCTTGGGGTGAGTTGCTTAACTTCATTGGGCCTCGCTTTCAGGACAATAATTGTACCTACTTCATGGAGCTGTTGTGAGAACCAAAAGGGTTAATTTGTAATGGACTTTAGGTGTGTGCCTGGCACAATATAAGTGCTTTATAAATGTTATCCTTCAGTGTTTCTAAATGCTGTGCTCTGTATTTTTCCTATATTTTAATTACATGGTAATCAAAAGGAGAAACTAGTTATTATTTAATTCATTAGGTCTTTAAACCTCCTCTGTGCTTTTTAAGGACTTAATTAGCTAGAGTTATTACAACTCAGTTTTGAGAAATTTTTCTATTTTTATGTATACACAGACAGGAAGAAGTATGAAATAATGAATTCCAAAATGTTAATAGCATCATCTCTGGGAGGTTTGATTACAGATGATCTTAATTCATTGAAAATTTTCTCATTTGCGTTTTCCATTCTCTACACATGAGCCGATATTACTTGTAGAGTTTAACAGAAAAAGGCACTCAACTAGTATTTTTGACATTTCCAAAGACCACTTTTTTGTATTATATTTACATGTGATTTACACAAAATTTCACATTGTGAATGCTTTTTGCCTTAACTTTTTAGTGATTTTCCCTCTATGTTCTCCATTCAAATGAAAGCATTGGCAGGATCAATGACACAAATCGCCGCTCACAGAGACGTCTAGAATGTAGCTGCACATTTCGTGTAACTTCTCTCCAAATAGCTTTTATTCCTTTGTTTCCTTTGCCCATTAAGTCTGATAATTCTGGTAATTAGCTGGGTTCCTGCCAGCCACCCTGGTTTAGCTATAGGATCAAATAGCTATAGGATGTGGAGCTAATACTAAAGGAAGGCTTTTTACTTTTAGCTCAAAAACACACAACATCTGGGGCCCCTAGAGGTGAATGATACACCAGTGACCGAAATGTGCCGGTGGTTAACTGGAACCCCCACAGTCTACCTGATATTACCTAAAGCCTGTGGAAAATTGGACCAGGTCAGAAAGAAATCTCTCCGTGAGAAAAGAAAGAGTTTGAAAATGTGGCTTTAACAATGTTTCTGGTTCTGTCATGAGGAAAACCTGGTCACTCAAGTAGAGTGATGACAGCCACCTGTTGAAAATTTCCTGTGTGCTGCCACTTTGCACATGTGATCCCTGCCACTTAACACCACAGCCCTGTGAGGTGGGGAAGTAATGACCAAACAATAATTACTATTACAATAACAACAGCTAACATTTGTTATGATTTACCAAGTGCCAGCCACAGAGCTAAGCTCTTCACGTGATTATCTGGTGTGCTCCTTGTCAGGCCTCCAAGTGGTGTGTGCCATCACGATCCCATTGTACAGACGTGAACACTGAGGCTCAGGGAGGTAACTTGACGGGCTACGATTTGACTCCAGGTCGGTCTGACTTCACAGTCATTAATCGTGACATAATGCTGAACCGTTCTATAGTCAAATCTTTTTTTTTTTTTTAGGAATTTAGTACTCCTGAATGTTTTATCGTTATCTGCTGATGTAAGTTTCTTTTCATTTCCTTTGTTCTTCCCAGTAATACTTACATTTATGTGCAGTTTTATAAGGATTTTTTAAAAATATAAATTATCGATTAGATTATTTAATGGTCTTCATAACCAACCCATGGGGCAGTCAGGACAGGTGTGATCCCAGCTTTGCCCATGAGGAAAGTAAGCCATTAGAAATGGACTTGCCCCCACCTATGCCACCAGTAAGTGGCAGGAACAGGGCTGGAACTGAGGTCTTTGGACCCCTGGGGCAGTTCTCATTTGACTCTGCTGTGGTTCTGACCCCTTTCTCACAGGTCAGCTGTCTTTTTCTTCTTGCCCCAAGAGGATAACTTTTGGTTAAAACAAAAACATTTTCTCGGTTACTTTTAATAGGTAAGCAGGATTGGAACATGCACATGGGATTGGGGAGGACAAGCAGAGGAGACCGCTTTCTGGCAGTTTTTACACCTTAAGTTGTGTGAATTAGGTGTTCACGAAGCCCCGGGTGGGGTGGTTGTTTTTATCCCTTTTCAAGAGTCTGGAAAGGGGCCAGCAACGCCACATGACACCCAGCGCTTGAGGAGCTTGGCCCATTCTCTCTCCCCTGAAAGCAAAGCTTCAGACCACCCATCAGCAAATAACTTCTTTTTCAAGAAGTTGCCCTGAAGCCATTTCTTTATATGTAAGCTTTTAGTTCATCCCTACACTAGAAATTCAATTTACCATTGAATGAAGTTTTTTAGAGGGGGTTGTTGTTATTTCTTTTAAAGAGAAGTATCAAAGGACAGGGGTTGGTGGAAGCAGTAAAGAAAACCATTAAAATGCGAATCAGGCTGCTGTTTCCTGGTGAAGATGGCAGCAGGGGGTGTCTTCCAGCTCACAGGGTGGTGTGGTTGTTATAACAGTAGCCAACAGCCATGCTTAGACCAACTGTTGTGTAGCTGGTCTCTGGAAGCTCTCAGGGAATTGGGTCCAGATTGGAGTCTGTTTTTAAAATCAGATTCTGAGATCTAATTTTGTAAGGAGAAGTAGTTATGAAAGTAACGTAACAGAGAAGAATCTGAAGACGTGGGTTCTAACTCCAATGTTATTACAGACTGATTACCTGTGTGACTTTAGGAATGTCACTTCACAGCTCTGGGCCTCAGCTTCCTGACCTGTAGAATGAAGTGGTTGGACCACATCTGTGGTACCTGACCCTCACTATGCAACAGAACCCCCTGAGGAGCGCCTAAAAAAAAATACAACACCTCAGCCCCATCCATAGAGACTCTGACTTAATTGGTTTGGGGTACGCCCAGTTGGGTCAACTCTAAAATTCCCTCTAGCTTTAAGTCTATTTTAAAATATATATACCTGGTCTCTTACCAAGGGATTTATAAGCTACACAACAGCTTGTAAATGGGTTTACTATACTGAAGAACATTGATCATTTTTGTCTTGAAAAACATAGAAGAGTTATTAAAGAGTTATTAAACCCTGTCACTGATTTGTACAATAAGCTAATTCTCCAGGGGAAGCCATAAAAGTTTTCTTCTATGAGACACGAAGGATAGGAGAAAGACAGTTTAATATAACCAGAAAGGAGGGATTGTTGTTTTATGTAACTGAAAGTGTTTTTCCTCATAAGTTTATGTTGGGAGAATTGGTTCATAGGCCTAGAAGAGAATGTTTGGGTTGCAAGCAATTTTTGAGATAAGCACACCAATTTCTAACCCATACCTCTTTTTAAGTCCCAAGGCAGAAATCATATTTTTAAATGCCAAGTTATTAGGTCTGGTTTTGGGTCAAGATTCCAGTTCTTGCTAAAGCAAATCACCCTTCCTTGGAGTCAAATTACCCCAAACCAGATTTATTTTTAAAGGTGATGCACTGGAAAACACAAGATCAATTGGACATTCCTTTTATTTACTTGGTTTCAAATTATTAACCATATAGGAATTGGGCTGAATGATTTTATAGTTTATACTTGGATATCAAAAGAAAAATTAAGAGATATGGCATCAAATTTGATACTGAAGTTTTCCTCACAAGTACTTTCTGTTCAAGCCTTTGGTCCCTTGGATCCCCAAAGGTGGTTATCATCCAGCACATAAGTGGGTCATAGTAAATCCAAAGCCCAAGGTCACCTCCCTTCCCTCCCTCGCTCCCTCCCCACCACACACATAAAAAGCTCTGGCTATGTAATCCTCTTTTGTGTCAGGAGAATCTAGGCAAGATTCAGAACTGTTGTTCCTTGCAAACAGGAAGGGACCATCTATATCCATGATAAACTTCACATTTGTTTTGAATTTAGAGCCTATGAGCTTTAACAATTCTATACCAGGAAAGTAACTGACCTCATGTGGCATCAGGTAGGAGCAGATATAATTAGATTAAAGGTGCTTTTAAAACAATCAATGTTTCTACCCATTACTAGCCCTTGACTCCTTTTCTTGAAAAGAAAATTGAGTTTGTATTTGAAAATTCTGTGAGGCTTAAAAATATATATATTGGGTGTTCGTTTTTTAAGCACAGGAAAGCATAATGAAGAAAACAAAAATGACCCCAAATTCATCACCCAGGTAATCCTGTAAACATTAGAATCTCAAATGTACAAAACAGGCACAAAAGACTACTCCTTAGATATCTACTTTAAAAAACATTTAAGTATAGTTTATTTACAATGTTTTATTAATTTCTGCTGTACAGTAAAGTGATTCAGTTCTTAGATATCTACTCTTAATAGAGAATTTTTTTAATTTAAACAATGAAGCTAGAATATAACTAATTTTTTTTTAACCGCTTATGTGCCAATTCCTGTTCTAACTTCTAATTCTCTAACAACTATTGTAAGGTAGGAACCATTATTATTCTCACTTGACAAATGAGAAAAGATGCTAAATAATTTACCCAAGGTCATGGTTAATATGCAGCAGAGCTGAGATTTGAACTCAGACAACCTGGCTTCCAGGGCCCAACTCATATACCATTTCTCTATGCTGTATATCACAGAATTTAACTGTATATCACAGTTAAACTGTAGAAAGCTATAATTACTCTTGCTAAGTAACTAGATTGCTATGGAAATTGTGAATTATTATCTTAGGTTCTGAAAAACTCATCTGAAGACCATCTCCTTCTGTTCATTTTTTAGGACTTCTCTTTGGGATCAGCTCAGAAAAGCAGAATTTGTTTTTGTTTTTTTTAATTGGACTATAGTTGATTTACAGATTTCAGTTTTAATACCTGGCAGATTGTGCAACTTTATATAGTGTTTCAGATTAAAGTTAATGTTTATAAGGAGGGAAATGCCAATTGTGCATACAATGTATTAAAACTGATTCTCCTGTTTGCTCTCCTTCCTTTTTCATTTGTTTAATTTTTTCTCCCCCTGAATCTCTTTAAACTATGATCAAGATTTAAACTACAGAGAACCACTTCCCTCAGAGCAATGACAGTGGTTGTGGTGGTGTTTCTTGCCTATTGAAGCTCTCTGCCTATTGAAGCTTAGGACGTGAGTTACCTTCAAGAATGGAGGATGTGCTCAGGCAACAGTTTTAGGGACCAAGATCCTTTCTCCAGTTGTAATCAATATCTCAGAAGCCAACATTTCATAAATACAGATAGAAAATTCTTTTCCTAAATGTACTCTATTACATATATAGAGGTGCATCTACCACTTTGGGGGGCTTGCTTACACGTTTGTAGAGTCTTAGATTTATTCATTCATCAAACTTTTTTCTTTGAAAGTTTTTTTGGCATTTAAGAACTTATTTGTTTTATGAGTAATCAGTGGAAGCATACAGGTAGATATAACCTTGAGATTTATAAGAATTAAAATCTGAAAATAACAAATGTTGGAGAGGCTGTAGGTACCCAGGCACTCTCACATACTGCTCCTGGGAGTGTACATTGTTACAACCATTTGGAGAGTAATTTGGAGATAGTCAAGTTGAAGCTGTGGGCACCCTACAACCTAGCGATTCCATTCCTGGGTTTATATCTATGGGAAACCCTTGCATCTGTGTTTAAGGAAACAAGTACAAGAATGTTCAGCGCAGCATTGTTTGTAATGAGAAACAGACAGACAAACTGAAAATAAACCTAACTGAAATAGAGAAACAGAGTGGTTATTTTTCATGCAATGGAATACTATACAGGTATAAAAATGAATTAACTAGAATTATGTGTACTTACATAAGTAAATATCCAAAACATAATGTTGAATGGAAAAGGCAAGCTTCAGAAGGATATGGACACTATGATTCCATTTATATAAACCTTTAAAACATGTTGTTCACGGTTGTAAACACACCCAGTAAATATTTTAAAACATGTATGGGATTGATAACTACCAGTATCAGGGTAGTGGTTTACTGTGGAGTGGAAGATGGGTGATGGGCGTGGGGCTTTACTTAACATCTGTCATGTTTCACTTCTTTAACTGGGTGGTATACAAGGATATCTGTAATATTATTATCTCAATTGTTTCATATGCTTTCGGTATGTCACAGTTTAAGAACAGAAAAGAAAGCAAGTGTTTTGAGGCCCTGTTGTAGTTCTATCAAATAGCAACAGCAAAAAATTCAGGAACAAGAGAAGGAGATCCAGTGGAGTCATGAAATGACCGCTTTGAGAAAACCTGTTGAAAGAAGACGCAAAACAGAATGAGCAGAGATCTCGGTGGTGAGGATGATGCCCGTTCTTCCAAACTTCTCCCGAACCCCTTATTTCGTGCCTGTCATAACCTAGTGAAGACCAAGGAGGAGAAAGTGAAGAAAGAGGATGTGTCCTTGGGCCAGAGGAGGGTTCTAAATCTTCTAGAATAATGAGAGTATGAAACATTTTTTAAAGCTATACCACCCGCAGGTGATGCATGTCTCAAGGCTTAAGTAAAACTTCCATCTTCATGAAAGTTTCTGATCCCTAAAGAAAATATTTAGTTCTCATTACTCACCATTCTTGGTAGGGTTTTTGTTTGTTTCTTTTTGTCTCCTGCCTAAGAGCTTTTCAGCTATGGGAGAAGTTTAAGAACTTCCTTCCCTACCATCTTTTTCTCCTTGTTTCTGCTCTCAGGGCAGTGGCAGGAACTTCTGGGGGATGAAGAGAAATAAAAGTACAAAGCAGACCCTGGTAGGTGATTACCAGCACACAGTGTTAGGATTGACAGCCTAACTTGTCTACCTTAGAACACCAGCCTCTTGTTTTAGAAGCCTTTATTTATTCTCTGTCTTGTTCTAGGTGTCGTTCTTAGCTAGAGCAGAGTCTCCAAATAGAGGATTTTAGTCCAGGAAGAGATCTTAGACATGCAGTGTGGTGTTCTCATTTTACAGAGGGTAAAAGCAAGATTCTGACATACGATAAGTAGTCTTACTGAAGAGGTGATAGAGCGAGACGAGACCCCGTACTCCTGTCCTTCCAAGTAAGAATTTTCTGTTGTGCCAGCTTGCCTCTTTGAGCTCATCTTGATGATTAGTCCTTATCGATTGGCTGAACTGCTATAACTTTCCCCCCTGTATTGTACCTCTAACTTTTTCAAGTTATCTCCTGTGAAAAAGGACATATTATAACATATTCTGTTGTCCTTTTGCTAATGACTTTCAGAATGAGCGAAAGCTGACACTGAGGGTGGTGATGATAAATGCACTTATCCGAGACCCTCCCTTGCCGGCTCCATATTCCTTAGGGAAGTTTTCCCTGGAAGAGATGAGAGGTTGAGGCAAATGGAGTTACGCTTTCCTTGGTAGGAATGACTTTCCTCTGCAGTAGAGGCTACAGCAGTCGTTTGCGGTCAGGCCTGCTAGTCAAAGAATAACCAAACTCTTCTGCTAAACAAGGTTTCCTTATCTAGCAGTTGTGTTTTACAGCAGAATACGTTCTCCCAATTGTCTTTGTAAAAATAACTTTCACATCACATAATGTATCTCAAAAGCAAATGATCCGTTGTAAGCCTACCTGCGAGGTGAAATAAAGTGGGCTCCTGGATGTCCATTTAATAAAGGCTGTTACATGTCTCGGAGGTTTTAGTGCTGATTTATATTAAGAGGTACATTTCTATGGCAGGATTCTTCCGAGACTGATCGCGGTAGGCCAGCTAGATGCTTTCGCTTGGAGCTGTGCTTGTAATCCTTGCCGCCCCCACCCCCTCCCCACCCCTGAAATCTATTCAGTCCGACTTGACACCAGGTGAAGCATCCATCTTCTGGCTGTGGAGCCTCCCGGCCAAGGGGAAGGGTATTTGGAAACGAATCTGGCCGCTGAGCAAGTTGCTTATGTCCACCTGTGACAACTCTTCATCACACTTCTCCCTCTAGAGTGTATCCCTTGTCTCCAAATACACACTCACGGTACTTTGAGGAATGGAGAAAAAGGTAGAGAAAGAAGAAAAACCCATTAGATAAGAGAGCCCATTTTATAGGCTAACACACATGATACCAAGGACATAGTAGTGGCTAATCTAACTCCTTGTTGGATGATAACACTGTGGGATTTGTAATCAAGTATTTAGGCATGTTAATGACAGAAACGTTTATCCCCAACGTGGGACTATAGTGTTATGGAAATTGAAATTTATGGTAAAAGAGAAGAAATAAAAGTTGTGAGGGAACTAAGGCCTGCCCCCGCCCCCCCCAAAAAAGGATTCTTTCTTTTTTCCTACATTTAAAAATATTGTATACTTTCATTTTCATTTAAGTTTTCTAGAATGATTTCAAAGTAATTATTCAGCACAGACTTTTATGCTGACATGAAGAAAAGTGCTCCTGGAATATTCCTGAATTACACTTCTAATAAAGTATTTGTGTAGATAAGGGCAGTAAGGAGGGCAGCTTTCTAAAGCTTGTTAATATAAAGGGAATCTTTTCTGCCAAGCTTTCACTCTCTTTCTTTCCTCCTTCCATATTCTCTGAGGCTTTTCCCTGCCTTAGGAGATTTGTCTGTTTGGCCCGATTCTAATTTCCTCTGTAGAATGTCTTCCCTTGGGAGATGAGAGGCAAGCTTCCTTTTTCTGTTAGTGCTTTCTCCTGTTACAAATATAAAAGCAAAGAAACCTTTTCCAGTGATTTACACTACATGATCCATTTGGTTAATTGTCTTCTGGTCTTCCCAGGCTCTCAGGGTCCCATTTGCTTTCACAGGGCCAGAAAATTTTGTTTTATTCACTGTTTTAAAAACACTCCTCATGTCCCTTATGAATTGCTTGTATGTATCAATCTATACTATGCATTTTTTATTAGTCAGGAATTTGTTGGATGCAAGTGACAGAAATCCCTCTCAAACTAGTTTAAGCAAAAATGTCGTGTTTTTGGAGATGGGTGGTAGTGATGGTGGCAAAGCAGTGTGGCTGTACTTAATGCCACAGACCTGTACACTTTTAAAAAGTGATTTTATGGGCCCCCCGATACTAGGAAGTCTAAAAGGGCTTCAGGAAACTTTTTTTTTCTTTTATTCCTTGGACACCCAATGTTTCACTTCTCATCATTTCTTTTTTAAGCTTCAGAAGTGCAAGTTTCCTTCAGTATGTGACAGATCTGTGTGGGAGCTGGGAGTGCACTGTGGGATGGGTCCCAGGTGGTTTCATGGAGAAGCTGGCTATTGAACTGTGGTTATTGGCTTGGGAGCAGTGAAAAGTTCTCAAATTAAACTGATCAGCTTGAGCAAAGGTGTGAAGGTGGGAAAGCACAGAAAAATAGTCCACTTTGGCTCTCAAGTGCCCTGTACCATGTGTGCAGAGTGAAGGGGAGTGGTATAGCTGAGTTCAAGAAAGTTGGCCGGAAATAACAGCAAGTCTCACTGGTATTTTAGACACCCCTGGAAGATGGAGGGTGAATGTGAGGACTGGGATAGTGGCCTCATAAAGAAGGCAGAGGCTCCTGCTCTGCGGAGTTTTTCAGGGGAAGGAATGTTTAAGAAGGATCATCTCAGTAAACATTCCATCTATTCAAATGTCCTTTTTATCCTTTCATTTTTAGGATAATCTTTCCATCTCTCTGCCATTTTACAGAATCTTCCTTAAAGTATCCCAAGCAAATAAGAATTCATCCTGTTCTGGTATCCTGATCTCAAGAATAATTCTTTCCTTCTCATTCTAGTGTCTTCACTCTGCCTGTAAATTTTCTTCTTTAGAACTTAAACCCTCATGCTATTGCCAGTCTTGTCGTAGCCATCCATAGGAAGCAGAGGGAAGCAGAGGGAATATTTTAGTCTAGGAGTGGAGGGCTTTGTTGCTAAATATTCTTTCCTTTGGGGACAATTACTCAGATGTTTTTCTGGAAACTCTGTGGGAGTTTTGTTTTGAGTTGAACTGTAGACTTTTTAGATCTGGAAAATACCTAAAAAAAAAAAAACCTCCCCCAAAACAAGCCATCCAATCCGCTCATTTAACAGATGAGAAAACTGGACCCCACAGTTGTCATGCATTTATTACCTCAAAGGATAAAAATCTCAAGGGTGCACCTGGAGGAAGAGCAGGTGAGTGATTCAGAACCATTATTGCTCTGTCCCAAAGTGGAAAATAAGCTCTTCTGGACTTGTTGTCTGGCTGTTTTCCTATTGCTTAATTTCTCAATTGTTTTACACAACAATTTCAAGTATCTTTGAGATAGAGAGTTGAGTGTGCTACTTTTGCTGCCTCCCTGCAGGAGAGTCTATTATGTCATTCAAGCAAGTACTAGTCTTTCTCTGGTTGAATCACTTGAATTTTGGTGGGCTGGGACGACACTAACACTTTCTGTATTAAAGAAGTGTAATGTGTTCCCCCATTGAAATCTGTTTGGGGAGCCATCCAACCATAGTGAAAATATGAATCTCTGGATGGTTTAGAGCCTCTGAATGATGTCCTGGTGAGATATGCATCATATCTGACACCCTGGATTTTTCTTTGCTTCTTTATGGGTTTTCATGGAAAAGTACACGAATCAGTCAGGAAGAAGGAGGTAATTGTGATTATCTCGATAACCTAGTAACGTGGAAGATAATTGGGCCATGAAAAAAGTGGAAAGAAAATGAAATGCTCTCTCTTCATCAGCAGAGCCAGGCTTTCTTGGCAAACAGTGTTGAGAAAATAGTCATAACCTGTTCTTTATCTTAGACACCTCCCGTCGACTGTTGATTTTGCTTGGGAACTTTTACAGATCAGCCAACTCTGCTTTTTTATTTGTGATGGTGGTTGCGTCTTTTTTTTTTTTTTTTTTTTTTTTTTTTTTTTTCCAGCCAAAAGGGTGATTTTGGTTGTTTGTTTTTCTATCAATGAGCTTGCATAAGCTGCCTTAGGTTTCATGCTATTTCAGGGCAGTAACGTAGTGTTTCCTAAGAAGTTGATGCTTGTGATGGCAGAAGTACTTTTCTGCTGGAAAAAGGCAAGAAAAGGTAGTTTTGTGTGAGATGATGTTAGGCAGAATGGAAAGTCTATTGTCTTCCAGTTGGAGAAGGGCAAAAGGAAGACGGTGAAACATGCCTTTACTCCGTGTCTTGGAGAGAGATCACCCTTGCTCTCCTCCCAGGATCCAAATCAATTTCTAAAAGGAACTCTGGTCAGCCTGTGTCATGTGCCTGCCCTGATGGTGAGGACAGCTGAGGGAAGTGTTTTAATGAATGATTTCTTTGGAATCACAGGAATTTAGGAGGGACAGTTCCTAAAATTGGAGGGAGGTAGGACAGACTAAAAAAGGTCCTAGATTTTCCCTGTGGTGATGCCGATCCTTTGCAGGGCATCAAATAGTTCACAGTAGGTATGCCTAAGAAATGAGCCAAGGAAATATTGGGGTTCTCCCCAGGAGAGAGACTTTCAGGGCGAAGTGGCAACTCATCTTCTCTATTGAGTAGAAGTACCATTCTTGTAGATTACTTCCAGATCAGGACAATAACTTTTGAAAACCATACCAGACGCACTATATTTTGAATGATGATTTTGTGCTCTGTACTTTACATGAGTTATAGCCAGAAGAGCTAGGTGATTTCCTCTTGGTTTTAGGAATAAGGGAACAGGCACCAAGGGGTGAAGTTTCAGAGGCAGCAGGGGCCCGAGGAAATCCTTGAATCCGGGTCTGCGTGACTTTTTTGTGTTCTTTCCTCTAGTTTGGCAGAGAATCAGCAGGTGCTGCTGTTAATCAAGATTATGAACTTGAATACAAATTGAGACAGAAATGCGGAGGAAACAGCTTCATAAATCCTGACACAAAAGTTTAAAGCTTTTACATTGTGGAGAACAGTATGGAGATTCCTTGAAAAACTAAAAATAGAGTTACCATATGACCCAGCGATCCCACTACTGGGCATATACCCAGAGAACACCATAATTCAAAAAGACATGCGTGCACCCCAGTGTTCATTGCAGCACTATTTACTATAGCCAGGACGTGGAAACAACCTAAATGTCCATCAACAGATGAATGGATAAAGAAGATGTGGTACATATATACAGTGGAATATTACTCAGCTGTAAAAAGTAATGAAATTGGGACATTTGTAGAGACATGGATGGACCTAGAGACTGTCATACAGTGTGAAGTGACTCAGAAAGAGAAACACAAATATCGTATATTAACACATATATGCAGAATATAGAAAAATGGTACAAATCAACCAGTTTGCAGGGCAGAGATAGAGACACAGATGTAGATAACAAACACATGGACACCAAGTGGGGAAACTGGAGGGGCGTGAGTAGTTGGGGTGGGATGAAATGGGAGATTGGGATTGCCATATATACATTACTAATAAGAAAAAAAATCAAATTGTACACTTTAAATATATGCAGTTTATTGTATGTCAGTTGTATCTCAATTAAAGTCCTTAAAAAAAAAATAAAAGCAATTTGAGACTAAGAAAAAAAAAAGTTTAAGGCTTTTAGGGACTTCCCTGGTGGTTGCAGTGGTTAAGAATCCACCTGGCAATGCAGAGGATGTGGGTTCGATCCCTGCTCCAGGAAGATCCCACATGCTGCGGAGCAACTAAACCCATGTGCCACAACTACTGAGCCTGCACTCTACAGCCCGTGGCTGCAACAAGAGAAGCCACGACAATGAGGAGCCCACACACCACAAAGAAGAGTAGCCCCTGCTCGCGACAACTAGAGAAAGCCCATGTGCAGCAACGAAGACCCAATGCAGCCAATAAATAAATAAATAAATTTATTAAAAAATATATTTAAGGCTTTTAAAGACCTTCAGTGTCTTGGCTCTTAGGATCTCTCTGTTGTCACATAATTAGGACCAAAAACCTAATTGCAGGTTGATTTCTAAAACTGTGTGCCCCTTGCCAGTAGGACTTACGTTGAGACAATTCACTTTAATTACATGGCTACTTAGTAACAGGGCTTAATACATATCTTTTAAAGTATCAGAAAATTTTTTCAGATCCTTGGTCAACCAAGAGTATGTTTCTTCCTCATTAGCAGTACATAGCCACAGGGAGATGAGCTTGATGCTTTGTGAAGACCTAAAGGGGTGGGATAGGGAGGTTGGGAGGGAGGCTCTAGAGGGAGGGGATATGGGAATATATGAATACATATAACTGATTCACTTTGTTGTACAGCAGAAGCTAACACAATACTGTAAAGCAATTATACTCCAATAAAGATTAAAAAAGAAATCAGGGAAAAAACAACAACAACAAAAGAGTACATAGAAATGTTTGTTTCAGTTAATTGAAGCCATGTAAGGCCATCAGAGTTACTTGGGGAGATGTTCTCTAATCTGTGGTTTTAAGGATGGGTTCAATTGGAAACCATGGATTCACTGCCTCACACTTTCCCATTTCAAGTGTTAAATTGAGGTATTGGTTTAACCCCTGCACTATGAGACCCTCATGCTGCCCAAACCTGGGGTTTCTGTAGTCCAGCCGATGCCAGGCAAAACAGCCTTTTCTCCATCAAAAGCAAGAAGAAGCTTCAGTTGAAAAATTGGAGCTGGCTATTTACTTCTTAGTGTTTTTCAGTGAACAGAGTGAAATAAGCTAGCATGTTTTATTTAGATTTAATATATCACCCCAACATAGAAAGTTCTGATGCAAAACTAATGATGATGTATCAACTTGCTTTTTACATACAGCTGTTGGTTCTTCCAGGCCCTGAATTCTGGTTTGGCCTGACTCGGAGCACCCATCTGGGGAGAAGCAGCCTTGACCTCTGGTCTGAGGCTTTGCTTCTGCTGTAGCTGTTGATGTCACTGGGCTTCTGTGTTCTGGTTACTCTTCAAAGATTCCGTTTAAAATGCAATTTTATTTAGACAGCTGTTTTCATGTTTAGTTCTTATAATGTTTCTTTTCTCCCCCAACTGTATCAGTGATGAATGTTAACTGTAAATTTAGAATATACACAAGAGAAAAAGAAAAAAGGAGAAAATAACTCATCTGTAATCTAATCACTAAGAGAAATACTATTGACTTCTTGATATTTTTCCTGTTTTCTTTATACTTGTTTAAATGTATATGTACTTTAAAATATAGGCTTGCTATCTCATTCTATGTGTTACTTAGTGTGACAAAATTCTTTTTTGCATATATGCCATGTGCCAGGCTTTGGATATGCTTTTGTTTACTTTTTTCTCAATCTTATATAACAAATATTTCTGCAAGTCTTTAAAAATTCTTTGAAATGTTATTTTCGATAGCTGCATAGGGTTTTACTATTTGGATGTGTGCCATATTTTATTTCATTACATCCCTAAGATGATTAAGATTCCAGTTATTTTCTATAATAAACAACCCCCCAGTAAACATCTTGAACATAAATCTCTGTGCTCATCCCCGATTGTTTCCTTAGGGCAGTTTCCCATAAGAATTACAGGACTAAAGGATGCGAAGTTACATGTAGCTCATTCAAGTGTGCCCTTCAGCCGCAACCTCCATCTTATTCTATGATTCTCTGTCCCCTAAAGTGACTAGATAGCTTTAATGTGATCCTAAAACTTTTGTAGCATTAAAGAAACCTAAAATATGCTTTAGGAAAGATTCTATACTCCCAAAGATACAAACATTTAATCTCTTATAGTGGCTGTGGTTGAGATATGTATCTTTCTAACAAGGAACAAAAGAGTTCTAAGCTTGTTTACTCAAAAAGTCTAATAAAACAGATCATTAAAAGTGTTGGAATTGTCTTGTTTATGAAAACTTACAGTTGGTTTAAACTGGCCATTAAAAGAGCATATGAACCCGACGCCAAAAGCTTAGCAATGTACGGGCCCAATTCCATTATTTGTTCAATGACAGATTTTTACGCTGAGGCTTAGCATATAAGGCTGGTAATTGTGGCATCATAAGATTGCATAGTGCTCAGCTGTATAATAAGCCTTGCTTAGTCAGAGTAGAGAAATATTTACCAGTGCTCTGCTAATGAGCTGTTCTTTACATCATATAATGAGCCAGATTTATTTTAGCTAAGGTTAAATGTGTTTAACATATTTAATAGAGGTCTTAAAATAACATGTGCTGAAATCAATTAGAAGAAATGCAGAAAAATTCCAAACAGGCTTGCTGTGGAGTAGTCACCATTGCAGAGATTATTTTGGTTCATCTTAGAAAAACCAGAAAGCTGGTTGGAAGAAAATGTACTGACTCCTAATCCACGCAAAAAATAATATTGTCTACATCACCCGCCCTTCTTTTTAGACCACTTGTGGAAGCAGATGTCCAGTCCTCTCCTTTGGAAGGAACTCCTTATTCAACCCACTCTTGTTGCGGGTGAGGTACCAGACTGGGCTTATAGAGTAGCTGGATTCGTTAAGCGTGTGTATGAGGCAGAAGTCACGTAGAGTCAAAATCATCCTTAAGAGTCTCTTTGGAGGGCTTCCTAGGTGGCGCAGTGGTTAAGAATCCACCTGCCAATGCAGAGGACATGGGTTAGATCCCTGCTCCAGGCAGATCCCACATGCCACGGAGCAACTAAGCCCGTGTGCCAAAAACAAACAAACAAACAACAAAAAAGAGTCTTTTTGGAAGGCCCCCCCTTGGAAACGCACACCCTGTCTCTCAGGGAGGCCAACACAGACAGTTTCACCTGCAGAGTTGGAACACGTTGCTCTTTCGTTCAGCAGCAGAGAAGCAGTTGGCGTGTGTGTAGGGGCCGATTTGTAGGAAAATACGTTTATTTAAGTACCAGGATCCCACTCGGGTCCAAGACGTCCGCACTGGGAGGAGCTCGCTGAGATGCGACGGGCTGAGGGAGCAGAGGGGTGGTGCTGCCTTCTCTTCTCTCCCCCACCCTGGCGTGTGAGGTCATCGAGGGGTTGGCTGGTATGTGTGTGTGTGTGTGTGTGTGTGTGTGTGTGTGTGTGTGTGTGTCTCCCTCCCTCATGGTGGGTGTTATTGAATTCTTTTGAGAGAGCATGTATGACGTGCAGTTGCCATGATGCGGAATTTTTACCCGAGGAGGAGTTCTTCTGTGAGACCCTCCAGTGACCTCATTATTGAGCACACACTATGAAAGCAGAGTAGAAAAGGCAGGACGAAGGACTGCATTATTTTGAAACTAACCTATAATACTATAACTTTCCTTTCCCTACATTCAATGGGCAGAGATTTATTGAGAGCCTACTATGTGCTAGGATTTAGGGACACGGTGGTGATCACCCTTGCTCTTAGTAGGTCCTTGAGAGTGTGCCTTTGCCTAGGCAACAGTGGACTGACTAGATAATCATTACACCTATAAGGACTTAAATATTTGGTGCAGAAAATGCTTATTTGGGGTTCTTGATTTGGGACTGTATGATGAAAATGGTTTCTTTGAGCTCTATCCATTTTCTAAGCTCACACGGCTACTGGCTAATTGACCTTCCTGTCTGCTGCTGACATACTTTCACTGCATCACCACCTGCCTGAGTTCAAACTCAAGTTCAAATACTGTCTGATCTCCGGCATCTTCTGTATCCACCAGCACTAGCACCTCCTCGCTCCAGTTCCCAGTCTCAGGATCTGCATGCCTGTAACATCTGCTCTGCTTCTCCCAAAGTGGTGGTGGTAGGCTGTGTGCATGTGTGCGTGCGTGCGTGCGTGCGTGCACGTGTGTGTGTGAGAGAGAAACACAGTCAACAGAGCACATTCCTGTGCATGAGCGTTGCCTTTTGATTACTAATCCTTCAGCAGGGTGATGGTTGCAGCCCTGGAGAAGAGGGCAGGGTGACTGGGTTCCCCTTGTTCATTCCTTTGGCTCTCTTGGTCTTGGCTGTTGACCTTTCTTGGGGCTTCCTTGTGCTGTGTCATCTCCGGCATGCTGTATCTCACTGTTGCTCTTCTCTGAGTTATGGTTTATAACCTCCGGTCTTTCTTAATGAACACCTGGCCCTGCCACAGCTGGTGAAGGGGAGAGTCTTGTGGTGGGGTGCGGCAGCAGGACCGGATGGCCTTGACTTGGTCCAGGAGTCTTGTGCCCCTCGAGATGGATGCCAGGATGGATGCCTCACGGTGTGCCAGGGTCCACATGATCCCCACGATTAGTATGATTTATCTTCCCAGGCAGTTAATTTTTTTTGTCAGTCGCCCAAAAACATTATTTTTACATGGAAACAAGCATGGATATCTTAAGACGTAGGTTGCAAAATGTACATGAAGTTTAAGTTCAATTATTTTTGAGGCAGACACCCAGAAGGATACATTCACGCTTGTCTTCTGTTAGGACTTTGGAGGAAGAGATGAAACAGGCCTGGCTGAACTCCTCGGTGCAGTCGTTTGAGGTGTAGGAAGCGCGCCGTGCACGTTGGTTGCCTTCCCTCCCTGCTCCCCCCAGATGCCCCCTGTGTTATTGCTCACGCGGGAGGCGCTCTGCTCCTCACGGCATCCCTCGTGCTTGCCTGCCCGGTCCACAGTTGCTGCGGACATTAATCCTGGGTTTCACTGGACCTGCTCGAAGGGCAGATCCTGTGGCCTGTCAGCATCCTGGGGGTAAATAGTGCGGGCGTGGGGAGTGGGAAGCGTGATGGAGAGTGGCTGTGGCCAGCTTCGTGGCATCAGAGTGGGAGACACGTGCCGCCCTTAGAGAAGGGGCCCGCGTCCTCCTGGCCCGACACCCTCTCTTGGCATGCAGGTTCGCAGCGGAGCCTCCTGCATGTGACAGGGTGTCTGTAGTCCCTAGGTGAACCCACTGGTGGAGCAGGACAGGATTAGCTCACAGGCTACAACACAGACCAGAGCAGGTTCCACCCTGGATGCTTTCTGCTGCACCAGAGGCTGCAGGAGGACATTTGTCCCTCGAGGCTTTCCCTCTTCTCTGTGCGGAGCTGAGGCCACGCTCAGCTTCTGTTTCTGACCCGCTTTGAAGCTGCGTCTTTCCACACAGGAGGGATGCTGTCTGAGCCGAAGGAAGCCGACACATGCTGTTGCAGTCCACATAGCCCCAGCTCCCTAATCGCTCCAAGACAAGATGTCCCAACAGGTGGGGCAGTCCTTCTCTTTTAAGACCTACCTTATAAAAGGAGAATTTGCTTCCTTCTTAATCTCTGGAAGAAGGCGATGCAGGAAGACAGGTATCAGCCTTAAGGAGAATTTCTGAGTGTGCCAAGTGTGTCTTTGATGCCTTTCCAAGGGATGCAGCTGAGTGTAGTGGGAAGGGCACCCGTGTTGGAACCGCACAGATCAGGATCTCGATCCAGCCTTAGTCCCTTGCTGCCTTTGTATCATTGGTCAGATTACTTAAATTTCTGAGCCTCATTTGTCTCATCTATAAAAGGGTGATGTTACTAATAACTCACTGTTAGTGGTGAGGAGGAAGCAAGATGATGGACGCAAAGTGCTTGGCAAGTAGTAGCCAATTGAAAAATGCTCCTCACGGATACTCTACAGTCCCCAGGCCCAGTATTGGATACAGGGCGACCTTTCTCAGGACGCTCTGAATCACATTTATTTTTTCTTTCCTTGTCTCTGTTGAAAACACTTATCCTCCCCTTGCTGCTGATCTTTAGTTTGGAGTCAAGGGGGAAAAAAAAAACCTAAATAATTCTCCATCAGATGTGACTAAATGATAATCTAACTTGCTCACAAGTGATTTCAGCCTTGAGGGGAAACTCAAGGGAATTTCTGTTACTCAGAGCAGTCTTTCAGGTAGTAGCAGTGGGTTCCCATCATTTCTGAGCAGTTTCCTGCTTTGCCCGTGTTCCCTCAAGTGAGGCCCCGAAGTGCCCTCTCTCCTTGGCGATCCTCACCTTGTAGCTGCAGCCCTGTTTTCACTCCCTCTTGGACTAAAACTCCTACCCTGATTCTTTGTTCTCCTGATTCCTAGGCATCTTGGGCTATGTGCTGAGGCAGCTTGCTTATCTGTTCATCTTACAGAAATCAGAAGCAACAGTTTTAGGGCTTAGTTCTTTCTAGCTTTTCACGGCGATTTCTATAAACTATTCCCGTTCTGAGAGGAAAATAAAATAAAATGGTTAAATGAAAGACTGGTCAACTTTTTGTCTTTGTCTATAACCAGTGGATTGTCTAACTTTCTCTTAAACTAGGGTGGCAAATAGGCCAACTGTTCTTGACTGTTAGTCATTGCTGGCAGAACGTGAGTGTTGAGAAAGCTTCTGAGGTTGTGTCTGTTTGAGATGGAAAAGCATGTCACGCTTGGTTGGTGATGTCTGTTAGAGGCACAGGAAGGGGGGAGGTGCAGTGCTGACTATATTGTTTGTCATGCCTTTCTCCAACTCTCTAGCCATTAGTCATTTCGTCATTTCTCTCTTCATTTGCAATCAGGGTGTCAAAGAAGGTATTTTCAAGCCAGGTTTACTCTGGTAAATGATTTAGCAGGGCTGAAGTGTGATGCCAACTAAAACTTATTTTCTGTAGATTTCATACTTATCCTCTTCTTGGGGTCCATTCACATGAATAGTTAAGAATTGTTATAAAGTCAGGGTTTTGGATCCTGGGGTCCATAAGCAGCATCAGGATTTGGTCCATTCAGAGAAACTACTCAGAACATCTTGCCGTTTCATTTCTAAAGAGCCGTGAGCCGTAGGCAAGGAGATGAATTGCATTCGTGAATCACTTGAACAGCACAAAGCAAACCAAAGAGCTGCCTCTAATAGTATTGGCTGTTGTATCCACTTTGCCTTTATTCTCGATGCCTGTTTTCCAGATAGCCTAATGGATGAATCACACTATGTTCTGAGAGCAGCAGAAAAACAGCCTGGAGAAAATGGGTCGGTTACATGGGGTTTTGGGTTATTCTTCTCCAGGGTTACCATTAGAACCCATTTGAAAGCATTAAAATGAAAGCCATTCTTGACAAATGGGCACCCGGTGTGTGGCATGGCTTAAGCGTTGCCCACTCACCTCTCCCACTGGGAAACTGAACTAGCCTTTGGATGTTGAAAGTTGAAGGGCTGACAGCTCTTCCCCCAAGTGCTGTTTATCCTCTGTTCTTCCCCAGGGTGGGAGGAGAGGTGGGGGAGATACTCAGATAAGTTTTTCTGTGAACTTAGGAGAAACTGGCCAGCTCTCTTTGACCTCCATTTGGTTCTGCGCCATTGGCATGTGTGGGGGTGGTTATTGGTGCCAAGTGTTCTCCACTAGGGCACCTGTGGGCAGGTTTAGGTCACACCTTGGTTTTGGGGCTCTTCTGTGGAGTTACTTAGAAAATATCTAAAGTACTTAGATCCTGAGTATCTCTTTGAACATTCAAAGTAAAATATATATATTTAGAAAGTTTGAGGAAAGCAATTGTTTTGAAGTTCATCAGTTCTATCCAAGACTACTGTAAGACCGTAAGCAATGATAGCAACAAAAGCCTTTCCCATCACTGTTTGGCATCTCCTCTTCTTCTTTCCTTGCTGTATAATGTATAAAAGGGGGAGGGGGACTTTTAAATGTCACTTTTAGGAACTGATACATTTTTTATAAGCTGATTGTGTTTGGAGGCTGGCTCATAAGTACCCAGGGAATGTATACCTCATCCTCATTTCTATTTTTCTCTAATTTGCCAGATGCAAAGGTTAGGATTATTCAACCATATGGGACATGAGTTCTTTCTTTCTGTAATATTTTTGGGAAAGCAGATTTTGACTCAGTACTACCAACCAGTAGTATATGCCCCCCTTTACTGGGGGACCAAGGAAAGGTGTATGACAGGCATGAAAGATCATCATGGCAAAAGAAGAAACTACGTGAGGGCTTTCTCAGTGATTTGACATCAGTGCAAATTACCTGAGCTGGTGTTTGAAAAGGGGAAGGGGTGGGAACACATTCATTTGCTAATGGACTTTTTTCATGCTGGTCATCGAGATGCTAGAATGATAAAAGATCAGAAGAGACATCTGAGAAGCCACAAAGAAATTAAGATCACCTCTGAAAGAGAAGCAGCTTAATGGCCATCCACAAGCACAGCTGTTTAATCAAGGGTCATTCTTATACTGGAATCAAGAAAAGGAATGAAAAGAATGTCGTGGCTGTGGCTTAAACCACAAGGGTCCTCTGGTAGGAACGTTCCGGCTTCACCAGTGACCTGGGACTGAGAATGAAGGGAGTTATTCAGGACCTGGAATGTGCAGACTTCTGGAGACCGTGGGTCAGGGCACTGGGAGTCCCCTGCAGACCTTCAGGGCCCTGAGCAGGAAGACCCTTCAGACATCCCCCCCACCAAGTTGTGATTCTCTGGCCGCTTGTTCTGTGGTCCGTTTTTGGATAACTCCAGACTTGTTCCCAGACCACCTAGCATCTATCCCGAATACAGCAAGAAGGATTTTCATTTAATTTAGTATGAGGCCACATTCAGTAAATTGTTAATAATGCTTCTAATTTATTAATTTAATATGCCATTCTCATTTTTTTAGTTGATCATTTCTGTTCAAGGAATGATGTGTTAAAATGGAGATAACTTCTTCTTACTTCGCAGGAACAAAATACACTGAGAGTAGGCAGTCTGCTTTACATCCTCGCATATGAACATCAGAAACATAATGCTGACGAGTACTGGCCTACCGAGGCTGTAACTTTATAGATTTATCTTACAGGGCTCTTATGCTTAATCATTCTTTCAGCATTGATGACGGAAGAGGGAAGAGCCAGCCCCCTAATGTCCTTTAACTATTATATTACTATTGATAACATAACCAACCAGTGTACTTTTTGTATATTATTTAGTACTTTTGAAAATACTTCCACAAACATCTTTTGCCAGGCAGAGGGTGAACGCCACGACAGCAAGACTGCGTTTGTTTTTGCCCATCCTTGCATGTCTAGCTGTAGCGGAGTGGCCAGTGCATAGCCAGGGCTTTGCAGTATGAAAGAAAGAAAGAGAGAGAGAGAGAGAGAGAGAGAGAGAAAGAGAGGGAAAGGAAGGGAAAGGAAGGGAAAGAAAAGAAGGAGGGAGGGAGGGAGGGACACAAATCACCTCTCTTCTCCACAGCATCTGCCCTGCCACCATCTCTGTAAGGATGACCATCCCCTCTTAGCTGAAACTACTGCCCCAGTCTTCCGTGTGGTCCCCCTGCCTCCGTCAGTCCTGTCCTGCCAACCTGTTTCCACACCACAGCCAGTCTGATCTTTGTAAGATGTGATTCTGAATATATCACTCCTTTGTGTTAAGCCTCAACCCTCCCTGTTTCCCTGAGGACAAATGACAGGGTCTTAGCATGGCACCTGCTCAGGGGTCTGCCCTGCCCACCTGGCCAGCCCTGTGCCTTGCCACTCCTCTCCTTGCATCCCTTGCTCTAGTCACCCCGAACTGCTTGCATTTCCCCTCACGTGCTAGGCTCCCAGTGGCCTCTGTGCCTCTGTAGATGTTGTACCCTCAGCCTGGAATCCCTTTTCTCTTGTCACCTTAGGACCCTGGGTTTGATGTTGCCTCTTCCTGGAAGCCTTCCCTGATAACTCAGGACTAGGTTGGATGCCCCTCCTATGTGACCCCCTAGTTCTCACTGTGATGTCGTTGCTTACTTTTCTGCCTTGCTAGATTCCAAACTTCCTGAGGCTGGGGACTGTGTCTTAATCATTGCTGAATCCCCTTCGCCTAGTGCCTTGCCTGGCTCTTCAGGGGGCACTTGAGAGATGTTTGTTGAATGGGTGGAAGAGGGCATTGTGGTGGAGTTCAGCTAGCATGTGATTCGGAGCCGGAAGGATCTTCTCAGTAACTGGCAGTTAACTTGGATCACACGCAGATTCCCCAAGTCTTAGTTTCTCTCTCTGGGAAATGGGATGGAGGACATCACTTCTGACCTCCAGCAATTGTGAAAATTCCGTGCCATGACTTAAGAAAGCATTTAGCGCAGAGCCTGCTCCTTAAGGAGCTTCAGTCAATTGTTCTTCCTTCCTTCCGTCCCTCCCCCCCTTCCTTGCCAGCTAGGTCAAACCATGGATTACAGTCTTAGAATTCCCGCCTCAGAGTCAGGTTCACGGCTGCAGTGGTTCTAAACAAGCTGCCAAGGCAGCTGAGACACTTTTTAAAAAATGACACTCCTGGGCCATGGTTCTGGGATGGGCTCCAGGAATCTGTATTTTTTTCAGGTTTCTGATACTCAGCAATGGTAGGGAACCTTCGACCTAGTCCACGTTCTGACCCATAGCAGGAATGCCACGTGTGTGGCCCTAGCTGGGACACCTCGGGGATGGGCAGCTTGCTGCGTCCCGGAGCTCTGTTTGCTGTCGGACAGCTGCTTGAACGTTAGAAACCCTCCCTTATCTACTGGGCCTAATTCTGCTTCCGAATGACACCCAGCCTTTAGTTCTGGATCTGCCTTCTAGAGACAAATGGATTAAGTTCACACGTCTTCCCATAGCCATTCTTCAGATATTTGAAGTTACTACTGTGTCCCTTCAAAGAGTTTTCTTTTCCAGGCTAAACATTCCTGTTCCTATAAACTGGGGTTTGCTGACTGGCGCCTGTGGGCGACATCCGGTCCACAGATGTGTTTTGTTTGGCCTGGGGTGTTTGAGAAATACTGAATAAGTTGCCAGCGTTTAAAAATCAGGGCATTTTGCTGAAACGTCTGGAGCTCCCGCATCTCTTGAAAGCTCAGAAGATCTGGGGCCGCGATTCCAACTTTGGATGGGATGTAAACTCTCCAGATTGTTGCTGTCTCAAACACTCCATAATTTTGTCTCACCCCTGCCAATTAAATCATTACATCATGGGTTTTCCAGACCTTTCATTACTCCTGTTACCTTTTCCTATCTGTGCTCCAGAGTGTCAAGTGGTCTCATCTTTTTAAAAAGTTCTTTATTTTTATGATTATAAGAATAGTATTTAATAATAATTTAATGATATTTAACAATAAAAACAATACTTAAGAAAACTTGGGAAATTACAGAAAAATGTAAGACAGAAAATTTTGTCAATACCCTGTTTGAGATTTTTATACACATCCTTCCAGTGCTTGTGTTTCTGTGGCGTATTTATGTACTGTGAAGCTGGGATCACACTAGAAGTAGTTTCATGGACTGCTTTTTCCCTATTTTCCACATCTCATTAAATTCCCTCAAAAGATCGGTTTTAATAACTAAAATATTCTGTTTTATGTATTGTGCCTCTTTTTTTGGTTGTGGTAAAATACACATGACATGAATAAAATTTACCATTTTAACCATTTTTATTCTTTTTGGCCACGCCGCGTGGCTTGTGGAATCTCAGTTCCCCAACCAGTGATTGAACCCTGGTCACAGAGTGAACGCCTGGAGTCCTAACCACTAGGCAACCAGGGAATAACCGTTTTAAAGTGTACAGTTCAGTGGCACATTGTGCATTTATGAGGTTGTGTAGCTATCCCCACAACCCAGTTCCGGCATGTTTTCATCACCCCAAAAGGAAGCCCCGGCACCCTTAAGCAGTCACTTCCCGTTCCTTCCTTCGCCCAGTCCCTGGCAACCACAAATCTGCTTACTGTCACTATGAATTTACTTCATCTAGATGTTTCATATAAATGGAATCATGCAGTGTGTGGCCTTTTTGTGACCTTTGTGGCTTCTTTCACTTAGCATAACATTTTCAAGGTTTGTCCATGTTGTAGCATCTATCACTATATGTCATTTCTTTTTACTGTTGAATAATATTCTATTTTATGACTATACCACAGTTTATGTCTCTGTCCATCAGTTGGTGGACATTTGGGTTGTTCCTACCTTTTGGCTATTGGAATAGTGCTGCTATGAACATTTGTGTACACGTTTTTATTTGAACACCCATTTTCAATTCTTTTGAGAATACATCCTGGAGTAGAATTTCTGGGTCATATAGGAGTTCTACGCTTACCTTATTAAGGACCTTCCAGATTGTTTTCCATAGTGGTTGTACCATTTCATACTCCCATCAGCCATGTTCCAATTTCTCCACGTTCTCACCAACACTTACTTTTTGTTTTATTTTGTTTTAGCCATCCTAGTATGTTTAAAGTGGTATCTCATTGTGATTTTGATTTGCATTTCTCTGATGACTGATGATGTTGAGCATCTTTTCGTGTGCCTGACACCCATCTGTGTATCCTTTTTGGACTTATGTATTGTAATTTACTTAATAATTTCCCTAGCTTTTACACTGGTTCCTTGCTAATTTTTGCTCTCATGAATATTGGTGCTATGAATATCTCTATATAAAAATTGTGTGCATATCTAGTTATTTTTGTAGGATGGCTTCCCTGAAGTGGGATTATGGGGTCAAGGTGTACTATATCTAAGATGTTGATATGAAGGATCAGCTGCAGTACTGCATGTTTGAGGAGCATGTAGAAGTTGCCTGGAAAGCCTTTTCAAGTGCCTTTGCTAGGATTTCCATTTCTGACTTACTGCATTAGGACCATTGGGGTGTGACCCACTTTCCCAGGAGATTCTAATATGCAACCCAGCTATGACTCATTAGCCAAATTTCTTCTGCACACATGATGTAGGTCTTAAAGAAGGAGGAGGAGAAGAAGAAGCACTTGAGAATTGCACAGTATTGATTGTCCCAATACCCTGACCAGTTCCAAGCAGACTGGTCCTGCTGCGTCCCCTGCTGTGAGCAACATGGTCCGTTGGCAGAGTGAACTCACCATCCCCTGGACCCCTCGGTGGATTTTTTTCCTCATAAAATCTGGTCTTCCCCTTCTTGTTCTTCGGGAGTTGACTGCTTTGAACGCTTTTTTTTTTTTTTTTTTTTTTCTGGTGAGGAAACAGAGGTTTCTGTTAGCTTTGTGACTTGCCCTATTTTAAAACACCTACTGCCAGGGCCAAAGCAAAACCAGGTCTCTGGCTTCTCAGATAATTTTTCTACTTCCCTCAGTGGCCTTGTTTTGACATTTTTGATTGGTCATGATTCAAGGAGCCAAATGTAGTCACACGTTCCAAATGTGTTCAGAGTCTCTAAAAGAGGAAACAGTCCTCAACACGTCCGGGCAGGCCATGTCCGTCACACGAGACCCTGGTTTTTTACTGCCTTTGGCCAAGCCCAATTCTATCCCTGGGAGGAGGAAGGGCAGCCAGAAGTCATCCTCAGTTGGGACAATGGGACTGTGATTTCTAAAGACCTATGATCATATGGTGCATTTTAAACCACTGGAGTGTAGTGTGGTAACTGGGTAACAGTTGCTAAGAGTTTTGATGTTAGATGTGTAGGGCAGATTCCCAAATCTAGATTTTGTGCAGAGCCACTCATGAGCTCTCCATACCATTTAGAGCCAATGTCAGGGAGAGTGTTGGTGAGAAGGGGGTGTGGAGCCACCAAGAGAGACACCATCTCAGTTATCGTCAGTCTGGCCATAGGAGGCATCAGGACACTGGCTGCCTCCCTGGTACCCAGGCTCAGACCTCACTCAGTTGCCTTTGTGGTTGGGCTGGTATAGTGGAGGTCATGGCTTTTTTTTTTCCCTCTCTTTTCCTTTTTTCCTACTGCTAAATAGAAACACACAGCAAATTAGGTTTTATTTAAACTCAATCATTCCTTCTCCTTTATTTATTTATTTATTTATTTTTGTCTGTGTTGGGTTTTCATTGCTGCACACAGGCTTTCTCTAGTTGCTGTGAGCAGGGGCTACTCTTTGTTGCAGTGCGTGGGCTTCTCAGTGCCGTGGCTTCTCTTGTTGTGGAGCACGGGCTCTAGGCACGTGGGCTTCAGTAGTTGTGGCACACAGCCTCCGTAGTTGTGGCTCGCGGGCTGTGGAGTGCAGGCTTAGTAGTTGTGGCGCTTAGTTGCTGCTCGGCATGTGGGATCTTCCCGGACCAGGGCTCAAACTCATGTCCCTTGCATTGGCAGGCAGATTCTTAACCACTGTGCCACCAGGGAAGTCCCCCCTCCTTATTAAAAACCCTTATTTTTTGTGCTATGACTATCAAGATTGTCTTTGAACTTGGCATTCAAGTGAACATCCTGGGAGTGAATCTTGTTTTCCTAAAGTTTAAAGAATATGTTGAAAGCTAATTGTAGACCGGGAAGGGTAGTGAAAAAAAAAGAAAATCATAGATTTCCCTGTGGCACCACCTTCGTTAAAAATTGCATGCAATAATTACATGCCTAGGTAAGCCAGCTTTATAAAGCTTAATTCCCCTTTACAGATGAAAAAAAAAGATTGCATGCAACTTTTAAATCTTAAGACTTTGAAATAAAAGGGACATTAATTTATGTATGCTGAATTCATTTTCAGAACTTTGTCACAGAACCACTTATTTTCAGTATCAAGGCATAATAGCTATTTGGCATACACATAGAACTCTCAAATCTTAGTTACCAATATGATAAAATTTAAAACATGATATTCAAGGTGTTTTGTATTTAGATGAACTTGGTAAGTTGCAAACATAGCATTGCATTATAGAGTCAAAGACTCACAGTATGGTGGTCAGTTTACCGATAACAGCATTTTTAACAGAGTTTTTGTTCTCAAAATAACTCAGTTTTTTGGTTACATTACAATCACTTCAACTTCATTATTACTTTCTTTCATGTTACTCATGTTCTTTCCCAGATGGACAGGAACAGTTTAAACAACTGCTATTGTTAGGGCACAGAACAAGGTGGTGTGTGTGCGCGCGCGCGCGTGTGCGGGAAGGGGCGTATGGAGGATAGGGAGAAAAGAGATCTGGGGGGTATCTTCAAGCTTACGCTGGCTGGAAGTAGTGCATTTAAATTAATGTTTGTGTCGTGCTCTGTGGCAGCTAAACTTGGCATTCTTTTATGTCTTTCAGCAGAGGCTGGGCGGGGGTGGAGGAGCAGGGAGGGTGTGTTTGGAAATGCAGGGACCTAGAGAAAGGCCTGCTTATTGTCACACTCCTGAGCATATACGTGGCCCACGTCAGTGCTGTACCCTGGCTTGTTTGTCTCTCTGAAATATAATTTCTTTTTCTTTGTGGATCTAAACTATTCTCAGGCCTTGGTCAAGTCCTTCCTCCTCCTCAGACACCACCTTGACTTCTTAGCCTTTCCTGTTTCCCCTTTTCTGAATCAGAGAAGCTTCCTAGAACATGAGAGCTAAAGGGACCTCGGAGCTCTCGTTGTGCTGGAGGAAAACCTGGCATCCACTCGTGTAAAGTCTGTAGAATGTGGCTCTGTCGCGTCTTACACGGTTTAATTGTTCTGTGTGGGCTAGGCTTACTTCCCCAGCTGTATTTGGCACTCTCTGAGGAAGGGACTATGTCACACATTTCTTTTGCATATTTCATAAAAATAGCCTGTAGTAGGTCCTCAGAAAATGCTTTCAGCTCTGGTAGCGCTTTCCCATGAAATGCACTGGCCAGGGTAGATACCAATAGAGGTTGTTTGTTGTGCCACCAACTGGAAACAACCTGAATGCCCAGCCACAGGGGAGTAATTGAATATATTATGATCTATCCATATCATGGAGTGTTATATAGCTGTGAAAAGAAATGAGTTAATCTCATAGCTAGTGACCTGGGAGATGTCCTCAATATATTGTTGTTCTTGCAAATACCAAGAAAGGGGAATAGTAAAATCCCACCTTTGACATAACAGTGTAGCCTCCTATATCTGTATCTATATTTTGATATATCAGCAAGGACTTGCAGAAAGATGTGGAAGGATACACATTAGGCTGTTAATGCTGGTGATGGGAAAGGTTATTACATTTTTTTCTTTACCCTGTCTTTGTATTCTTGCAACAGGGAAACTACTAGGATTAAAAACCAGCAAATATAAGACCAAGAGAAAATGCATAGAGGTTTTTATGCATTAGAAAATCCCTTTCCCATAATACTTCTATTTTTCAAACTTTGCATGATTGAAAAAATGACTTTTATTCTTTGACTAAATTTTAGAATTAAAATTATACTTAAATTGTTTTTTGTTTTTAGAGCTCATGACACAAAGATAAGTTCTCTTTTCACCAAAACCTAAACTACGAAGGTAGCACCAAAACCGAAAGCCTGACGCTCTGGTTTCTGTGGTGGAGTGGGGAGAGAAGTAGCAGGTTGTACAGATGCAGGATGCTAACTGACTTCAGAGCCCTAGGAACTTCCTGTCCCAGAGCTGAACAGAACAGAGTGGGCAACTGGAGATGCTTGCACAAGTGGAAAAGTAAAGAAAACGAATGCTGCAGAACTTCCGGTGCCGAAGGTTGGGGCAGCTCTGCTCCAGAGAGTCCTGCATCTCGCCCCGGAAGTTACTGAGAGTCTTTCTGAATGGAGATGGCCATGCTTGAGCTGGCTTGTTCTTGCTGCATTAAAGGTGGAGATAGTTCTTTTACCTTTTAGTCCCTAAAAACAGAGGGACTCCATCCCCAGGACCTCTCGCCCAGACTGTTGTTGTGGTCTCCTAACTTGTTGAACCACTCTAGTCTTTCCTTCCAGTTCATCAGACAATCCATTTCCAGAATGACCGTTCTAAAGCACAACTCTTAGGTAATTCCTTTGCTCAAAAACATGCATGGCTCCCCAGCTCTATAGAAGAGTCCAAATCTCTAAACCTGACTTCAGAGGCTTCTAGAATAGGATCCCTGTCTAATTTTCCGCTTACCTCGCTTCTCTCAGGTTCCAACCAACTGAAACTGTTCCCTGTGCATGTTCAGTCTTCTGCTCACGTTCTTCTGAGGTGGGAGCACTCCCTTCCCATTTCATTCATTGCTACCTGTTTAAATCCTCTCCAATCTTCAATATTCATTTCAAAGGCTCCATCTTTCAGAAAGCCAGATGTGACCTCTCTCCCTTCTTCATGTACTTCTCCTATGGTACTTACCTTACACTCGAGTTGTATCCTTCCTCTTATACCTTGGGAGCTTCATCAAGGGAGAGACTGACTATAACATCTCAGTGTCCGAATTTCTTGCCTTAGTACGTTTCTTACATTTAATCAATTTTTGTTGAATTGAATGTGATTGCTGTATGAAATATACCAGATTAATTTTTCAAAACATATCTTTCATTTCTTGTTGATGGGATGCTGTGCAGAGAAATAAAGGAAATATGAACTGGGTTGGTGTCCCTGCAAGGAAATATGACATGACTCTCTTTTTTTTGCAAAAGTTCCCATTTTATGTTATCTAATGTTTTTCAGTCTGTTGGACTCCTTTCTTCCTGCTGCCTTATCATTTCCTTTTGATATCTGTCACGGAATGCCCTTGCCATGACATTGGATGGGGAAATTGGAAAGATGCTTTCTGGAAGGCTGCCTGACAGGGTCTCTAATAGATTTGCATTCGTTGTAACTTTCCTGGATTTATGGACAGCTGGGGACCCTTCAGGCATCTCAGGTAAAGACTAATGGAGGTCCTGGTCAATGCACTGCCTTAGATTTGAGAGTGGTTTGAGCAGCCAAGGCAAGGAAGGTGACTCAGTTTTGCACATCTCCTTAAACCCTTATCTGGCTCCCTGTGGAGACGTGGTGAGAGTTTAACTGCTATCTCCCTTTCCAAGGAATGCATATGGAATTCAAAGAAAAAGAGCTACAGACAGGAAGGAGAGGTTTAAAGGGAAAATCTCATGGGCTTGGAAAGACTTGATTGGGCAAAATGTGGCTCTTGAGAGAATCCAGGTTCTAACAAGTTAGACAAACCCAATTTGGAGTTTGCCTGAATCATTCTGTGATTGAGTTAATTCATAAATCTCATATGTGGTCATTCCATCCCCCTCAAATATAACAAGAAATTGCCACCTTCCTGATGAATGCCATTTATTTCTACACATCAATTTTGTTTTTAAAGGATGCTTGAATTGCTTTATGTAGCTTCCAATTCCCAGTAATTCTCAAAAGTTATAATTACTTTAGATCACAAGAGAATATTACTGTAATTAACTGTCATATTTTTTCTTTAGGAATACTATTTTACCTTGTCCTTATTATGATAAGGAATGTACATACCAAATATTAATAAAAAGTTGTGTTTGTACAATGCATCCTAAAACTGAGAACCGCTTTCTGTATCTGAATAGACAATGAAGTTACACTGAATACACTTATTACCCTGAAAATCATCTTCTGGCCATATATAATTTTTTCCCCACAAAGATCATTAAAATGGCTTTTATTGATTAATATTGTTAAATCGCCATCTGTATTTGAAACCACATGAATTCAATATGCTATAGGATACGTTATACAAAGAATGTAAACAAAACTAAGATAAGAAATAAAACCTATGAAAATTTCTCATGAAACGTTTACGGGGAACTGTTGTAGAAGTTTTATATTGTTCTTTTTGTTTCACTAAAATTAACTGGTTTAAATACACTGCATACACTAACCTATTGGACGCATTGTGCTCTTGCTTAAATTAACTTTCTTCAAACGGTAACTCCTGAACGCTGTGTAATTAACTTAGCTAAAGTTGAGATTTGATCTCAAGCCATTTCAAACTAGACAAAGTGAAAAAAGATGTGGGTAGTTGGCAGCAGATCCCAATACAAATGTGGCATTTGGCAAAGTATGTCTGCCTTGTTTGGCTTTGCTTTTCTCTTTATGGTTGTGGCCTGTTTTTGAAACGCTGTGATTTAAATTCAGTGCTCAAGTGACAAGCCTGACAAAACAGAACTTATTTTCTTGGAGGTTCCATTGAGGGAAAGATGGACGTGCTCCAGGAACTGAAGGAAGTAACCTCGATTTCACCTGGAAACAGTGGTGTCTTGGGGGCAGGAGATTTGGGCTATATATAAAGAGGAAGGGAAAGTGGCCAAGATGCTGAGCCAGATTGGAATCCAGGAATAGAGCAACATCAAAGAACTAAAAGCAGTATCTGTTGTTTCCACTGGATCCCCGTAAGTTGTAATCGGGGAGCCCAAGATAAATGAAGACCAGAAAGTTCTCTCCTGAGATGCCTTGGATTGTGGCAATAGACTTCTAACTGGGTTCTCTCACTCCATCCTCTCCTCCTCCAATGCTCAGCCCACACTGTGGCCAGATTAAATATTTGCGAAGACTTTGTGCCGTTTTCTTGCTCAAGACCTCCAGTTCCTGTTTGTCCAGAAGATTAGGTTAAAACTCCTCCTGCTGGTGTGACACTCCCCTCAACCCAGTTATTTATTTATTTTTCTAACCTCATCATCTTCTGTTGTCCAGCATGAAAGATGTTCTTCACAGTCTCATTCAAAATCCAGCTTAACACCTACCTTCTGCTTCTTTCTGATAACTCAGTCCACATAGAAATGCCCCCCTTCCCCCATTTGCAAGATTGTAGCTATTGTTTTTTAACTTTTGGCAAGATTGTTTTATTGTTAGTTATTTTGTTGGGAGTAACTGTATTTGCAAATATATCCGTGTACAGTCATTATATGGTGTATATACACACATGTAGAATAGAGAATAGATGTTTTCCCTTAGTGAGTTGTAAGGTGTAAATTTCTCCTTAGACAGTTCATTGAAATTGAGGCTGAATTACTGGTTAGGAATTATATATAATATATTATATGTATTCTATATTAATTGTATTGTATAAACATGACGTGAGAGAAAGTACTGAACTGGAAGAATCTGGAAAACTAAATTCTAGTTTCAACTTTGCCACTAACAGGCAAATCGTTTGACCCCCTCACAGCTCCAAACAGGGAATTAATCTCCTTTATGACCATCAGGAGAGCATAAAGGAAAAGTATAACCGTGCTTGTTTATAACAACCTTAAATAGTAAAATTACGATTTCATGTCCCATCCGGTGGACGTAAATATGGGGCACAGCTGGATTAGTCAAGAGAGATGGTGTCTTATTCAGGTGAGTTGCTGTTATTTTGGTTTTATCGATTAGACCACTGAGTACAGAGAGGTTGTGCAACATATTTGAGGTTACCCAGGGTAACAAAGGCCAAACCAGACTCCGTGTGATTTTTACTCCCCTCCCTGTATATAGACGCTTTTTCCCCGGTGTGATGGGCCCCTCTGCTTTACTGGTGGTGTTGAGTGGGTTATAATGCTAACTTGATTTATTTGCTCTGTAATTTTTAAGGGAATCTCCCTGGATCCCTTATTTTTCCTAGTGGGATGGATGGACATAGATGTGCTTGTCTGTGAAAGTTTTTTAGCTTGTTACCTCAAAATCAACACTAATCACTATTTTTATTGTGCATCGGCCCTGTACAGGAGGCACTGCATGTATTATGTCATTTCTTAAACACATCTTATAAAATGGCTATGATAACCCTATTTTACAGATGAGGAAACTATGGCTAAGATTTGATCCCAAGTCAGTCTGATACCACACATGAACCTCCCTCCTATGAGAGAGAAAAAGAGAAAGATCTCAGGTCTTTTGTAAACATCAACATTGCTTCCAGATTTCAAGCTAACTGATACCGTCGATACTCTCGTTTCATCATTTCCTCATTTCCTTTTACCTAACCTTTTGTGAGTAACTAGTAGCAAAGTTGACATGCCTGAATTTCATTTTTCCTTGGGGCAGCTCTCCTCTGGTGAAGGTGCTAATGAGTACTCTTAAAGAGCAGAGAAATAGCCAAGGAGGATCTCAGGAAAGGATGGTGCGACAAAAGATGTGAATGTTCCCCAAACTGAATAATTGGTCCTTGAATAACTATAGCATGGTCAGTGCCTATGTGTTATTTTCATTTTGGGAAAGGTTAGATAAATTACTTTTTCCACTTTCTGATTAAATATGATTCTTCTTTCACAGTGTTTAAGTATAAAGTTAATAAATAGTGACATGTAGAGAGGGTATTACTGATATTTGAAATTTTATGCTTTTTCTGTTTTTAATAATAATTGGAAATATTATAGACAATCTGCAGCATAGTTGGTAGGAGACATTTTCAGACATGTAGTCTTGCATTAAAAATGTTTATGAGGACTCAGTATATTTTGTACAGTTCTTAAGGGAAACAGAATTTGGTTTTATGATCATCACTGTCTTTCTATGATGGAGTGAACTTTTCCCCAAGGAAAGAGTGATCTGTATCAGGAAGCACTCAATGGCATCCTTTCAGCGGATCACACAGCAGGACCCACATGAATAGAGCTAACAAGTTCTGTCCGTTAAATCTAGTGACTTGAACAAATTTTTATTATCCTTTTGTAAAAATGCAAGCACTGCCTCACAAAAAAACCCAGTTGTTACCTAATGAACTGTTTCACCATGTGCATATAAGTTGATGGTTTCATACGGCCAGATTATTGCTGCATCAGCTATTAGCTACTAATAACATGCTCCCACCCTGCTTTTATGACATACTGTACCCAGAATACTTAAGTGTGGACAGATGTTTAGGAATATCATTTTTCCCTCTTGGCTATTGATTGATTCTCAACACCCACTTCTGATTAGAATGCAAGATGTTTTCTTTCAGAGTTGGAGCCTTTACCCAATCTAATCAGAAAAAGACAAGCAACACATCAAGAATTTGGAATGTAATGCTGGAGCATCTTCTTGGACTTCTTACCGTGGACTGTATTTCCAGATGCTCAGTGACAGCCTCTATCACTCTGTTTGTCTTCCAAAGCCAACATATTAGTAAAGAACATGCAGCTCTGACAAAGAGAAAGTGAAATGCCCTATACAGTGGTTTTTGCCAAAATCAAATGGATGGTTTCAATAAGAGATTTTGGAAGGGGGACCCACGACCTCATTGCAGGACAGGATGGAGTGGATCCTTTAAACCAGCTGTGCTTTCTTCAGAGAATCCATGATAGGCTTTGTTTCTAAACCAGTGGCATAGATGCAACTAGTAGCACTTTTTAAAAGTGCAATTGAGTAAATAATTGAGTTTTGCACATGATGAAAATAATTCTTTAACACCAGGGTTTTAAATAGCTTTATTCTTGCTTCCTAAAAACCTGGACCCTCAGGGATCAATAGGAAAGTTTTTTAAATGTTTGTTTTGGGGTGTAATAATGTTTGTATTTACTTATTACTAAGAACTCTCTCAGAAGCTTGAGTTCTTTGATGTCTTGAATAAAGTGGATCCTCCAGCTACCTTCTCTTAATTACACAGCCTGAACATTTACTCTTATCTCCCAGGTAACAAATTACCATCTTGCTCCCCCTAGTGGAATTGTAACTCTACTTCAGAGTTTGAGAATACTGTTATCAGTACGTATTTGATTTAGCATCTTATTTTTGGAAATTGGATATTTTCCTAGTTTGTTCTCAAAGACAGAGAATCAGATAGAAAAATATTGCATTGGGTGGGCTGATAGGGGATGTGGGTAGCAAAACTGGCTTTTTTGCTGATACATTTTCAGTTCGTAGTGTCAGCAAGTTTGGCTATATTGTTCATAATGGCTGCCAAATTCAAGGGGCTTCTGCTGTGCACTTCTGTCTTAGAGGGGTCAAATGTTATCAGCCTGGCAGACAATCACCTCTAGAAGGCAGCTGTTAACACTCCTGGAAAAGATGGTAGAGTGCTGGGAGTTGGTGACATTGAAAGACAAGGACAGGTCCCATCTGAATATTGACTGCCACTTGTGCTATTGGTAAAGTAGGCCCAGGAAGTATCCTTTTGCCTTCTGAATCTACATGAGGGACTGTTCCAATATCCATGGCACATGGCAATTATTTCCAGTCTGCAGCTGCTAAACATAGTAAAAAAATTCCAGTAATTGAAGCTGAAATTACTGAATATCTCTTTTTAAGAAGTTAAATTTCTTTAGGGAATGAGAACCAATGGTTTCACAGCATCAGAATCTCTCTCTTTTTCCTGCCACTATTTGTTTTTCACAACTTTGACTTTGTTATAAATTTGTGTTTATTCAAATTTGCACACAAAGTACTCCTATTTTGTACATGCTAGCATTGAAATGTGTGAAACTTCTAAAAAAATTCTTGTATATGCCAAAGCTTAGGACTCTGCTGTTTTGCAGGTAGGGCCTTGTAAAGGTCAAGGCAAAAGGTGCGTAAGATACAGTGATTGCCAAATTAATAGCCAACAGAGTATAAGTATTTGGTACTTATGAGCAAGAATATTGGAATTAGAATATTCCCCCTTTCTTAAAATCGTGTAATAAAAACAGTATTTAGAAATATTTTTCCAAATATTTGTCCTCAGGGCAAGTGTTTACCTAGGGAAAAATAAAACATTAAGATCCGATTAAAATCCCAACAAAAGGGAATGCCAAAGTGTCCCATGGGTATGTTTTATTTGGGAGTGTGGAGAAAAAGGAAACACTCGTGCTGGCTTTTTTGTTTGTTTTTAAATACCACTGGCTTAAGAGTTACGGAAATTTAGTTCAAGAACTACATCCATGCAAACACATGGCTTCTGTTGGAGCAAAGCCTGTATCTCTGAAGTTCTGGTTTGGAATCTCATAATACCTGGATTCACAGTTGTGCAGACAGTGACGTCACAGTGGCCTCACAGCCCAGCTCGGGTAGAGATGTCCATTTAGCAAGACGTCGGGCTTTGGGCACTTTTCTATTCCACAGGGAGTGTGAGGGATTTGTGTGTGAATCAGCATGTATCTCTGTGTATACACACATGAATGTAGCTAGAGATGTGTACGTGCGTGTGCAAATGTAGGCGTGTACATGTGGGTATGTTCATGTATGCATGTGACTGCAGCTTGGGAAGAGGTACAACCATGGCTCAGCGTCTTCTCTCCACTGGATGCTAGGAGTTCTGGGTGTTGACAGTATTCCCCAAAGCAGCGTTTAGCAGAGAGGTGGGGAGGCGTTGGGGAAGTGTGCATACCATTCTCTGCTGGGAACTCTCCGCATTGATGACACCCTTCCAACAGTCTCGGGGCCTGGGCCTGGAGATGTTTGGGAGGCTCCACACACCACTCCCTGCCGAAGGACTGTGCTGGCATCCTTGTCTGGCAGCTTTGCAGGGTCGCTTTGCTTGGGAACATTCCAGCCATAGCTTGGAACCCTTGTCTTTCTTGAGGGGTGTGAGGACTGAATAGCTTCACGCATTCCTTACACTCATGAGTGAAGAAAGGCTTTGCTTACCTAGCTGTGTTTCCTTAAAGTGACTAACTAGTGGTGCATTAAACTGGGATGAGTTTTGGTTTCTCGGAATCTTAACTTCTCAACTGTTGATTGATCACTGTTGACTCAACACTAAAATCTTGTCTGCCTCTGCTTGTCATCCTATGGTCATTGGGGTTTGTTATTTGCTTTCTTTTAAGGTTCAAAAAGGCAGAAAAGTATACATAAGCATTTGGCCACAAGCACAGCAGATAGAGTATTATGAAATCGATATACAAGATTCAATATTTTTGTTGAAACCCTGACTTTGTGTGACTGTCTGTTTTACGTGAAATATGGCCCTTGCCATGGGGCAGATAGCCTGGAGACATGGTTAGCAGCTAGTCAGCAAGTGTGTGGAAGGAACTCCTTGTCAGGCAGCATGCCAGCTGACACTGAGCTAGTCAAACTTGCATTCCTTTTAAGACTTCTTTCCTGCTGCTTAATTGTTGGCAATTTGCGAAACTGTCTTTGAATCATACACCTTGGCTAGAAGGTAGGATTAAGAGAGTATTGGGGGCAAAAAAGAGATACATCTGTCCACCTGCTGGAAACTTTTATGGTGGAGGGAAAACTCTGGACAAATTCCTGGCATATGGAAATGTTTATCTGCAATTGAACATTTTTTATATAATGTTTCCTCAAGGAATCTTACTATACCCTACTGACAGGACTTATATTGATCCCCCCCAAATAACAAGGGACACCATCAAAACATGTAAGAAAGGTAACAGGAAAGTAGAAAAGAGAAAAGAAAGTCTGTAGGGGGAAATCAGGACCTGGAGTCTCCTGCAGATGCACAGGGGGAGGTTGGGGCAGATAGTGCTAGCTTAGGCCAGTGCTCACCAGTTCCCAGGAGCTAAGCGGGTGTTTATTAAAAATCTAGGTTCTCAGATCCCACCCCAGAATCTCCAGGGAAGGGATCTGGGAATACTATTTTAACAAGCATCTCAGGTGATTCTTACGGTCAGACAAGTTTGAGAAACTGCCATCATCCAGTTGCCTCCTAGGACTAAAGTATTTCCAAAAGTTGTAAGTAAATGTGTATGTGTGCGTGAGTGTTATTGCCAAGGTTTTTAAAGTTTGAAAAAAGTAGTCAAATATTCCATATTGGCATCATAAACAGTTCTTAGTGAAAACATTTGCTATGTGTGTAGGGTTGTAGGGATGCAGAGGGTTTCCCCATATATTATCTCATTTGTCCCTAATACCAACCCTTTGAGGGGTTGGGCATTAAAGGTCATGTTGGGGGGCGGGCCCAGATTATACAGGAAATGGGCTCAGCATGTAGCTGGCAAGTGGTGGAACTGGCTTTGAACAGAATCCTTCCCCACGTGGGGCAAGCCCAGCACCAGCCCCAGAGCCCACGCCTTTTCCTCTTTTCTCCCACATCCTGGTTACCAGGTTCATGGCAGCATTTCTAACATGGATGTGCATATCCACACCTTTGCACACCCGGATTCCTCAGCCTCCATGTCCTTCCTACCCTGTCTGCAAACTCACATGCATTCATTGAGGTGCCTTCCATGAAGCTTTTCTGGATATCTTCACACCCTACCACCCAAGCAGAATCAATTTTTCTTTCAGCTGGGTTTCCATCAAGCTTTATAAATCCTTCTACCATATGTTGGGTCTTGTTTAATATAGGTGAGTTCAATAATACGTGCTCAGTAACGCCTCCCTTCTTGCTCCCCACCCCACCATTATACCACTTGCTTTAAATAGATGGAAATGTAATCGCTTCTAAAACACTCAGCGCTTGTTGGCTAAAGCTATGGGAAGCGTTCGGGAATGATTTCAAGGGTTTTCCAGACATTGACAAAGAAGCGTTCAGGAGGCTAGAAACGCGGCCACCAACATCCTCTAGGAACAGAATTGTTTAAAGGGACCAGGGAACATTGTCTAATGAGAGGTGGGAGAATGACAGGGGTCTCTATGCACAAAAGCACAGATTTGGTGGTTTCCTTGATAAGTAATTTAAGGGCCTTTCAAGGACATCTTCAACTAGTGATTTTCAAGTTATGCTTATAGCCTGATGTTAGTTGTGACTGTCTCTCATGTCTTTCAAGTCATGTTATAGTTATTTCTATTTTTTTTAAATTTATTTATTATTTTTGGGGGGTACACCGAGTTCAATCATCTGTTTCTATACACATATCCCCATATTCCCTCCCTCCCTCAACTCCTCCCCCAACCTCCCTCGAGTCCCCCCCCACTCTCCCCGTCCCAGTCCTCTAAGGCATCTTCCATCCTCGAGTTGGACTCCCTTTGTTATACAACAACTTCCCACTGACTATTTTACAGTTGGTAGTATATATATGTCTGTGCTACTCTCTCGCTTCGTCTCAGTTTCCCCTTCACCCCCCGCCCCCTCCCATACCTCGAGTTCTCCAGTCCATTCTCTGTATCTGCATCCTTATTCTTGTCACTGAGTTCATCAGTACCATTTTTAGATTCCGTATATGTGAGTTAGCATACAATATTTGTCCTTCTCTTTCTGACTTACTTCACTCTGTATGACAGACTGTAGTTCTATCCACCTCATTACATATAGCTCCATCTCATCCCTTTTTATAGCTGAGTAATATTCCATTGTAAATATATGCCACATCTTCTTTATCCATTCATTTGTTGATGGGCATTTCGGTTGCTTCCATGTCCTGGCTATTGTAAAGAGTGCTGCAATAAACATTATGGTACATGTTTCTTTTGGGATTATGGTTTTCTTTGGGTATATGCCCAATAGTGGGATTACTGGATCATATGGTAGTTCTATTTGTAGTTTTTTAAGGAACCTCCAAATTGTTTTCCATAGTGACTGAACCAACTTACATTCCCACCAACAGTGCAGGAGAGTTCCCTTTTCTCCACACCCTCTCCAACATTTGTGGTTTCCAGATTTTGTGATGATGGCACTTCTGACTGGTGTGAGGTGATACCTCATTGTGGCTTTGACTTGCATTTCTCTGATGATGAGTGATGTTGAGCATCTTTTCATGTGTTTGTTGGCCATCCGTATGTCTTCTTTGGAGAAATGTCTGTTTAGGTCTTCCGCCCATTTGTGGATTGGGTTATTTGCTTTTTTGGTATGAAGCTGCATGAGCTGCTTGTATATTTTGGAGGTTAATCCTTTGTCCGTTGTTTCATAAGCAACTATTTTTTCCCATTCTGAGGGTTGCCTTCTAGTCTTGTTTATGGTTTCTTTTGCTGTGCAAAAGCTTTTAAGTTTCATGAGGTCCCATTCATTTATTCTTGATTTTATTTCCATGATTCTAGGAGGTGGGTCCAAGAGGATCTTGCTTTGATGTATGTCATAGAGTGTTCTGCCTATGTTTTCCTCTAGGAGTTTTATAGTGTCTGGCCTTACATGTAGGTCTTTAATCCATTTGGAGTTTATTTTTGTGTATGGTGTTAGGAAGTGTTCTCATTTCATTCTTTTCCATGTTGTTGTCCAATTTTCCCAGCACCACTTATTGAAGAGGCTGTCTTTTTTCCATTGTATACTCATGCCTCCTTTGTCAAAGATAAGGTGCCCATATGTGTTTGGGCTTACTTCTGAGTTCTCTATTCTATTCCATTGATCGTCCTTTCTATTTTTGTGCCAGTACCATACTGTCTTGATCACTATGGCCTTGTAGTATAGTTTGAAGTCAGGAAGCCTGATTCCACCAACTCCATTTTTCCTTCTCAAGATTGCTTTGGCTATTCGGGGTCTTTTGCGTTTCCATACAAATCGTAAGATTTCTTGCTCTAGTTCTGTGAAAAATGCATTGGTAATTTGATCGGGATTGCATTGAATCTGTAAATTGCTTTGGGTAGTACAGTCATTTTCACAATGTTGGTTCTTCCAATCCAGGAACATGGTATGTCCCTCCATCTGTTTGTGTCGTCTTTGATTTCTTTCATCAATGTCTTAAAGTTTTCTGCATACAGATCTTTTGCCTCCTTAGGCAGGTTTATTCCTAGGTATTTTATTCTTTCTGTTGCAATGGTGAATGGGAGAGTTTCCTTAATTTCTCTTTCTGCTCTTCCATTGTTAGTGTATAGGAATGCAAGAGATTTCTGTGCATTAATTTTGCATCCTGCTACTTTATTAAACTCATCAATTAGTGCTAGCAGTTTTCTGGTAGAGTCTTTAGGGTTTTCTATATATAATATCATGTCATCTGCAAAGAGTGACAATTTTACTTCTTTTCCAATTTGTATTCCTTTGATTTCTTTTTCTTCTCTGATTGCTGTGGCTAAAACTTCTAAAACTATGTTGAATAATAATGGTGAGAGTGGACACCCTTGTCTTGTTCCTGTTCTTAGAGGGAATTCTTTCAGTTTTTCCCCATTGAGAACGATGTTGGCTTTTGGTTTCTCATATATGGTTTTTATTATATTGAGGTAATTTCCTTCTATGCCCATTTTCTGGAGAGCTTTTATCATAAATGGATGTTGAACTTTGTCAAAAGCTTTTTCTGCATCTATTGAGATGATCATATGGTTTTTATCCTTCAATTTGTTGATATGATGTATCACGTTGATTGATTTGCGTATATTAAAGAATCCTTGCATCCCAGGGATAAACCCCACTTGATCATTGTGTATGATTTTTTTTAATGTGCTGTTGGAGTCTGTTAGCTAGTATTTTGTTGAGGATTTTTGCATCTATATTCATCAGTGATATTGGTCTGTAATTTTCGTTTTTTGTGACATCGTTGTCTGGTTTTGGTATCAGGGTGATGGTGGCCTCGTAGAATGAGTTTGGGAGTGTTCTGCCTTCTGCAATATTTTGGAAGAGTTTGAGAAGGATAGGTGTTAGCTCTTCTCTAAATGTTTGATAGAATTCGCCCGTGAATCCATCTGGTCTGGGACATTTGTGTGTTGGGAGATTTTTAATCACTGCCTCAATTTCTGTGCTTGTGATTGGTCTGTTCATAGTTTCTATTTCTTCCTGGTTCAGTCTTGGAAGATTGTATTTTTCTAAGAATGTATCCATTTCTTCCAGGTTATCCAATTGATTGGCATATAGTTGCTTGTAGTAGTCTCTCATGATGTTTTGTATTTCTGAGGTGTCCGTTGTGACTTCTCCTTTTTCATTTCTAATTCTGTTGATTTGCATCTTCTCCCTTTTTTTCTTGATGAGTCTGGCTAATGGTTTATCAATTTTGTTAATCTTCTCAAAGAACCAGCTTTTAGTTTTATTAATTTTTGCTATTGCTTCCTTCCTTTCTTTTTCATTTATTTCTGCTCTGATCGTTATGATTTCTTTCCTTCTGCTCACTTTATAGTTATTTCTTTATGCAGTTACCTCCCCTACCAGACTTCTAGTGAGGGTGGGCCTGAGCCGTATTCATCTTTTGTCTGCCAGTTGATAATCGTTGAATACACTTTTGGGGAACAGATCTTCTAGCCATCTATATCTGAATGCAATCCAATTATTTAATTATAGTTCTAATTCAAATTCTCCTGTGTTTACAGCCACCACTGGTCCAAGCAATCTTCAGCGGTGATCCAGAAGAGATACGGATGCTCATCCACAAGACGGAAGATGTGAATGCTCTGGTAGGAGATGCTCAGGCTTCGCCTGCTCAGACCCTCTGAACCTTTTCTGTGCCGTGGACCTCTCTGGTGTCTGGTGAAAGCCCTGGCCTGCTTCTCAGAATTCTGTTTTTAAATGCACTAAATAAAATATATAGGGTTCAAATGGAAATCAATTATACTGAAATAGTTATCAAAATTAAATTTTTCATATAATAATATATGTTTCTTTATCAGCATATTTTAATGGCAAGATACAGTAGGAGATCTAATAGTGACCATAATTTAAAAATAGTGTTGAGTCTGATCAGTATTTTGTGCTGCCTGCTGTCACTGTAATGTGGTATGACTATGCCTGTGATTTTTGCTGACACTACTAAGGTTTGCTGCCCACATTCATAATGTGAAAAAACGTGAAATATCCATTGGAAGTTAGTGAAAATAGAGATAGAAAATTTGTATGTCTAGAACCCTTGCCTTATAACAGAGGTTGACAGACTGTGGTCTGTCACCTGTTTTCATACAGGCTACCAGCTAAGAATGGTTTTTATTTTGTAAATGTCCAAAAAAAGAATGAAAAAAAGAATATTTTGTAACACAGGAAAATTCTGCGAAATTCAAATTTCAATATCTACAAATAAGATTTGGATGGAACATGACCAGGGCCGCTTTTGTACCGCAGCCACAGAGTTGAGTAGCTGTGACAGAGACAGTATGTGGCCTAAAAAGCCCAAAATATTTACCCTCTGGCCCTTTAGAGGGGAAGTTTGCTGCCCTCTGCTCTAGAGGATCCATGAACCTGGGATCAGTGAATGGACTTGGCATCCTGTGTGCACCCTGAAATCGCATGTAATATGTGTGTGCACTTGTGGACGTATTTTTCTCTATGAAAGGGTCAGGGTATTTCATCAAATTCTTAAAAGGGTCTGTGACCTCCCCAAAGATTAAGAACCACTGGATCTGAAAGTACTTGAAATAAAGAAACCTGCAATGAAGAAAGGTGAAAAGAGTTAGTCAGTAATTTACCCTGTTAATAGTTTCCTAGACCTAGATTGAACCAGCCATTATGTACAGTACATGCTACTAATTCTCTTAATGCAACTCAATTACTTAAATGTTCCAGTCCATCAGGGAAAGGAGTTCTCTTTGAAGTCTCTAGTGTTGGGTAGAAACAGCAGAGTCAGACACATCTGCGGGGTAAGAAGAGGTTTGCCACCGGGAAATGAATTCTGTCTGAGGTTTTATCTCTGTCTGGTGGGCTGAATGCTTTATTCAGAAGGCGAGTCATTGGTGCGGCCGCTGTTCTGCGGCCATGTAGGTTGCTGTGGCTTTTTGAAAAAGCTTTGGGCAGCTTCTGCCCAGTTGGCACTAAAAACAGCAGAGCAATGTGCTGTGATGCTTTTGCAAGGTAAGCACAGATGAGGCCAGGGCCAGACTACTTGAGAAGGCAGTTGGGCATTTGTCCAGGGCCCGCAGGGCCCTCCTGAGAGGAGGGGAGGCAAGCAGGCTGATCGTCGATGGTCCTGGCATCACCAGAATTTGCCCGGCCGGTTTTGTGGCTGTGGCACACGCCCAGGCAAGCCCAAGGCAAGGTTACTGTCTTTTCCTCACGCTTGTGAGCAAACAGGACTTTTGTGCAGTCATACATCCTGGGAGAGATTGTGCTGTCCTCGGAATGGCCTTTATTTCTCCTTAGGAAAGTTACAAACAGCCGCTGGCTGGTAAAGGTTAGGGGAGCTTGACTTGAGCTGTCGTCTAACCATGTGGCTGAGTTAGAGAGGTTAACTGCTGTAACATGTAGATTCATAAGTGTCTGATGGCTCAACCTTAGGAGAAGTTTGATTCTCTTATGAACGGGTTAGAGGGGTGGCTCTTTTCCACATAGAGTCCCAGCTATCAACGCGTCGCTTCTAAGGTCACTTAAGGGGTTTGTCTCCAGCCCAAGCAGAAGGGGAAAAAGAGTGTGGAGGCAAAGCGTGGGAGGCTCTTACGGGTCAGCTTGGCAGGGGCCTAATCGCTTCCACTCACATCCCACTGCCCAGAACTCAGTCACATGCCAAACTTAACTACAAAGGAGGTTAGGAAATGAGTGTAGCTGTGTCCCCAAAGAGTCAGAGAATGGGGACTTTGGTGAACAGTTAGCAGTCTTGGCCACACCAGTTTTTGGTCTTAGAGAATTCTAGGGATACCTGTTACTTGTCTGTACAGTGTCTTATTCATTCAACAGTTGTCTGCCGAGTTTGGACACTGTGTTAGGTGCTGGGGATACAGCAGTGAGAAGATGGTCCTTTCCCTTGTGAGCTTACAACACGGCAGAGGCGGCAACAAATGAGAAATCATACCCCAGTATATTTCTGAGGGAAAATCCAGGACACTATGTAGGGGCCTAATCACTATGTAGGGACTGAGGAAGTGATGTATAGACGGAGACGGCTGTGGAAATGGGTTTGTAGTTGTAGGCGGTTGGATGTATGGCAACAGAAAAGGGCGGGGTAAATTTCCTCCTCTAGTAAATGAATGAATGAGTGGTTGAATGAGTGAATGAACAAACACAAGGCGGGCCTGAGTTCCTTATATTGATCGTGTGGCTTTTCTGGGTCTCGGCCCCTTTCCTCCACTCACAGCTCTTAAGACTCCCTCTTCACATCCCCCTTTCCCCTCCCTCAGGTGAGTGTAAAGATCATTTGCTCCCCTGCTCTGCTGTGAGGTCTGTGGCAGACACTGAGCTGTCCTCTACATGTCATGCTCTTCCTTTGCCCACGCTCCTTGGGGATTAGTCACAGGAATTGCTTGCTGGAGGTGAATTAGGTGGTTTAGCGGAAATGGTTGTTAACAGAGGGCATAGGGAGATGGAAGATAAATAAGGATCAGAAATCTAAGCCCAGAGATTCATTTTAGGATAGAAGAGAGGCTGCTCTAGTACATTTCAATGTCAAGGAAGGGAAATAAATCGTAAGGAGCCTCTTGTTAGTGGGAAGACAGTATTTGTTTTCCCTTCTCACCCTTTGCTTTTCTCTCCTTACCCCTATTTAGTCCCTCAATTTTTCTTTTCTGCCCTAGGTTTTGACTCTTTTGCCTTCTTTTTTCTTCCCCACCTTTCTGTGTCTTTTGATGGGTTGCCTGTTCTTTGGCATAAATACCTTTTGATTAGCTGATCCTGACAGAGGAAGAGTCTCATTCAGCTTTGCTTCTCTGTGTTTTTCCAAACTTTATTTCCCAGTAGTGGTATTCATGGACCCTATACATCAACCAAACCAAATTACTCAACCCCCTAGTACTTTATTCTTTTTTCACTTCTCCACTGTTCTGATCCCACCTGTCCTTCCAGGCCTGCTACTTCCTCTGGTAAGTTGGCCTGATTCTCAACTTCCTTTCTGCTGCCTTCTCTGCCGCCTCCCAACTCCCATAGCTCTTTGTACCTCACTGATCACTTTACTTGAGCTGTTTATGTCTGTTTTACTTTTGAGAAACTATGTGTTTGATGACATGATTGCTATGTCATTCATTCTCCTTTGTTCAGTGGCCCAGTCCAATCCTTGCAACACATGTTGAGTGAATGACTAAACCTGCTTTATTACTTATGTTGAGCCAATTTGTGGTTGCCTGTTTTTCATTTCTGCCAACGAGGACAAGTTGCCAGATAGTTCTGGCTTAGTTAGTGGCCCTCAGTTCTCAGCTGTAAGATTGAAAGTTCTCTTCATAAGATTGAAAATCCGTAGATGGATTTGAGGAGCCACTGAAGGATCAGGAAGGGGACTCTGAGTCTTTCTGTGGTTTCTCTGGCCATTGGCATGCCAGGGCCTGGAAATGTGGGAAGACAGTTATATGCTCTGAGAAATCCATTAAAGTTGACCCAGATGTGGCCAATAATAGGAAGATTTAGAAGTCTCCATCAGACTAATTAAATTGAGGTGGAGCATCTGAAGTCTAAATGAATGCAGAGATTCTAAAAATCAAAATTTGAACTCAATAAAGGCATTTTGGGGATTATGCCATGACAACATGACATCAACAGACCATTTTACCACATACCACACTGAAACAAGGACAGAGACAAATTGGTGGCTGTCAGTGGTGAAGACAGGGCGGGAACCATGCCCAGTGAGGAGTGGTTGAAGAAACTGGTGATGTTTTAGACTTGGGAAGGACAGGAAAACTATCTGAAATAGGTCAAGCACTATCAAGTTAAAGTGGAGCTCTTCTTATATGTCGCGTGGTTGTCAGCTGCAGAAAATAAGATATCAGGTCAAAATATGAGAAATAACTTCATAGAGCTGTTTAGAGAGGTAATGAGTTGGGACTTCCCTGGTGGCGCATTGGTTAAGAATCCGCCTGCAATGCAGGGGACACAGGTTCGATCCCTTGTCCTGGAAGATCCCACATGTGGCAGAACAGCTAAGCCTGTGTGCCGCACCTACTGAACCTGCACCCTAGAGCCCGTGAGCCACAACTATTGAACCTACGTGCCACAACCACTGAAGCCCAAGCCCACATGCCTAGAGCCCGTGCTCTGCAACAAGAGAAGCCACCACAATGAGAAGCCCACACACCACAATGAAGAGTACTCCCCCCTCACCACAACTAGAGAAAGCCCATGCACGGCAACGAAGACCCAATGCAGCCAATAAATAAATAAATTAATTAATTAAAAAAAAAAGTAGTGAGTTGACTTGACAAGTAATAAGCTCCCTGAAAGACCACTGGACTAGGGATTCAAAGGTAACTAGTAGTAGTAACACACAAGGCCCCAATCTCCTGTCTTGTGCCCTTGACTGGCATTGTTAATAGTTCATGACCTTTTTTTTCCTCTCAGTCCTAAAGAACAAAATTCCTTCTCAGGACAGCAGTATTAAATTGGAATTGGCCTGTAAATTGAAATCTTCTTCCCATGCCTGGGCTGGGTGATGTTTACAGTCTCTTTAAACTGTGAAAGACTGCAGTTCTAAGATTTGTAAGTCCCACATGATAGGAAACCCATGGAGTTTATTTCCTTTTTAAAGTATCACTAACAGATATGAACAACACACATACACACAAAATCATTGTCATACTAAATAAAATTTGCAGTAGTTACTCAGTATCACCTAATATCCAGAACATATTCAATTTTATTTCATTCCAGTAGTTTCAAAAATGCCTTTTTATAATTGGGTTGTCCCTGTGTTGATTTTTTTTAAATTTATTATTGCTTTCTTTATTTTTGTCTGCATTGGGTCTTTGTTGCTGCACGTGGGGTTTCTCTAGTTGTGGCGAGAAGGGGCTATACTTCATTGCTGTGTGTGGGCTTCTCATTGCAGTGGCCTCTCTTTGTTGCAGAGCACCAGCCCTGGGTGCTCGGGCTTCAGTAGTTATGGTACAAGGGCTCTGTGGTTGTGGCTCGCAGGCTCTAGAGTGCAGGCTCAGTAGTTGTGGTGCACAGGCTTAATTGCCTCTCGGCATGTGGGGTCTTCCCAGACCAGGGATCGCACCCATGTCCCCTGCATTGGCAGGCAGATTCTTAACCACTGCACCACCAGGCAAGTCTCATGTCCCTGTGTTGATTATCGCAATGCATCTACTTTATAACAACAACAAAAAAAGATGTTGCCAAGCAGTTAATGTTTATTATTTGCCATAATAGGATCTGGCCCAGGTTTATTGGTGCATTTTGCTTACTCTCTTCAGTTCCAGGGTAGGAGGGGATGATAATGTGCATCTACCAGAATGAATCTTGATATGAAAGCTAAGCTTATGTTGGCAAAGTACTTAGAGTGACAAAGAGGGGAGAAAAGCATTAAAGCTGTGGTTCTTGACTACAGGCATTAATTCAGGGGATGGTGGCCTGCTAATCCCCAGATCCAAGTGAGAAAAAAGAAACTGTATCAACATTATATGATGAGGGGATTTTTTCAATAAACAAGACAAATTATCAATAGCAAATTTATAATTTGTTCTCATGTGTGTATTACTGTACCTACAAAAAAATACACCATACATAGTTACAAAAATTTTTTTTCTTATGATTAGACCTTTTAAGATCTACTTTCTTAGCAACTTTCAAATATGCAATACAGTATTATTTAAAGTATAGTCACCATGCTGTACATTACATCCCCATGACTTATTTTATAATTGGAAAATTGCCCTATTTCTTTTAAAAATAGAATACTGTATATTTTTTTTAATCCATTCAGAAGGCTGCAATCTGACTCTACCTAAAGAACTTTGAGTGATAAATTTAATAGCCTCTCTAAACTTTTCTCAGCTTCTTTCTATCATGTCATGAGAACATGAGAGAGACAAACTGTATAGCACAGGCTTTTAAGCGTCTAGATTTTTGTGTATTTTCCCTCACCTACATATATCTTACTTGATTTTTTTCTTTTTTAATAAGGAATTTGATGTGGGGAGGAAGACCTGAGATGTTTTGTTAGCTTAGAGAACTGTGCATCCTCTAAATTAGACCTAACTCAGAAACCACTGGGAGTAAGGAGGGTGAAGGCAGGGTAGGGGGACAGCCCCCAAAGCAAGTCCCATAAAGATAGAAGCCCACTGTCACGGGGGGTGGGAGTGGGTGGGGGTGATGACCTGCTCAGCTCTCGCTGAATGTTCCTGCGCAAGAATACAGACATGGTGTGGCCCAGACTTTTTAAGAGAAAATACAGGAAATCTCTAAATTGTTAAATGTTGGTTCCAAAAACATGATCCAAGATCATTCAGGCCAAAGAAAACACATCTGTGGGCCAAATCCAGCTTGCAGGCCACCGTTTTGCTAACTGTAGATGAGATCAGCAAATATTTAGCAGTTAAGGTTTCTCTGGCCACCTGCATCTGGAAATCTGCATTGTGGTCCTGAAGCAGAGGGCCCAGCGTTCTTGGGAGAGCAGTGACCCGTGTTCTGCACGTGTGGACAGCACTTCTGGCTCCCTGGCCTGTGGGTAGGCTGGTGGCCCCTTCACAGCTCTGGGAGGGGTGCTTTTTGTCCTGACGGTAGGTACTCATCTCTCAGCATTTGCCGGGCAATACGGTCACATCCCCCACTTCTTGTCGGACCACTGTCCAGGATATGGGGCTGTGATTTGGAAGCCATGACCTGTGTCCTGTAGAGAATGATTCATGAACTCCAGACGGCTGGGAGCAGGCAGCAGCGATGTGGCTTCACGGCCATTTACGACGCGTGAAGGCGGCCTGCTTAGCATCATTCCTAGCTGTCCTCCAGGGGACCTCAGCAGCGCAAGGCCCCACTTCTCCAGCACTGGCCTTGGACTCCAGAAATCCATCCTCCGTGGAAGAGAAATCTTCCAAGGGTATATGACATGCTCCCTCCAGATAGCAGAGATGGGTATTTTGGAGTTATGGAAAAATTCCAAGTATAATGGCATTAGTATTATTTTATAGCTGCTAGACATTTTTACCGCACAAAGGAAAGTCTTGCATTAAAAGATGTACTTTGTAAATAGCTTGAAAATGTGAACATCTCTAGGATAAAGTGATAGCTTTTGTCCCCCACATTAGCTGTTAAGTTTGGGGGAAGGATGAAAATGTGAATAAATGAGCTACATCACTCTCAGGTGGAAAGAAGACTCACTTGTTTGAAATTAGTGTATAAATTCAGGGCAGTTGAATTGGGTGGTAGGACTTGGATTGGGGAAACTTGAAAAGATCATTTTAAACTTTATCCAGAGGAATAAACATATGAGGAAACTCCTGAAAACGAAAATCAGTGAGAGGAGAATTTCACCAAATATATTAAAACAAGTTACAAAAGTGTAGAAATTAAAACAGTGTGTTGCTGGCATAGGACTAGACAGTCAAATTAATGAAACAGATTTAGAGTGAGTCCAGAATTAGACTCAAGTATGTATGGTCATTTGGTATAAAACAATGGAAGCATTTGAAACTACTGGGATGAGATGGATTATTTATTAAATGGTGTTGAGACAACTGGCTGGTATAAAGCTGAATCCTTCCCTAATTTCTTGTACCAAGATAAATTCTAGAGGTAGAAAATAAAAAGATGAAAGTAATGGAATACAAGGGGGTGGGGGGAATACTTTTTCAATCTTGGTGTGAGGAAGGATTTCCTAAGCATAATAGCAAAGGAAAAGATAGATACCTTTGAATATATAAAAACTGTAAACTTCCGTACATTAAATCTGCATAAACAAGGTTCAAAGATAAACTAAAGGTATGTACAATATATGTGAGAAGTGTTAATGCTCCTAATGTATATAAAGAAGTCTTGCAAATTATTTAGGAAAAGAGAAATACCCAAATAGAGAAATGGGCAAAGAATATGCAGAGGCCACTCACCAAAAACCTGCAAATAGCCAACACATATATGAAAGGGTGCCCAGTCTCAATCTCACCTGAGATCTAAGAATTCAGGTAAGACAGCCATATGGTGCCATTATTTACCTGTCAGATCAGCAAAGATGAAAATAAGATCTCAAGGAGAATGTAGACAAAGGGACACTTTGATGCCTTTTTGGGGAAAGTGTGATTCGTACTAGCCTCTGGAGGGCAGTTTGACATCTGTATCAAGGGAAATCACTAGACAACTATATATACAAAAAATGTTTGTTGCTGGGTGATTTATAATAACAGGAGATTAGAAATTACCAGTAGTTTATTTCTGAAATATGCTACAGTATACCCATATGCGGTGATATCATACTATCCTTTAAAAGGGTGATTTGTATCAGTTTTTATCCGTTACATATATTTATTGATGGGTAAGTTCTTCAAGATCTATTTTTGAGTGAAACAGCCAGTTGCTAAACAGCATATATCATGTGTGCATATAAATTTAAGAAGAGGTCCAAAAGGTAGAATCTGGGTAGTAGGACTTCTGCTTTTTTTTTTTTATTCCTTTACGTGTCATTAAGATTTTTTTACACTGACCAAGTATTGTGTGATAAATGATAAAGACTGATACACTTATAACAAAAAGCCACACGCACAAGAAAGCGAACAAGCCAGGTTCCAAAGTTGTTCATATTTAGTGTAAGAATATAACTTTTAAAATGCACTTCTTGTATTTGTTTTAATAAGTATAGAGAGTACTTCAATGGTGTGCTACTTACTACCCATAGTGACAAGCAGAGAGGTGTTCCCACCTTTTGTCACATTATAGGGACCTTTCTTGTGGTGGTGGGAGGAGTTGGCAACTCAGTAGAGTCCTTTTCTTCTACCATCATGCGTCCTTCTTTGGAGGAATTTCTGGGGAAACCCCATTCACTTGCATTTAAGACCAGAAATGTGTGTGGATGAGATTCTAGATGGCAATATCATATAATGTCATGTGTTTTTACTTAGGTCTATGAACCACATCTCATATCATAAATTATGGAAAAATAGTTTTTGATTGCTAGTTTCGATTACGGTAAAAATCAAGTGAAAGTTTCCAGGAGCTTTTTGGGCTTCTTTATTTTCTAATTTCTTTTATAATGAGAATATATTTATAATCAGAAAAAAAGTTTAAAGCTTTGTTGAAAAGAGCTAACTCAGATTTAAAATGAATTAAGCAGAGATAACCACATACCCAGATTATTCTTAAAAGATATGCTCAAATTAAAAGGATGTGACATATATTTTAGATCAATTAGTTGTGCGAGCTCTGATTTTTACCAAGGATATATTGCTTTTGGTTTCTAATGTTAAATAACTATGTAATTATGACAGCCAAAGGACTTTCCAATTGTAGTTTTTTTTTTAAGCTCTTTATTGGAGTATAATTGCTTTACACTGTTGTGCCGTTTTCTGCTGTACAAGTGAATCAGCTGTATTTATACATATATCCCCATATCCCCTCCCTCCTGTGACTCCTTCCCACCCTCCCCAGTTGTAGTTTTATAGATGTATTATTATTGCAACTGACTTTAAAAGAAAATAAATGCAAATGTTTTATTTAATTAGGGTAGAAGCCTGGGAGGCTGGGTGGGATTTTTCCCCAGGAGGTTGCATAGCTGGTTATAGTCAAGTCAGCTTTCTGCTTATAGGGGTGTCCCTGGCAGTCAGTCTAGGGCAGTTGTGTGTTTCTTGCTGTGTACTTTCTGAAGTTATCTTCCTTCAGCCCCCTTCCTAAACGCCTTCCTGGCTTTCTTACTCCAACATTCATCTAATCAGAATTTTTGATATAACACCTTCACAACCAAACCTTATATGTCCCAGCTTGATATACTTTATTGGTACACAATCCCTATCGGTCACACCAAAATGCAACTATGGTATAGGGAAAAGAGTACTGAGTTCAGCTCAGAGGCAGAAGCCTTGGGTTCTGTGTGTTTTTGAGCCAGTTAATCTACTCTGGGCTCAGTTCCCTGTCTGTAAAATGAGTATGATAACAAACTTTTTATAAGGTTTTGGTTGGAGAGATGATATGTGTATATCTGTTTGGATTAGATTTGGCTGCATTTGAGAGAAAATCGATAGTAGTAAAATGGTAGCTTGTAGTAAAATAAAAGCTTATTTTATTAAAATGTAGTGATTTTGAATAAAACAGAAGTTTATTTCCTGTGTACAAGTACAGAGATAGTCTGTCCAAGACTAGTGTGGTGTATGCATACCTCAGAAATACTGTGGGTTTGGTTTCAGATCACTGCAATAAAGCAAGTATCACAATAAATCAAACCACATAAATTTTTTTGTTTCCCAGCACATATAAAAGTTATGTTTACATTATACTGTAGTCTATTAAGTGCAATAGCATTATGTCTAAAAAGCAATGTACATACCTTAATAAAAAAATACTTTATTGCTAAAAAATACTTAACCATCATCTAAGCCTTCAGTGAGTCAATCTTTTGCAATAGTAACATCAAAGATCACCGATCACAGATCACCATTACAAATATAATAATAATGGCAAACTTCAAAATATTGCAAGAATTGCCAAAATGTGACACAGAAACATGAAGTTTGCAAATGCTGTTGGAAAAATAGCACTGAGAGACTTGCTCAACTCAAAGTTGCCACAAACCTTCAATTTGTCAAAAAGAAAAAAAAAAAGAAACAACTCAGTATGTGCAAAATGCAATAAAGCAAAGCACAATAAAACGAGGTCTGGAGGTGCAGAGAGGCTGTGGGACTGGGCTAAGGGCTGGCAACGCAGAGCTACCGGATCGGTCCGAGATGCCAGAGGTGGAGGAGACACTGAAGCGACTTCAGAGCCAGAAAGGCGTGCAGGGAATCGTGGTGAACACAGAGGGCGTTCCCATCAAGAGCACCATGGACAATCCCACCACCTCACAGTACACCAACCTCATGTACAACTTCATCTTGAAGGCCTGGCGCACCATGCGTGAAATTGACCCCCAGAATGACCTCACCTTCCTTCGAATTTGCTCCAAGGAAAATGATGTTATGCTTGCACCAGGTAAAGACTATTTCCTGATTGTGATTCAGAATCCAACCAAATAAGCCACTCTCTTGGCTCCCTGCATCTTTCCTTACTTTAATGCCCCTCAAGAGCAGTAGCGTTAATCGTGTCAACTGACTGGCCTGTGGAAGTCACCTTAGAGCCCTCTCAGACCAGTCCGTGACCCGGGGTGGGCTGCAGCTCCACCTGCCCCACCACAGTCATCCCTCTGCTGGCCAATCGCCCCTGATTTTCTAGGAGGAAGATCACGTCCAGGTTTTGGAGCAAGAGCTTGTGAGAAGCCCACACTGTTTCCTTTTGACTTTGAGTTCACTTTGTTGCCCTTGGAAATGGCTGTTTTTCTTTAACTAAAAATAACGAAAATGCTAAAACAAACAACAAAAAAATGAGGTCTGCCTGTGCTCAGTGATGGTAGGAGCCAGTCTTTGTCTCCTTTTGTGCTGCCATCCTTGGCAGGTGGCTTCCACCTCATTGTCTAAAACATCTGCTTGAGCTCCAGCCATCACATCCAGATTCCAGGGAGTGGGAAGGAAGAAGGTGGAAGAAGGGAATTCTACCCTCCCACCCCACCCCAAGGACACTTCCACTAAGGACACGATTTATTATGTATTGTCAGGAAGCCCATCAGATGGTCATGTACTTGACTAAAAATAATTGTTTACTATAAAAGAAAGAGATGTTGGGGGAAACCGGCAGTCTTTGCCATGACCTTTGAAAGACTTTTGTGACCTGGGAAATGCTGTGAGTACAAAAAATATATCATTTGTGTAATATTACTGTGAGGCAACCTGATATACATTCATCCATTCACCAAATATTTATTAAATATGTGCTGGAGGTGTAGCACTAGAGCTGACACCGCATATACTTCTTTACATTTTCTTAGTCAATTTACATTACCTCCAACAAAGGGTTTGAGGGAATCCATGTAACTGTGGTCCCCTCTCCCTGCCTTGCTGTGCATATGGGAACTCAACATCACTAAGATACCGTATCCTTTCCTTTGGGAGGAGGGAGCAGGAAGGGTGGCAGTGGAGCATGTTGTAAATGGCAGCTCTGTAGCTCACCAGTCAGACACTCTGTGTTTTCCCCTCCAGCTCTCAGAGGTCCTGTCTTTTGTCATCAGTGCTTCATGTTGATTTACATCTTGTGTCCCCACTTACTTTGTATATATGCCTTTCCCTCTGTTTAAAACAGATGTCCTGGATTGTCTCTTTATCATCTGCCCTCTCCCTTTCAAATAAGGAACAGTCGGTGTTTGAACAGGCAAATGTTTTATTTGGGAGGCAAAGATATATGGATGGATGGATAGATGGATCAATTAGTGGGTAGATAAGAAAGCAAGCAGGCATAACCGAAAGGCCAGGTGGCAGTGTCCAGAACTGGGGTTATTACTGTTTCTCAGGGGACCCCAATGTGTGCAGGACCCCTGAGGAAATAGGATCTGCAGTCACAGGCTCAAGGTATTCCATTTGGAGGGGATCTGGAGATGTCTGACATCCTTCCTCCTAATCTTTCAAGAATTGATGGTAGTGGGCTTTTTTTTTTTTAATCTTCTTGTTTGTTTTATTATGAAAATTTTCAAACACTCAGAAAACAACCATGAGCTAACTACTGAAATGGAATACATGTTAACATTTTGCCATGTTTACTTAAAAAAACAAAAGTAAATTTTATAGCTGTAGAGCTTTACTCACCTACACACATGCTTCTTGTGTCATTCATGTCTTTATGTTAGCACCACTTTACCTGAGATGCCGTCCCCAAACTTCCTCTGTAAAATCAGCCTCTAACCTCTCTTGCTAGCACTGTCACCGCCTGACATATACAGTGCATTTATTTGTCTTCTGTCTCTCTCCCTCCACTAGCATGTCTGCTCCGTGAAAGCTGGGACATGCCTTCGTTCCCATTGAATCACCCTCATCTGGCATCAACTAGGATCGGATGAACAGAGCTAAAGCCTCTTTTAGGCTTCCTGATCCATAACCTCTCTCCCTGTCTCTCTCCCCAGGGGGAACCACTGTCCTGAAGTTTAAATATCCTTCCCATCCTTGTCTTTATATACTCTGATTTTACTTATACCTTTAAATCTCTGTGTGTGCATGTGTGTACATAGATGCCAAAACAATAGATAGTGTTGTGTATCTTTAAATACATTAACTAAGCAAGCTATTTATAGCCTCTGTAACTTGCTTTTACTTGGTCAACATTATGTGTTCGAGATTTATCTATGTGGATACAGGCCCACAAGAATTTACTTCATATATTTCATATTCCTGTAATATTCCTTCTAGAATTTTATCACAGTGGGTCCATTCTTGGCCAGAGCCTTTTAATAATGGCTATATCACTCTTCTTTTGTCAGGGACTCTGAATCGGATCTGTGGTAACAATTGTACCAATCCTAGAAATGGGTTAAAAAATTAAGATGGTACATAAGTATATCTAATAAAAAAATTAAGATAGTAAATTTTGTTATGTGTATTTTACCATGATTTTTAAAAATAAAAAACAATGTATCTAATTGTACATTTGGGAAAAAATAAGTTAGAAGGAGGACGAGTAAGGCTTGTATTCTTTGTAAAAGTAAAATCATTGTTAATGGTATATTTAGAGACTTAATTTTACTCACCATTGAATACATTTAATTATAAAAGTATATTTTTCAAGGAACTGTGATTTTGTTCTTTGTACCTTAGAGACTAGAATTCCCCTGAAGAAGACATACAGATGACCAACAGGTACATGAAAAGATGGTCAACGTTACTAATCAGGGAAATGAAAATCAAAACCACAATGAGGTATCATCTCACACCTGTTACAATGGCTATTATCAAAAAGACAAGAGATAACGAAAGCTGGCGAGGATGTGGAGAAAAGGGAACCAGACCTTCTATACTGTTGGTGGGAATGTAAGCTGGTACAGCCGCTATGGAAAACACTATGGAAGTTCCTCAAAAAATTAAAAATAGAGCTGTCATATGATCTAGCAATTCCATTTCTGGGTATACATCCAGAGGAAAAGAAATCATTGTCTTGAAGAGATATCTGCACTCCTGTGTTCATAGCAGCATTATTTACAGTAGCCAAGGTGTAGAAACAAACTGTCTGTGGATGGGTGAATAGATAAAGAAAACGTGGTATGTATTTAGATTGGAATATTATTTAGCCTTAAAAAAGAAGGAAATCATGTCATTCGCAACAACATGGATGAACCTGGAGGACCTTATGCTAAGTGAAATAAACTGGACAGAGAAAGACAAATACCACATGGTATCGCTTACATGTGGAATATAAAAAAAAGGTAAATATGTGAGGTAATAGATATGTTAATTAACTTGATGGGGGAATCTTTTCACAATGTATATGTATATCAAATCATCACACTGTATATTTCAAATATCTAAATTTTTGTCAATTATATCTCAGTGAAGCTGGAAAAAATAGAATTCCCTCAGAGAGAAATCATGTATTTCAATATATAGTTCTCCCATATTAGAGAACCTTTAATGGCTTTTCTCCTAAGGAGAGAAAACTTGAGAACAAATACGTTGAGTTGCCCTGAAGTAATATTCAGAATTCTTGGCTCTTGACAAGATTCTAAATGTCAGGAAAGTCTGTTTTTGCAACAGCGTGACAACTTAACTTCACACATCGGTACAGATTAACTGCAGTGCCTGGGTTTTCTTTAGGATACTTTCAAATATCCTCCTCCCAAGCTCCCTGTTAAAAGCAGACTTGTTAGAGGACAAAACTTTATTTATAAAGCATTTTGCAGATATAATTATATGTATAATTGGAAAAGTTAAGGAAGATTTAGCACCCATAATTTTGAATAATGACTCAGTAGTCCTTGGCTACATGTGAAACTCTTCTAGAAAGATCACACGATTGACCCTGTTTTTCATTTTGCTCATAAAAATCCATCCAGGCTGTCCCAAGAATATTTTGTTTCTAGAGATAGAGTCAGATTTAATGACCTGTTCATCAATTTCAAAATAGGTCCTGTGACTGGATTTCCTAAATTTGATTGGTATATTTTCCCGAACCCTACTAAACTTGAACATTTAAAGCACATTTGGCAGTTAAATTAACTATATAACTGTGGCTCTTTCACTTCAGTTCAATCAGCAGTCGTCTATTGAGCAGCTGCCATGTTCCCGGCACTGTGCCAGAGGCTGGGGCTGTAAGGTGAATGGAACGGGGTTCTGGTCCTCCTGGATCACCTAATCGGGTGGCTGAGACAGATATTTATCAAAGGAAATGGTCGATGCTGCAATAGAAGTGGAATCCTTCTGTCACTGCACGCTCCCTGTGTGGCCAGGACTCTTAGAGCCATAGATCACTACTCTCAGCAACAGTGTCAGGAAGTGCATGGGTAGATGTGGGGATGGCAATGGTGGGCGAGCTTTTAAACCCAACCACACCTTCATCAGCTTATTCCTCCAAGCTGCCAATAATAACAGCAATGAGAGTCATTTTTGATTTGGGCAATTGATCTCTTCTCAATCTTATATAAAGTATGACTAAAAACATCTTTAGAAACTTTTCATTTTATTGAATTAAAAATAGACTTTATTTTTAACTGCAATTTTAGGTTCATAGCAAAATTAAGCAGAGGATACCCTCTGTCCCCACATATGCACAGCCTCCCCCACTGTCAACATCCCCGGACAAAGTTAGTGTATTTGTTACGGTTTGTGAGCCTGCATTGACAATCCCCTCAAAGTCCATAATTTACCTTAAGATTCATTCTTGGTGTTGTACATTCTGTAGGTTTTGACAAATGTATAAGGACATGTGTCTGCAGTTACAGTCGCATATAGGATAGTTTCACTGTCCCCCAAATCCTCTGTGCTCTGCCTAGTCATCCCTCGCTGTCTCTGTCTCTGTCTCTGTTTTATTGAACTTTACGTATAACCTAAATAAGAACAGTTGGCCTGAAAGGCGAAAGCAGCTCCAACTAGACTGTCACACCAAAGCCCTTCCAAGCACATTCTGGAGTCACCGCTGACTGTGTTAATTCCTTTGGTCATCCATGCCTCTACGTGAGAGCTGCTGTGTTTAGCACAAATGCCCACAATTTATGTTAGGGTCTGTGGCATTAAATTCTGCAGTTTCAAAACCACTGAACGTGGTAGATGTGTTCACGGTCAACTTTTTGGTCACCATCCTCCCTTTCCCATCACACGTTGACCACCTTCATCTTTATTAAAAAGATTGGAAGTCTCCAAACAGAATCGCCTTTGTACTCCTGAGGGTTGGGGCTCTTCTGTGCTCCAGATGTCTGATTACAGTACAAACAGACCTATTTGCTTTTAGGGAAGCAAATGTTTTCTGTGTTCAACTGAGCTTGTAAAATTTCATTAAGAAGCTAATCATTAGCCCTGATTAAGTAAGCACTGGATGTTTGGCCTGAATATTTTAACTTCCTATTTCCAAGCTGGCTCAGCTTTCTCAAGGTTACTGATTGTCAGCTGGGACCAATAATTTTTCAGTCACCTGTGCAGTTTTCCACTCCATCATCAGAGAATCTCCTCCCCTCCCCCCATTCAACTGGGGAGGAAAACCAAGGCTCTCCTAGAGCCCCAGACATGAAGCTAGCTCTCCGATGCTCATTAGAGGACTTTTCTCTTGCAATTTAAGTAGTAAATCTCATTGCTGCCTATTCCAGTGCAGGACAAGAGACTAAACTCTGCTTCTCTTTCTAATTCAACTTGAAACCACCACCATTTTCTGTCCCTCCATATTTGCCTTTATAAACATTTCAGGCTTTAACAAAGATCAGATTTCTTTTTACTGATATTTAAAAATCAGTAAGAAGATGTGCTTAATATTACGTTTTTATTTTCAAATCTAAGAAAGCGCATAAGAGATAAAGATGCAAAAAGCTTAAAGCAGTTACCGCCAGTGACTCAGACATTATTAATATCGCTGTGGGCACAAGGAATTGGAATGCTGTTAGAAAGATTTTCTCCGTTGAAGAATACATTATGACAACATTTTCCGAAGCGTGTTTCTCAGAGGCCACAATAAATTTGACTAGTGTTTAGAAGGGGAAAAAAAGATATTTCGTGGCTAAATAAAATTGGGAAGTACTTCTACTGCAAATTTCCTTGTTTTAGTGATTTACAGTGTGCATTGTTGTATTAAAGGCTCTGGGAATTCCTGCCATAAGGAAATTTGTTTAACTTTCTTTAACACAGTGTTTCAAATTCATTTGGCTTCAAATGCCTACTTTTTTTTTTTTTTTAATTTTAATATAACACCTGGAACCAACCCTTGGAGTCAATGGGATATACTTACACTTTTGGATATAATGTTGTAGAATGAAAGTCTCTGGAATAGTCTGTGAACTTGAGAGTGCATTAGCATCCTGGAGGACTTGTTAAAATACAGGTTGCTGGGCCTCACCTGCATAGTTTCTGATTTGGGAGGTCCGGGGTGGGCTTGAGAATCTCTTTTTCTAATAAATTCCCAGGCAGTGCTGACGATGCTGGTCGGGGACCACACTTTGAGAACTACTAGTCCATGCTCAAACTGGAAGGCAAACAAAAGTTATGGGGAATGGGGATGGTACCACAGGTGCATTGCTATACAGTATACGAGTTAATGTACTCATACAAAATATACTGATCAAAGGTGCTGTGTGTCAGGCACCATGCCAGGTGCTGGAGATGATCCTTGCATTCAGGAGCTTACAGTATAGTGGAGAGACAAGCAGTAAACAGGTAAAGGAAGTGAGTCATAAGTCCATATGAATTGAGAAGACGGCTGTGAAGGAAGCCAGCAGAGTGTGTGCTATCATGCTGAATAAAAAGTGGTTGGGGGGCTTCCTAGGTGGCACAGTGGTTGAGAATCCACCTGCCAATGCAGGGGACATGGGTTCAATCCCTGCTCCGGGAAAATCCCACATGCCGTGGAGCAACTAAGCCCGTGCGCCACAACTATCGAGCCTGCGCTTTAGAGCCCATTAGCCACAACTATTGAGCCCATGTGCTGCAACTACTGAAGCCCACGCGCCTAGAGCCCATGCTCCGCAACAAGAGAAGACACGGCAATGAGGAGCCCGCGCATTACAACGAAGAGTAGCCCCCACTCACCGCAACTAAAGAAAGTCCGCGCACAGCAAAAAGGAGACCCAACACAGCCAATAAAATAAATAAGTTAATTAAAAAAAAACAAAACAACGGTGGTCGGGCAGGGACAGTTCAGCTGAGACTGGCCATGAGAAACCAGGGGTCCATGAGAAGATGGGGATGATGTTTCCGTCTGGATGAAGCCACGAGCAAAAGGGTAGCGGAGAGAGTGGCAAGTTCTGGGAATGGAAGGAAGGCCAGGATGGCAGGAGGACAGTGAGAGAGAGAGTGGAAGAAAAAGAGGTTGGAGAGGAGACAAGGAAGGGCCGGGTCATTGGAGCTGAATGAGGGAGTTTGGGTTTAATTCTAAAAGCGAAAGGTTCTGGTGCCTGTTGTAAACAGTCACTCTGGGTGTTGTGTGAAAGAAGGATTGTGAGGGGAAGAGTAGAAGCTGTGAGACCAGCAGGAAGACCATAGCTGGAGTCAGGGTAGAAATGAAGTGCCTGGGGTAGGGCAGTAACGTGATCAAGCTGCCATGCACTCATGCGGCTGCTAGCAGTGGAGACGTGTGGCTTGCTTCCCAGTGTACCTGGGAGGTAGCTCACACCGGATTTGATGATGGGTTAAATGTGAGAGGCAAGGAACAGACAGGTGCCAGGAATGACTCCTGGGCTCCTGGCTTGAGCAACAGAGAAGGGGAAGAGCTGCAGGAGGAGGAGCCAGTTCATTTCTGAGAGAACAGAGGGAACTGAACAGTTACTTTTCAGGGGGACAGTGAAGTGACCACAGCCACCATTAGTCTGAAGATATAGTAACTGGCTGTTTGCTGGTACACAAAAGAAATGATTTTGGGGTTTAATAAATACCTTATTAGAGAGTTGCTCTATATGTTGTGTATCAGTGGTTACCTGGTAGCCCAGAATTAGAAAACAAATAAGGCCATTTAACACTGAGCATAATGTTGTCTTTCTCTGATAATTCAGAGAGCACTTCAGAACCTCACAGAGACTGTTACGGTTGCTGTGTAACAAACTGCCCCACAACGTAGCGGCATAAAACAGCCATTGTATTATGCGCGTGGATTTTGTAGGTTAGGAATTCAGACAGGGCACAGCGGGATAGCTTCTCTCTGGTCCATGGTGTCTGGGCTCAGCTGGAAAGACTTGTCACCCAGGGGACTTGACAGATGGGAGCTGGAATCATCTGGAGGTGTCTTCACGCACGTGCCTGAGAGGTGATGCTGGCTGTCGGCCTGAGCACCTCCACGTGGGCTCCCCATGTGGGCTCTCCGCGTGGCCTCGCCACGTGGTCTGGGCGTCCTCCCTTCTCAGCCCCTACGTGATAGCTGAACTTCTGACATGGCAGCTCAGGGCTCCAGAGGTGGGTCATCATTGCAGAGATCTCGAATGTTTAAATTATATGAAACAGGTAGCTGAGTTCGTGTTCTGCTTAATAGAATGCTGGATAAGGAAGAGATTGCCGCGCCTGCGTGCTGCCTCGGGGATAATTTGGGGAAGAGCTGGCTGTCTTGCATTAAAACAGATGACAAGGATAGTCTCCCTTTGGCTGTGAGCCAGTCGTGTGATAAACAAGTGTTTTTCCAGCCTCTTCTACTTGCCCAGCCCTCAGAGGTGAAGCAACCAAGCATAGTTCACGCTTATCAGATAATAAGAGGATGTTTATAAACTAGGACGTATGAAGAACCCGTTTGAATTATTTAAAAACATTACCTGGATACAGAGTTCCCAAGACTTCTATTCATAGATCCATTCTGGTGAGTTTTGTAAGTAGCAGTGCACAGTGCTTCCTTAGAGATTATTCCTGATGTGCGTCTTGGGTAGCCCCTGATGACTGGAAGACACCAGTCTGAGTTGGATAGTCTAATTTTAAGATAAGATCCTTGATCTGAGGTAGTAGATTCCAAAAAGGGGAGTATAGGCATCCCAGGAAGTGTGTAAGATGATCCGTTGTGGGCAATGGAATACCTACCCCTATTTCTTACAAAAAATTAATGTATATTTGTGGGCATCTGATAGAATATTAAATATGATAAATAGTAATTCATGTATGAAATTTATGATCGGATAATTAAAAAAATAATTTTGTGTTCAAAAAGCTTTTTTTTTTCCTGGCAGAACACTGCTTAGAGGCATGTTTTATCACATTTATTCCTTGTTGCTAATGCTTTTCAAACTTTATTATGCAAATCACCTAGAGAAACCTGATTTTTCTCATCTCAGTGCAAGAGTGATTGGAATTTGGGGCACTGGTTCACACTAAGCTCACAAGAGAATGATTTATAAATTAAAATGCCAAATGTATTAATTTCCAGTAGCTGGAAAACTAGACCTATCGTTTATACGTGTTATGCTTTTATCCTTGGACAAAGTGATTTATCTCAGGATATGAAATATCAGGCAAGATATGTGTCTCTTAGACACAGAACTGCATTTTCTGAGCTTCTCTGGTGTTTAGGACTGTTCTTACATATGGCCTCCTGGTTACCACTCTCTATTCCTAGCTCACCTGGCTCACAGGTGCTCACCCACAGGAAATGAGATGCAGCGTGTGACCCAGTCACTGTGGTTGGTGTTCAGTCCACCTCTCTGGCACCCCGCTGATTACACATGGCTGTGCAGCAATCAGATTTTGTTCACCAAAGATGAAAGGCTTGTCTGGTCAGGTCCTCTGTCAGGTGACACCTCCCACCGTGTTGACATCTTTTGATTTCGTTCGTCTGATCCTGTGCGTCTCCAGTCACAGGGTCTACTAGAGGGAATGCTTATCTGGCCCTCGGACATCTTGATTGCCCTGGAAGCTAGGTGAGACTGGGTGGGACACCTTATCCTTCCCCACCTCTGTCCACCCTGGCTTTCCCTCTTCCCATCAGCCAGCCAGAACGGGCATGTTGGGGGAAAGAGTAAAAACATGCATTGCGCAGTACAGGCAACATTTGTTGAGTGCTCACCATATACTAGGAACTGTGCTTTCTTAGCATCATTTTATTCCATCTCGCACATTCCCGTTTTACAGACGAAATGGAGGCTCAGAGAGGGTCCATAATTTCCCCAAGGCCACGTGGCTGTAGGTGTCAGGGCCAGGATTTGAACTTGGTCCTTCTGCTTACAGAATCCACTGTTGCACTGTCATCCTCAGAGGTGGCTAACATCCAAGGCCGAATCAACTAAATGCAAACAAATTTCAAGGACCAGGGAGGGAGAAGCTACGACTTTTGAGAGATGTTGCTGGGAAGGCATTACTGGGAGGGCCTGGAGGAGGTTGAGGGCTGGGCCTTCTGAAGGAAGACATCTTAGGGGTAGAGAAAATGAGGAGAAGGAAGGCGGCTCTGGTTGAGAGGCAGGCATGACTGAGCAGAGGTCTGGTGCCAGGAAAGCCAGTGCTCTGGGGCTGGGAGGGTCCCCTGGGAGGGCAGGGGGTGGGGGCGAGAGGTATGTGGGGAAGGGGATGGGAGCAGTAGGAGGTGACAGAATCCTGTTTCAAGACGACCTTCAGCCTCCCATAGAAGGTGACCTCTCAGTAAGGACGGGCTGCCTCGCTGTGCACGGGCGTCGTGGAGGCAGAGCTCGCCCTTCGTTCTTCCACCAAGGGGCCGAGCTGTGGGGAAGGGCTCTCTAGAGAGCTGCTCTCCGGCTGGAGGAAGTACAGGCCCTGCCTGACCCCACAGTAGCCTCTGGAGAACGGAGGGAAAGGGCTTCCTGTGTCAGGCCCGCCCGGGAACTCCAGGAACACAACAGCTGCACTTCCTTCCCTCTTCCCCACACCCTTGACCTTGTGCTGCCAGGGAGGGGTCTGATACCCAGACGCAGCTGGTAGCATCTGAGGCCAGACCTCCAGTGACCTGAGGAACGTAGAAAAGTCCCCGCTCAGCCAAGCTGGACATCAAGTCGGTTCTCACCCCTGAATAAAATTTCCGTAGCCACGCCGGTCCTAGCGGAGTGACATGGCTAGACTGCGATGTGGGTCGCCCAGTACACCTCAGCCTTTTTGGGAAATCCATCCTTCTGGGAAATTCTTGAGGGACTGAGAAGCAGTAGACACCACCTTCCTTTACGTGTCCTTCATAAAGCACTTTGATGGACCCCCACCCCCACTGCAATCTCTTAAGAAACTGCCTTCCTGTTCTCCATCACCAGCACCCTCCCCAGTGCTGGGGCTGCACTGGCCTGTTCATAGAGATGACCAGCCCGTGCCTTCTCCTTTCCGTGACTGGCCGAACACCCAGATTTCCTGTGCCTGCAACTATCCACACCAGTAGTTTCATTTTAATAGGAGTCTCTAATCGTTTCATATTCAGGTTTGGGTTAGCCAGAGACAAGGAAATACATGTTCCACATTTAAAAAAAAATTCAGTGTTGGCCTCTTAGTTCCACAAGCCACTGGATTCCCAGGAACTGCCATTTGTGACTGGCCATGGACATGAATGTCCCTCTCTGGGTCTTATTGTAGTTGAGGTCTCTCAGAAACCAGAGCTGCAAGCAGGCAGCCCTCGCTGGAGGGGGCACAAGTGAGCTTTATTGATGAGAAACGCTAGCTGAGCCTCATAGCTTTTTGTTACCACCTTCTTAGCAAGTCTTCTCACCCACTGGGTAAGTGAGGTACAAAACAGAGCCCTGTTTTGAGAGCAACAGAATGGGTAGGTGGTCTGAAGGGCTGAGGGTCCTGGGATGATCAGACAGCTCTGAAACAGGTCAAGCCCTCCCTGTGATGGACTGAGGGGGTTGCTGTCTTCAATCAACCAAGCCACCCACCCATCCAGACTCTTTGGCATCCCTAACCCCTTGCAGACAGCAGTTCTCTGCCTCACCACAGAAACCTGCAGGCCACCCTCATCCAGACCCTTTTCTTGTTGGAGTTTAGGTTTTGATAGAGTCTAAAATAAATCAAGACATTACTTTTTTTTATTCTTCCAAGAAATGTATATCGAGCACCTGCTGTATGCCAGATGTGATGCTATTTGATACAGAAGTGAATAAGACTGTCTCTGCCCTGAGCGCACAGCCTGGATGGTGGGAGTTAGGAAAAAAGGAGGGCAGGCGATCAGATGTGATGGTGCCACCGAAGAATATTGTAGAGTAGAGGGGGTGGAGGGTGGGGGAGAGAATCGGAAGAGGTTTCAGAGGAAAGGTCAGTTGAGCTGTGTGGAAAGACTCTCCCAGGTGACTCAAAAAACCCAAATCAGGAGCTCCCTGTATTGTGATTTTAAAATAAATGCTGTCCTTATGTTATGTCAAGTGTCCCTGCTTCTTCTCAAGGGGGAATGTTTTGTGTTGACTGTCTCAAAGCCCTCACACTTCCACATCCTTGCCAGCATTTGTTATTTGTGGTGTTTTTGATATTAGCCAACCTCGTGTCCTCTTTTGTTAACTTGTCATTATTTTATAATTCAATGGAAAAAGTAATCAATTTTACACAATTTTAATGTATAGACCACTTTCAGAAATGCATATGGTATGCAAAGCAAGATACATTTGAGTTAAAAATCATTGCCTTCCATGAATACATAAGTTTAATAGAGAAAAGATAACACTTGCAAGCAAACAAACCATCCAAACGTGTATTAATGTTTAACCCATCCGTGGAACACCTGTCCCCATGTCCTCTGGTGCTGAGTAGGGTACTTGAGATCTTCTGGGAGAAGGCCCCATTCTTGCCTTCTGTATACTCTCAGAAGCCAGACTGTCAAGTGAGGATCCTAAAGCGCTCTTAACTCGTGTGAAAAAGTACTAGTTAGTTTGGAAATACTATGCAATTTAAAGTTTGGTTGGGGAAAAATATCCCCTGTAGTCTCCGGTTATGAAGGCCAAGTGTATCCCTAGGGACCATTTTCTCTGATGGTTGTGCTTAAGTGGTATGGGTTTATTTGAGGTTGTCCTGGAGGTAAGAGTGATGCATCTTCTGTTTCCCTTGTCTCCAAGAAGTGCTGTTATGTAACCATCTCCAGGTTATGGGACCACTCACATCAGTCTCTGATTAGAGGGCTTGGGAGGCCTGCCATCTTGCAGTTTTCCCTCACTAAGCAGAACGCTCTGTGTGGCATCATTGCAGTGTGTTTGACTTTCTATCCTATTAGCTCAGTTTAGGAAGGACGTAGACGAATGCTTCCTTGTTTGTTGATGTAGAAAGTGGCCTACTGTTTATCTTCCTGAGGACTTTTAATGATTCTGGCGTTACTTCTAATAAGTTAATAAGGGAGACTTTGATTAACAGCATAGGTGTCTTGGGTAGAAACCTCTCCTGTCAAGTGTCAGAAAGGCTTAGTGAGGGTGTTCTAGCTTGGGGATGCCTGGTTTGAAGGTTTTCAACTTTGGGGGAGGAGAGAAAATGCACAGCATCCTACCTCGAAGGGCAGCTCCCACCTCTCTAGGCTGCAACCAGATCTGACTTTTCTGAGCTACGGAGACTCGATGAGAAAGGGGGCTGTCATGGCGGCAGAGAGATCGTCTCAGCAAGGGTTTAGAGCTGCTGAGGGGTAGGTGTTTTAGGTGTTCTGTGAGAGGAAAGGACTCACCTGTGGGTCCCGTGAGATAAAGAATGAATCACGAGAGGCCCGACGCTGGAGTCTGGGAGAAGCTTTGGTTACCTTTGGTTGAGGTGGGATGGATGCAATGGCCAAGCCCACCGAGGCTGAGTGCTTTAGGCTGGGGAGGAGGCAGGCAAAGCACTGCTGTGGTCCGCTTTGAGCAGGCAGTGTCAGCCCTTCTTCTGATAAACAAACACCATTCCTTAACAGTAAAATTGTTTCTCCAGAAACTGTTCTGAATCTCCTTATTTAGTCTAATCACCATGTTTTAGGGGAGCTAAAAAAATTAGGATAAGCCTCAAAGATGTCAATAATAATAAGATGACTAATATTTATTGGACATCTTATTTGTGACTGCAAGGGAGGTGATCCTGTTTTCATTTTACAGAAAAGGAAAATGAGACTCAGAGAGGTTGATTTATTTGCCCAAAGTCACACAGCTTCTAAGTGGCAGAGGAGGGATTCAAAGTCAGGTCATTCTGACTCCAGAGTGTATGTTGTTTAGGCCACACAAAGATGCCTCTAGTGAAAGTGTGTGTGTGTGTGTGTGTGTGTGTGTGTCCATCCCTATCCTGTAGGTCACATGACAGGAAAGATCAGAGTAGAACAAAAGGCCTCCAAAGTGCCGTGAGGAGGGTGGAAGCAGGTTCTTCCTTGGTGAGGAATTCTTACCAGCTAGTAAGGCCCTATGTAATATTGTGAGAGAACAGAGAATGTGGAATCAGGGGACCTGGAGTCATCTAAAGTTGGTGTGTGACTTTCGGCAAGTCATTCAGCTCTCTGGGTTGGCCTTGATTCCTGTCCTGTAAAATGGGGACAACAATAGCTACTTGACCTTGACTTTTCCTATGATGCATTGTGTAGGACAACGCTTTGGCAACTCTATGGAGCATTATACAAATTACAGTTTTTCCAAATTTAGTCGTAAACATAATATTTTGTCCTTTGCAAAGAAACACATTTGCATATCAATTATTTAAAACCTTACTGCAAGATAACGAAGGTTTTGGATAGGAAATAATGTCCAGTGCTTTTCTATTTAAATTTAATTGCTTACAACTAGCTCTTTTTAGAGCAGGCCTGTTTTTTTGTTTTGTTTTTGTTTTTCAAATAGGAAAGTCTTTCTTACTTACAAAAGGTATTTTGGGTTTTTTGTTTCTAAACTGCATTAATACAAATCTTGAAATACAGGCAAAGAAAGAAGAAAGTGAAGAACACCCATGACATTCTTCACCAGAGGTTATTATTGTTAACACCTTGGTGTATTGAGCCGACCTGTATCTTAGGTCCTGATAACTGCATTGGTGATTTTTATTTTTGGTATTGTATATGAACCCTTTCTATAATATCCACCTGGAGCTTGAAAAAAAAAAAAACTTGTAAAGAGATACTAATCATTTTAGTTAAGATGATTTTTTATGGGCTGCAGAAACTGTTTTTATAAGCATTTGGTTTTAATTCCCCTCCCCCACCCCCAAATAAAAACGAGAAATCACGAGAAACTGACCCAGTAACTAAGAGTTATTGTTGTGTCCAGAGTAGCTGCCTTTGAGCATTTCTCCTTCTGCACTCTTTCTTTCTCTGTCTGCCGTTTTCTAACACTGCATATGTGTGTGTCTGCTCTTTGCTGGTTGGTGTGATTAATCTCATATTAGTCTACTGTAGTAAATAGCCCACCATTGTAAATAGCCTGGAGCCAAGAAAGTGAGATTCTTTGAGGCTCCATGAAGGCAGGGACCCTGTCTTGAAAGCTGCTTCCTCCTGGCACTGAGTGTCATGCCCAGCACATAGCAGGCTCCAGTAAATATTTTGTCATTTGTATGAATGAAAGTTTCCACCGCTGCCATTAACAGCTGTGTGACTTGGGCCAATCAGTTAAATTCTCTGGGTGTCTCTAATACCCTTCCAGTTCAGATACTTTATAATTCTAGGCTTCCTTTCCTGAGATGTTGATTCTGATACTGTGTGGTCATATACCTGATAAGAAGCTTTCACTTGCTATCCCCTTAAAGATGTAAAAACCTAGCAGCTACTTTCTCTCCATTCTTTCATCCATAGGAGATAATTTTCCAAGTGATTAAGTGATTTTCTTCCTATTAGACATATTTGTTTGTTGAAGAACTTGGTTAATGATCGAATTAAAAGAGACAGGGAGCCTGCGGTGGGACCCTAATGGAAACTAGACTTCTCACCTTGCTGGTTAGCCCATTGGAACCAAGGGCAGTTGCAAATTGTGGGCTTCCTTAAATATCCTTAGCAGTAAAACCTTCCCACCATGTGTACAAGAATTATGGTTTCTCCATGAAAAACTATTTACCAAATGCATTAAATTTAAAGACAGTGCTTCTTCTTATGCTTGGGATGCTGCACAGACCATCTGGGAACTTTATGAGCTTTTAGGATGCAGGGGGAGGTGGTGCTCTGAAGACCTGCTTTGGTTTCATCAGAAGCTCCTCGTGACTGCCTTTGCAGTGGGTGGATGTGTATTACTGTTTCACTGGCAACAAAACCCAGGCATGCGGGCCAGTTTTCCAATCTGTAGGACAAGAGGACTGGAACCCATTTCTATGTTCTGTTTCCACTGACTCTCAAGAAATGTTTCTCGCCAAATGAAATCAGGGCAACAGAGTAGGTAGTTGCTGTCCCATCAGGTTCCCCAGGCAGAGTCTGCTCTGAAAGGACGTTTGTCACTTGGGAATTTCTGGGCACAGTGGTAAGATCCCAAGGGTCCTCTGGTAATCTTCTGGTGACATGTTGCAGGGGACCCACGGGTCAGGCATAAACCATTCACTTTCATCCTTGTACTTAGTTTTCCAGATTTATTTTCTACATCTTTACCCGATACAGATATGTCAAAGGTTTCATTTAGGAAATGTAAATGTCCCAAGAGATTTTGAAGAGAAATCTTGCTTGTGCCTGACTTTAAAGCATACAGACTTTAATGCAACACCCCATTCTTTTGCCAGAGCTTCACTTTTATGTCTATACATGAGCAGGACATAACATGAGTTGCCTCATTTCTTTTCATGACTCTGCCATTCTTTTCTTCCTCGTAACTGAATTGTTGCATAGGTGTATTTTTTTTTAACTCTTAAATATGGCCTTCTTTATGCTATACAAGAGACAATATGTTTCATGTGCCTGCTTGTATATTTTAAAAGCAGCTTCACTGAGATGTAATTGACATACAGTAAACAAAAATTTGCAGTTTTGACATGTTTACACCCGTGAAACCATCACCACAATCAAGATGATGAATCTGTCCATCACCCCCAGAAGCTTCCTTGTGCCCCCTGGCAACCCCTTCCTCCCACCCTTTCCGATCTCCCCTCCAGCCTCCTCAGGCAAACCCTGATCTGCTTCCTGTCACTGTACGTTAGTTTGCATTTCATAGAATTTTATGTAAATAGATTCATACAGTACATACTTTTTTTTTGCCTGCCTTCTTTCATGCAGCATAATTATTGTAATTCATCCATGTTATAACATGTAGCAATAGTTCATTACTTTTAATTGCTGAGTATTGTTCCATTGTATGAAAATACCACAATTTGTTTATCCATTCATCTGTTAATACAAATTTGAATTGTTTCCAATTTGTGACTCTTAGAATAAAGGTGTTACAAATTATGGTTGCCAAGGGGGAGGGGCTGGGGGAAGTATGGATTGGGAGTTTGGGATTAGCAGATGCAAACTCTTGTATATAGATGGATAAAGAACAAGGTCCTACCATATAGCACAGGGAGCTATATTCAATATCCTGTACTAAACCATAATGGAAAAGAATATGAAAAATAATATATAAAATATATACATAACTGAATCACTTTTCTGTAGTTAGCAGAAACTAACACAACACTGTAAATTAACTATACTTCAATAAAATAAATTTTAAAAAATAAAGCTGTTACAAGCATTCACATATAGGTCTTTGTGTGGACATATGCTTTCTTTTCTCTTGGGTAAATACCTAAGGGTAGAATATCTGGATCATATACGTCTGTATTTAACTTTTGAAGAAATTGCCAAACTCTTTTCTGAAGTGGTTGTACCATTTTACATTCCCACCAGTGGTATATGAATGTTTTGATTTCTCTACATTCTACCAACACTTGATATTGTCAGTCTTTTTAATTTTAGCCATTTTAGTAAGTATGTAATGTGATTTTGATTTGCATCTCCCTAACGATCAATGTTGATTAGTTTTTTGCCATCTGTATATCTTCTTTGGTGAAGTATCTGTTCACATCTTTTGCCTACTTTTTGATTGGACTTTTCATATTAGTGAGTTTTGAGATTTTTTTTGGTATATTTTAGATAGAAGTCCTTTATCTGATATATACTTTAAAATATTTTCTTTTGCTCTGTGGCTTGTCTTCTCATTCTCTCAACAGTGTATTTCAAAGAGCAGAAGTTATTATTTTTGATGAAATTCAGTTTGTCAATTTGTACTTTTATGGGTCCTGCTTTGGTGTTGTATCTAGGAAATCTTTGTCTAACCTAAGGTCACAAGGGATCTCTCCTATGTTTCCTTTAGAATTTTAGAACTTTAAGTTTTACATTTAGTTCTATGTTCCATCTTAATTTAATTTTTGTCTGGTGTGCAAGTTATGGGTTGAAGCTGTTTTGTTTGTTTTTGCTTATGGGTATCTAATTATTTCCGTACCATTTGCTGGCAAGGCTCTCCTTTCACTGGTGAGTTGCCCTTGTACCTTCTTTGAAAATCATGTGTTGCCTATGTATGTGCCTTTGCACCAGTACCAAATTGTCTTGATTACTGGAGATTTATGATAAGTCTCAAAATCAGGTAGTATTCTTTCTCCAACTTTTTACTTATGAGAATTTTGTTCTTAGTTTTAGAGTATTAGGGCAAGAGTACTAATCATAACAAACAGTAACTTTCACTTTGTTTACCAAGACTTGGTAAACGGTGTGGAGTCAGCAAGAGCTCAAGCAGTGGAATCAGATCTGGTTCTGAAACCTGGTTCTTCCACTGATTAGCTGTGTGACTTCGGCCAAGTTACTCATCATCTCAAAGTCTCAAGCTCCTCCACTGTAAAGTAGAGATAATAATGTTTACCTCACAGTATTGTTTTAAGGAACAAATGAGAAAATATAAAAATCTCTGATATAATTTTTGCTTAATATACGTTAATTTAGTTTAAAAAATAATGCAATAAAATATATAGTATTTAGTTGCCTAAAGTAGATATAATCAAAGTATCTTTAGCATTCTTATTTCTCTTATATTTTTGGTGGGGGGGTGGTGGGTGGTGGTCAGGCAGCTTGTGGGATCTTAGTTCCCCAACCAGGGATTGAACTTGGGTCCCAGCAACGAGAGTGCCAAGCCCTAACAACTGGACCACCATGGAATTCCCGTATTTTATCTTCATTTTAGTCTTCTGGGTGATTATTGTTTAGTTTAAAGAATTAGATAGTTTTGAGGTTTGAATTTGAACATTTTTAGATATAGCAAAATGTACTAGTGTTTCTCATACATCTGTGTTACATTCAATGGATGGGTTAAAATGCCAACACAGTGATGGCTGAATGAGGTTGTTCAATGGTGGGGGTGCATAGGGGCAGAGATTAGCCATCACTTTTAAGGCATAGAAAATTCCAGCCAAGGAAAATCCAGCTCCATGGGATTACCCATGCATGGTAGATGAATAATGATTGTAAATCTGAATTTTTCTTTTATGGTAACTTGGGGTAGGCATTGACCAATCTCTGCTGTGTCTAGGTGAAGGCATAAGTTGAGTTTTTATTGAAAGTTTAATTAAGCAATATTTTAAAAAGATGCCCACACATCATAAGAAGAAGACTAATAACTGAATTTGGAAACACATAAAAGACATGTACAGACAGTTTGCAGTTGAAGACAGAACTTTTAGTAAACATATGAAAAGAATCTTAACCTCACTTGTATTTAGTGAAATATAAATCAAAGCCACAATGAAATACCGTGTTAGGTACATCGTATTGGCAAAGAGTAATAAGGTTGATAACAGCAAATTATTGGCAAGGATGTTGGGGAAAGGAACTTTAATATGTGACTGGTGAGAGTAAAAATTGGTAAACCATTTTTGAAAGCTATTTGGCAATGCCTAATAAAGTTCAATATGAATATACCCTAAGATCCAGTCCTTTTGCTTCTTGGTATCTGCTGTAGGGAAATTCTCATACATATTCCCAGAGAGACATGTACAGAATGTACATCGCAACATCGTTTGTGCTAGTAAAGAATCGAAAACTGTCTAACCTACCATGTCTCTCTCTCTGTCTCTCTCTTTCTCTGTCTGTCTCTCTCTCACACACACACAGACACCCATCAAGTTATTTTCTGAACCATCTGCAAATCACAGTACTCATGACATTTTACCCCTAAAGTGGTTTTTTAAAAGACAGAGTTCTGAAGCAGTTGTAAAAAAAATGTTGATGTGTTTGCTTTTGCTGGTGGGAACATGTAGATCTGATATTTTCTGTACTTCTCTGTTATTTGTGAGATGTTACAAAGAAACATGATTTTTGTTTCCTTCCTTTGCTTTCTTTTCTTCTTTACAAATTTCTTTTAATTCCCCACCTTCAGACCAAGCATCTTTCCCTTTCTGCATTTTGTTTGATTTAAATCTTTAACGTGTCTTTGGCTCTTTTCCTCACATGATTTGAAGTATCTCCAAGGTACGCATTTTGTGTTCAGAGTTCTTTAGACATCTGCTTGCTCCTGGTGATCTCCGTTCAATATCACAGAAGCTGGTTGGGCCTGAGTTGCCAGTTATTTCTCCACTTCTTTGATATTAGTGGGAGTTTGAGTTGATGAGTAGAACTTAACTTTTGTATTTCATGACAGGAAAGCTTTGCAGAGCTTGTTTTCTTAATACTGCTCCATCTGCCCGTCTTGGTATGTAAGATATTTCTATGTAGGGAGGGATGTTTGTTTTAGTGTATGACATACTTATAATGAAGATTAGATCATGCACTTTTAGCTGAGAATTTCCAAAGCATGTAATAAACAGTTCTTAATCTTCAAAAGAGAGGCTTGGGGTGCCCCTCAGTTGGCCTGCCTGCACACTATTTTTAGCTGCCAGAACGGACTCTCTGCCCATGTCAAGCTCACTTTACATGGACATACTTCTAGTTCCCTATTTTCTTTCATCTGCTTCTCTGGTAAACAGACGACAGAAACTTCCTCTGCCTGATCTTTCTATGACATACTGCAAATTTAGCTCAGACGCCAGCTGGCTGTGTGCGTCTCTGGCTCTTCATAGAAAGGGAGGGTTTACCTTCCTTCCTTCTGAAGAAACCTGAATTTTTTCCATGGGTCCGAATCTGTTTGCCAGGGGCTATCTGGAATTGGATCTCCTGGAGAATGGAAGAAGATCTCTCTTTTTGTGGCACTTGAACAATCTTTTAAAAAACTGTATTGATGAGTTGTTTCTACTGTGTGCTTGCTTTTGAATTGTTTCCTCCTCTTGTATTCCTGGGTGTTAAAAAGACCTACATGATCATTCATTAGCTGTTGGTCATCACAGAGAGTCCACGTGGGTAACAGATAGAAGTGAATGCAAATAGGGCTGAACACGGAGCTCGGCCGCTATGCCTGGATGCTACTCTGGTCCTAGCCTGGTCCCAGATTCTAATTTTGATCCAGAAATTACCCCTAAGGCAGCCTATAAGATACAAACTGGACTGTGTGACTGACCTGGAAGTCGAGCCCAGGGCTTCCAAAGTTCCCGTTTAAGCTGGAGCCAGCAGGGCCTCTCGAGAGTCCTGGGCAAAATGTCAATATTTACCAGTTCAGAAGAGATTTTTTTCTTGTCGGTTTAGACATCTTGCCCAGGCTTGGTCATAATTTGACAGGTTGGGGGGCAATATTTACTACAGAGTTTGTCTCAGTGCGTTTGGTAATTTTCACAAATCTTTTAACATGACAAATATCACTAATTACCGTGTTTTTGTTTTTGTTCTGATGACCTAAATTTGGAAACTGGTAACTGGACTACAGTGTCTTTAGGGTGAGGACTGGATGCTTTAAATTTTGTATTCTTAACATCTACTACAACGTCTCGGAGATATCATCTTTTCAATAAATGTCTGTGCCTAGAAAAAGTGGCTGAATAAATGATCGTAAAACTTATCTCAAAGTCATTGTATTTATTTTATCCTTCTCCAATTTTTTTTTACTCTTCTGTTTTCATCTCTCTTAGACCAAAGGCTTAGATTGCTTCTAGCATCATTTGTACTGCTTCCTGTAACTCTTCCTTCAATTTTGTTCAGTTAAAAAAAGATGTCTTATTTTCTCCCTTGGGCTCTGTCCCTCGTGTTTAAATGGTTTTAAACATTATTTGTGTCTCTGTCTGATTCTTCTGTTATCTCAAGCTCTTGCTGCTTGTTATACCTGCGATCTCTGGCTTATGGGGAATAAGTGGTTTCTATGTGCGTCTGTGATTTAGGCTGGTGAGCTCATGTTCAGTGGAGGTTTAATCTGTGGGAATCCTAAATTGTTTGGATTGAGGACACATCTCTCCAGATAGATTTTGTTTCTTTTTCTTGGCACCCTGGGGGTATCCTTGGCCTAGAACCAATTTTTATGCCTATTTTTCAACTTGAAAGTTTCTAGAATATAAAGATATTGTGAATTCAAAACCCCAAACCACATGAGAGCAGACTCTGGGGATGCAGATGCTCAGTGGAGACACTTTTTATTCTTCCATCAAGAATCCAGGCCAAGACATCGCCTTGCCATCTGCCCGTGGAGTGTTTGGCTTTTTCTCGAGCCCACCATTGCACTTCAGGAATCTTTCTTCAAGACCACTTCACAGGTCTCCCAGTTCCAGTTCTCTATCTCTCCTCCCAACCCTGAGCAAGTGTTCAGTCCCAAGCCCCTGGGATATGACTTCTCCCTGCAGGGTAATAAGCTCATGTGCTCCCAGCTTTGGTTCTCAGTTTACTCTTCATTTCTGGCCCCAGACTATTACTTTAACTTACTGTAAGCTCATTTAAATGGATGTTTACTCTATGTTTGTCACATTTCCCCATAATTTCTTAAGGATTATAATGGAAAGTTTTTTAGACTATCAAGGCAACTTCTAAGATGATGTTCTTGCTTCCATTTTTATAACGAAAAAAGTGTTAGGTTGGTAGCCGAGATACCTAATTCTCTGACATCAGTTTGCTGTGTTGGACAAGTCATATAATCTATCCAAGGGCTCAGATTTCCTATCTGTTAAATGGTGGTGACAAGAGTTAACAACACAGTTCTGAACAGTGTGTCTCCTCTGATAGGGATGTTATGAGATTTAAGTAATAGAATAGATGAAAAGGTATTTTGAAAAAAAAAAATTAAAAGCACTGCATACGTACCAGATTGTTTTGTTTCTTCTTTTAGATGCCCCAGGGGTATCATTGGCCTATGACCTATTTTTACTAGTATTATTACTAGTATTCTCTTTTCCCCAGAGCCTTCCCCCTCCTTCTCCTACCGTTGCATCTCCTACTCCATTTGTCTAGCTTGTGGCAAGTAGAGTGGCTTTGTACTTAGGCAGAGGATGAACTGCAACTTCCTGGCTGGTTTCACCTCATTGGGTATGGTGATGGATGTGGCTCTGTTATTCACCCCTCAACTCATGATCCTGTACATCACTCAGGTTCCTTGCTAGAGAGCAGGTGTTGATCAATAGTAGTAATGCATTGTTATTTTGGGAAGGGTCTTAATAGCACATGGAATTGTTTATACGATTCTGCTGCTTCAGTGAACCAAAGAACTACTGCCTGAATACAGATCTTCTCTGCTGTTACCTGTCTATGGCTTGTCACGGAAGGAGAGTATCGATTGGCATAGATGTTCAGGAGGCTGCGGGAAACCTTTAAATGCATATTAACAGGAACACTGGGATTTATAATCAAGGAGTTTTTACAATATGATCTCATGTAACACACCCATTTTATGAAGTAAAAACTTCAGTTTGAACAAGTCATGTCATAAAAGGGGCCGCAGAATGAGCAAAGCCAATTATATTTTGATGGACCAACCAGGTTTGGATATTGGTGTTTTCTTGGCTTTTATTTGAGGCCAAGTTCTCAAACAGACCATTGACTTTGCTTCAGGTCAAATTAAAGTCATAATTTGGGTTGGGTTAGTCCTTGTTTAAATCACTTAGGTGAGGTTTAATTTGTTGAACCAAACTCTGGAACCAGTTCAATTCACGAAAGAACATATAATTATATAACTTTTATCCTAAGACCCAAGAGATACTTTTCAGTTGATATAGTGAGGATTCAAAGGGAATATGAAGCTAAAAAGGAAAGTGCTTGTAGAAACATCAATAGAAGAAATAGAAATAGAAGACATTTGTGAAAGTCTGATTTCAGTTATTTACATAGTTCGTTGCACAAATTAATATCGTTGATTCTCAAATAAGCAAACATATCTTAAAATACTGAATCTTTATTTTCACAGAAAGGGTGATATATCAGTAAGAGGGTTAACCACGATTGCATATCTTACTGAATTTTCCAAGGCATACCATTCTTTAATACAGAATAGTTAGCTGACTGCCCTGTTTCCTCTCATCTGTAGTGATTGCCTGCAGCATACATAGACAACATAAATTCCCAGCTAACTCAAACCCCCTCTTTTTTTTTTATTATTTTTTTTGGGGTACACCAAGTTCAATCATCTGTTTTTATACACATATCCCCGTATTCCCTCCCTTCCTTGACTCCCCCTCCTCAAGTCCCCCCCACCCTCCCCGCCCCAGTCCTCTAAGGCATCTTCCATCCTCGAGTTGAACTCCCTTTGTTATACAACAACTTCCCACTGACTATCTATTTTACAGTTGGTAGTATATATATGTCTGTGCTACTCTCTCGCTTCGTCTCAGTTTCCCCTTCACCCCCCGCCCCCTCCCATACCTCGAGTTCTCCAGTCCATTCTCTGTATCTGCGTCCTTGTTCTTGTCACTGAGATCATGAGTACCATTTTTAGATTCTGTATATGTGAGTTAGCATACAATATTTGTCCTTCTCTTTCTGACTTACTTCACTCTGTATGACAGACTGTAGGTCTATCCACCTCATTACATATAGCTCCATCTCAAAACCCCCTCTTTTGATCCACTGAAAAGTTAATCTCTTCATAAAACCTATTTACCAGACTTCCTAACAAACAGACTGGAGATCAGTTCTTGTCATGTTCCCTGCCTGTCATCTGTTTTAGATATTAGTGAGTCATGAACTGCCTAAAAGCCATGGTCTGAAAGAGACTGAGAGCAGAGGGCCTGAACTGTCAGAAAACAGAATAACAGAATTCTTAGGCCACAAGGGCTATTAGGTATATTGGCTAATCAAGTGATGATAGGAATGATGATTAAAATCACTAGTGAATCCACAAATCTCGAAATGAAAGTGCATGCTAGTTTCAGGAGAAACCTCCAAGACAGTATGTAGGCTTTGGTTACTCTTGTTATGGAACAATTGATGGAAGTTTGTGGAAGAGGCCACGCACATAGACTAGTTCAGTTTGGTAAATTTATGCTGAGCATCTAGTATGCTGCTATTATGGGGAGAGGGGGGAGTAAGACCTGTTTTTTATCCTATGGGAGTTCTCAGTCTTGGAGGGAAGATGTTACTGAACCAAACTTGGGCCTGCTCGCCTGCGTGCAGTAAAGACAATCTATGGATACCGGGCTGTGGTGAAGGAAGGTACAGCATATTGCAAGGCCAAGCAAGGAGTGTGGGTGGCTGATGCTCAAAAAGCCTGAACTCCTCAATGGCTTTCAGGGAAAGGGTTTTAAAGCCAAGGTGGGGGAGACAGTTTTGGGGTGTGTGATCAGCCTGTGGACATTCTCTGATTGGTTGATGGTGAGGTAATCGGGAGTCAACATCATCAACCTTCTGGTTCCAACTTTCTGAGGTCTACATGCTTGTGGTCAGCATGCAGGTAACCTCTTCCTCTTGGTGGGGGTTTCAGTATCTGCAAAACAACTCAAGGATGTGGCTCAGGATATTATCTATAGCCCTTGAGGAAGGATTAAAGGTCCTAGACTTTGTTTAATGGCTAAACTATTTTTTTTAATAAATTTATTTATTTATTTTACTGGCTGTGTTGGGTCTTTTTTGCTGTGCGCGGGCTTTCTTTTAGTTGCGGTGAGTGGGGGCTACTCTTCATTGTGGTGCGTGGGCTCCTCATTGCTGTGGCTTCTTTTGTTGTGGAGCATGGGCTCTAGATGCATGGGCTTCAGTAGTTGCAGCACATGGGCTCAATAGTTGTGGCTCACGGTCTCTAAAGCGCAGGCTCAGTAGTTGTGGTGCACGGGCTTATTTGCTCCGCGGCATGTGGAATCTTCCTGGAGCAGGGATCGAACCCGTGTCCCCTGCATTGGCAGGCAGAATCTCAACCACTGTGCCACCTAGGAAGCCCAATGGCTAAACTATTATTATTTTCTCTTACTTTTCTTTGTTTCTGCACTTTCTCACTTCTTTGATTAAATTTGTTCTTTGGAACTCAGAGAAGGTCTGGGAGGCTAAAGTTTTTCTATAAACAAGAGGCAGGCAGAGGACAGGGATGGGGTCCCATCCCAGGAAGGCCCTGTAGGGTCCTGCTGGGTTGCAGAATCACACAGTTATCTGTGCTGTGACAGTGATGGCTACTATGGAGCATTGCTGGGCATGGGCCAAACCTCATGCCTGCCTAGGACTTATTTACCTACATTATCTTGAATGCTCTTATCAGTTCTCTAGGGAGATATTATTATCTCCAATTTGTAGACAGGGAAGCAATATTTTTTCCCCTGCCTATTATCGTGCTACCTCTCTGCACAATATGTTAAATGCCTTACCAAGGACTTAGACTAGAGTCTGACAGGCGAAGGTCTAATCTTGACTTGCTATATACCTGTGGGGTCTTGAGGACATTTCTTAATTTATTTGAGCCATAATTTCTCATCTATAAAACAGTTAGGAATACCTCCTTCATCTCTCGGCTTCAGTGTCAGCATCCTCGGAGAGGTCTTACTCGACTACTCACAGGAATCTTATTCCAAGCTCCCCAGTCACTTGATCTTATTATCCTGTTTTAATTTTGTTATAGCCTTTGTCACCATCTGAAAGTATCTCATATGTCATTGGCTTACATGACTATTGTTGGCTTCCACTTGATTGTAAGTTTCATGAAGGCAGGGACCGGGCCTGTCATGGTCACCCCCTGTTCCCAGAATCTGGCTCCTGGTACATAGTAGGCATTCAGTAAGTATTAAATGAATAGGTGGTGGTCTAGGCAACAGTTAATGGAAAATGACTGTATTTCTGTTTCATGTCCTTGTGAACAATTCCACTAGGTTCTCTTAGAAAGAAAATAAATCATTGAAAGCTTTGAACTATGCTGTTAAGGTAAGTAGAAAGGTTTGAATTTTTTTTAATACCCATACTGAAGGTTTAAAAATAAATTGTGTTCCATCATCCAGTGCATGATGGTCCATCCTTGACCTGAGCTGGACTTTAATAAAAGGAGCAGGGAGGCAAATACGACACACAGACACAGAAATCTGGATCTTTCATATATGTGACTGTGGGAGATGCTGAAAGAAATGTGTAACCAGAACTCACCTGAGTAGGTGTTTGGCCTTCACTCTCTGTCCTAAGCATTAACCTTAAAGTGACTGACATGTCGTACTGTATCTACAAAAGACACCTCCAGCTGCCACTGACTTGTTTATCTTTGCCATTGTTTCAGGATTCTGAGAAGCGAACCCCGCTTCACGTGGCTGCGTTTCTGGGAGATGCAGAGATCATTGAACTCCTGATTCTGTCAGGTAAATATCAGCTGTACTTAAAAGTCAACTGCAGATAAAAATTTAAATGGTCAGTTTACTGAATTGACTGCTGCAATGAACCCAAACAAAATTTCTTTATTGTGCTCATGGGAATTTATTCGATCATCAATTTTATCAATAGGCAAGAGACAGTGCAAGACCTTCTTCTTATTGAAAAATGACTTCTCCAGTGAAACTTCTGTATTGCTTTGGAAGTCGATTGCTGACTGTCTAAGCAGGCCCAGTATTGAGGATGAACTCAGAACATTTGGATATCTTTTATCTTTTATTTTTTTTGTTGTTGTAAAAAAACAACAAACAGGAAAGCTGGTCCTTTAAAGTCTACATGAACTCACATAAATGTGTGTGTATTTACATATATTTAAATTGCATTGCAAACAGTACTATGTTTTGTTTACAGATACATGACTATAACAATGTAATCAAAGAATAAAAATTTGAAAGGAAAGGCAACATATCAATTTCTGGACAGTGGGTACCTCTGAGGAGGCAGACTGAGTGAGAGATGTCTTCAGGGGACAGTATAAAAGAGACTGTAACTCTGTAAAATCTTTTATTTTTTAAAAATTGGGGTAAATATGGCCAACACATGTTAAGTCTGATTTGCATGTGTACTGGTTTTTGTGATATTATTCTCTTTATTTTTCTGTGTATTTTAAATATTTCATCAGATTTTTTAAATATCAGTGTTTTCATTTTTGGAAACCTGTATGCTTGGTACATCTCACCAAACAGGTTTCCAAAACCAACATGTGCTTTCTCCCTTGAGTATTTGCTAGACAAATCCCTGGAATGAATCTGAGCACGTGCACATGTCTCAGTGTGGATTGTATACAGACCGGCTGGATTTCTTCCTCCTCCTTTTGGTTTGGGGAGATTCAAATCTGGAGGAAATGCCTCTGCCCAGAGACTATGCAAAAAGCTTATACTGAGATTTTGCCTTTGTTTGCAGTAGTAAAGGGAAACTGTAGAATTCCAAAATCAGCTATGCAAAGGTAGGAATTGATATGGTATTCGAGCAGATGTGGAGAACATTGTGAAAAAAGAGCAAGAATTGTGCTGTGATACACAAAGAAGACTCACATTGCCCTTATTTTTGTTGTGTTCATGTCCTTGAGGTGGGTTTTCCCAGGAAATAAGTGTTCTGTGCTTTGCAATGCTTGTGCCCCGTGCTCCTGGCAGTCTCATGGAGCTTAGGTTAGATTTCATGTTCTGTTTTTTGTACTCTTGAGAACAGGCCTTCCCTCTGACAATTCTAAAGATGTTTCAGGGCTGTGTCCCAGACAAACATGTATTGTTTGGTGCTGGCACAGTCTATAGCTAAGAGCCAGTGCACACCTTGCTGGTTGGCCCAGTAGTAGAAATTTGGCCCATGGAAAATTGTAGGCAGGATTGTTGGGGGTGCAAAATGAAGAGTTTTGTGGTAGACACCTAATGGTCCCAGCCAGCTCTACTCACCATCTAAATGTTATATTAAGAGACAGCTCCGGGTCTCAGAGGAATGTTTGGTTCATGAATGTACAAATTCAAAACTTTGTCTCAGATCCCCAGCTTTGGTTTTTTGATTTTGGGTCTGTTTGTTTTTCTACATGTGAAGGGGAAGGTTTAATTCTTCAGCATGAAGGTGACCCATCTGTTTGTTTTTAGGCATCTAGGGTCTGGCAATCGAGAAACTTGGTTTCACCTCCCCTTCATGTGGGCATGGAGTACACCAGCCTAGCCTCTTTTATTTTTATTTTTTTTATTTTTTTAATATATTTATTTATTTTATTGGTTGTATTGGGTCTTTTTCTGCTGTGCACGGGCTTTCTTTAGTTGCTGTGAGTGGGGGCTACTCTTCATTGTGGTGCGCGGGCTCCTCATTGCTGTGGCTTCACTTGTCGCAGAGCACAGGCTCTGGGCACGTGGGCTTCAGTAGTTGCAGCACATGGGCTCAATAGTTGTGGCTCACGGGCTCTAAAACACAGGCTCAATAGTTGTGGCGCACGGGCTTATTTGCTCCGCGGCATGTGGGATCTTCCTGGAGCCGGGCTCAAACCCGTGTCCCCTGCATTGGCAGGCGGATTCTTAACCTCTGTGCCACCTAGGAAGCCCTAGTCTCTTTTAAATGGGGCTCATTCAGTAGAGTCAGGGGAAACTGTTCTGTATATCTGGGTCTGTACAACTGTTCTCTTAGTCCAATCGTCTAGGAAGAATCACTGAGCATTAGCGTCTCTAGTATAATTTTGGGTGGCACATGCTATGGAATTTTTCCTCCTTCCCTCATCAAATTAGGAATACTAAGGGTATAGAGGGCTTTGGGAAAATTTTTTTACAAATTTTACTCAACTGTGGAAACTTAGGCAAACTTTTTTTTAAAAAATTAATTTATTTATTAGCTATGTTGGGTCTTCATTGCTGCACATGAGCCCTCTCTAGTTGTGGCGAGCAGGAGACACTCTTCATTGCGGTGCGTGGGCTCCTCATTGTGGTGGCTTCTCCTGTTGTGGAGCACGGGCTCCACGCATGTGGACTTCAGTAGTTGTGGCACATGGCCTCAATAGTTGTGGCTCACGGGCTCTAGAGCGCCGGCTCAATAGTTGTGGCGCACGGGCTTAGCTGCTCCGCAGCATGTGGTATCCTCCTGGGGCAGGGATCAAACCCATGTCCCTTGCATTGGCAGGCAGACTCTTAACCACTGTGCCACCTAGGAAGTCCCTAGGCAAACTCTTGAAATTTTCATGGTTTTAATTTCCCCAGAAGGTCATTTATTCAGTTTGTATATTATATTCCTAAAGAAGTGTCATTGCAAGAGCAATGATTTCATCTCTGAGCCTACATCTGGTAGCTGACCCTTTAGGGAATCCAACCAAACTGTTTTCCAGTTTCATAATGAATGAGGTGCTAATGATTCCCACGTTAGACAAATCATTTGGCTTTGCCAGAATCACCCATCACAGCTGTGTTCTCCATTGTTGTATTAACTTACAGAGCAGAGTGTAACCCAAGCCTGCTAAATTCCTACTGACGTTATCTCCCGTTAGCCAGGCAGATGGAACCCTGAATGCCTCTGAGCAGACAGCGAGGAACTCAGGCCTTGCAGATTTCCTCTTCTTATAACTGCCAGTCCACGCTCTGGCTTTATTTCCCCCACCTGCTTCTAGCTTCTGTTTTGGAACTGGCCGAGTCAGGATTAAGGAAGAGAGAAGTTCAAGAGCTTGCTAAATCATTTGCCCGGAGATGTATGAATGAGATCAATGTGAACCAATTGGTGGCTAAGAGTTAAGAGACTAGGGTTGAGATATAGGAAGCAGAGCACACAGAGAAACAGCCACTGTAACGAAACCCCGTAGAGAAACTCTGGGGACACACAGGGGTTAGAGAGCTTTGAGCTGAAGGAAGTAGGCCAGAAGTACTCACCCTCTCATATGGGAGTGTTTATGAGTTGTAAATACTAATTAAAAGTAACAAATTTATTAGAACGTAGGCCACCAAACAAGTGGCATTCCTGTAAAATTATTTCCTGTGATTTTTCAAAAAGTGATGACCGCTGCCAATGCAAATTGCCTCCAGAGCCGATGGCAGGCCATTCTTTTGATTCTCTCATGCGTAACAAATATTGATCCTTTGAGGTTGGAGTTGATTTTTTTTTTTTTTTTTGTCTAGGGAAAGAGAGGTGATTAAATGAGGCAATGCTGATTTTGGCCTCCAAAGTAGTGCAGTTATGAAGTAATGGACCGTTTGCTGATGGGTGTATAAGCTGGCTCCAAAGTCAACGCCAAGGGGAGTTTTTAAAATGTGTTGAGCAGTTGCCACATATATGGAGTTATCACACTCTTCCAAGGTCATTGCTTTGAAGGACAGTGCTCCTGGTCTATGATAAGATTTGGTCTGTTTGTTAAAAAGAAAATCAGTAGCAAGCTGATCTCACTGTATTATAATCATATTTCATATGATCTGTCTTTCATATTTATTTTTATAATTAAAAGCCAAATGTTGGCTAAGCCAGCCTTAAGAATCAATTGTTCTCTCTGGCCTGTAGGATTTTCAGTCATTTGGGCTACCTTTTTTCTTTGTTCTACTTCTTCCTAGGTAACAGGGCTAAGAGAACAGAAATAATGCCTCTGGAAAAGATAGTCAGCGTTCTGTTTACTCTTGATAGCTATGAAAATAAAATCAAGTGGTAATAGGGATAAGATAAAAAATGTACTTAATTTGTAATTAGAGTTTATGCCTGATAACTTTTAGTTGAGTGTTTGTTTCTGGAGAATCAGTATAGCCTAGTGTTTTTTTTCTTTTTTTAAAAAAATGATAAGCTTTAAAATATCCTCGGGGGAAAAGCATTTGCCTTTAAATCATGAGACATCCAGACTCTGTGTCCTTCAATGCACAATGGTGCCTGACAGGCAGGGAAATAACATGAAGCTTCCTTTAGAAAAATCAGTTATAAATATTCAACTCAAAACCATCTGACATCTCCCTCTGACATGTAAACACAACGGATGGAGGAAGAGGACGAGGAAGCCAGTCTCACGGAATGACACTGATGAAATACTGCATTCCCATTCAGATAACTCTGCTTTTGCCATAATAATTTTGTTTTTCTGGGAGAGGAGGTTTCCCTGGCAGCTGCCTCTTCAGCCTTGTGGAGGAGGATTAGTGGAGGAATGGAGGACTTAAACAGTGACTGAAAGAATCTGCTTCCTAGATTTCTAATTATCTTTCAATTCGTCAAGTGACTCCAAACCTGTGTGAACACAGTGCTGATATTTATTACACAGGGGGCATGTGTTGTTTCTTGCTGAACAGCAAGCTCAGGGTCATTTTTCTCCATGAAAGAATGTTGATATTAAAAGCCACATTTGGACCTACATAAAACTGCAAGTTTTTGGAATATGTAAGCAGTAATAATAATAACAATACAATATAAATGTATGTACATAATTTATGAGAAAAATAGAAAAATAGGGGAAATAGGCAAAGAATATAAATAAATGGTTTTCAGGAAGTGAATGACAAGTGGCCGGTAAACAGACATATTAGAAGATTCCCAACCTCACTGTTAAACAAGAAACACAAAAATGTGAGACCATTTTCCTGTGGTCAGATTTGCAATATTTTAAATAACCAATAATATCAAGTGTCGATGAAAATGTAGGGAAATTAAGCAGTCATACACTGTGAGTGTGTAAAGTGGCATACTTTGGAGGGTTGAGACTATATTAAAACCAAAAGTGTGCGTGAGCAATGGCACAGAAAGTCCATTTCTAATTAACTATCCTAGACAAATACTTGCATGTTTGCATAAGGAGTCATTTTATGGATGTTGTAGCAGCACTGTTTGACTTGTGAAGTATTGGAAACAATTGAAGTACCCATCACTAGAGAGAATGGCTAAAAATGTATATTTATATGTGGGAATACATGTGGCCCTTGAAGAGAATGGACTCATTCTCTAAGTATCAACATAAATAGATATGAAAAAGTGTGTTATTGAGTGAAACAAGGAAATTCAGAGTGTTATTACAATATGACACATTAATGTAAAAGCATACTTGTGAAATAGTGCTTTAACTTTGTAAAAAATGTGTAATATTTTAAGAATACAAGAAGATTATTGTATTGGCCACAAAGCTTATTAATTCTCTGATTTTCTGTGGGTACACATATTTGTATATGAAGACATAAAAGAAACCAGAAGCTCACGAACCAAACTCAGAGCAGTAGTTTTCTTCAGGGAGTGGAGAGAGTCCAGCATTGTGGATGATTCTCAAGGGGACTTTACCTAAACCTGTAACAGTCTATCTCTTAAAAGAAGAACGCATTCATATATTACATGATCAAAACATGAAGTAAAATAGGTCTGTTGCTGTTCCTGGTGATAGGCAAATTTTCATAGCTCTGGTTCAAGCCAGTTTAGTTGCAGAGACATTGTTGAATCTTTCTTTTAACCAGAAGCATCTTCCATGTGGCGGGTGTTAACTAAGGTCTGAGCTGGACTCAGAACTGTGTTAATCGCAGTTACCCCCAGTCTCTGTCCCTTTGTTCCCTGCCTCTACTTCGATAATAGTTAGCAAGCAATTATACTGTGTCTACCATGTGCCAGGAAGTGATCTCAGGGTTTTTGTGGTTCGTCCTTCTGGAATGTTTAATGTTTTTTACAAAAATGGGCTCATTCCACATGTAATGTTTTAGTACTTGCTCTTTTCACACAACCATAGTTTGTGAACATCTCTCCACATTACTAAGCATTCTTATAAAGTGTTGCAGCCATGTCTTGTGGCTATATGGTAATTTATTTAACCAACTCTTCTTTGTCTAATGCCAAAATTGTTTCCAGTATTTTACTTTTATGCCTAATTTTTCATATATTGTCCTTAAAAGTTAATTGTAACATTTACCCATAGTTATTTCCTTTAGATAGAACATTCTAATGCACACATACAGAGTTAGGTTGTGTATATGAGAGAGGGAGAGAGGAGCGGGGACAGAGGGAGGGAGAAGAAAGAGAGGAGGATTGAAGGTAAGATTTGAACTTGCAGTGGCAAAAGCAGGTAGACACAGTCGGGCATGTGCTACACACATCCTCTGCCCTCGTCAGCATCCTGGTGGTTTGGCTGGTGAGCTACTGGGATGAGATGCTTAGATTCAACATGTGGTGATAAAATGAAAGACAGCAAAAGATTCCTTAAGAGTCAAGAGCCCTCCCACCTTTGGGTGGACACAAACTTCTGAGGTCCTACCTTTGCTGCCTGTGCTGACTTGCCTCTGAGCAACAGCAGGGGAGTCTACCTTTGGGACCAGCAGTAGTGACTGTGGAGAGAGGGGAGCATGAGAAAAAAATGACAATAAGACCAGCAAGTAACATGTTGTTAACTTGAAATTTTCTTTTCAAATCGGACTGTACGTACGAGGTCATCTGCAAATCCAACAGTAGTTCTTACTCACCTTTTCTTACTCACCTGGGGTGAGCCTTAAGAAAGTCCTAAAAGAGATATGAATGGGCCATCTTATATGAAGGTGTCATTTTTCTATCAAGAAGGGCCACTAAGCAAGAAAAAAATAGTGTAAGAAAAAGCAAGTTAATCCCCCCCATTTTCATTAAGAGACTTAAAACTTCAAGTGTACTAGCTTTCTTAAAAGTATTTTATTAGAAAATATTTCAAACATATAGAAAAGTATGGAGAATAATGTAATTAATACCCATGTATATCAAGCTTTAAGAAATTTGAAGATTTTTCTATACTTGCATTATATCTTTTTAAAAAGGAGGTAAAACATTAAAGACACAGTTGAAGCCCATTGTATCCTCGCTGTGTCCTTTCCCACCCTCCCTCCCTAGAGGCAACCACTATCCAGAACTGGTAGTTGTTTTCTTTAGCCATATTTATTACTTTCATTTCATATCTGTGCATCTGTAAACAACATATGGCTTTGTTTTTGTAAATTTTAAAACTTTATATAACTGTTATTAAGCCATTGGTATTAATCTTCAACTTCATTTGTTCATTCAGTGTTGTGTTTCTGAAGTGCATATGTTTATATCTGTAACTTCAATCTGTTCATTTCTATGACAGTGTAGCATTCCACTGTACAAATACACCACAGTGTATTTTTCCATGTTCCTCTTGATCAACATCTAGGATTCCAATATCTTGCTGTTACAAACATGCAGCAGTGAATATTCTTGTGCACGTATGAGAGTTTCTCTAGGCTATATGATTGGGTGGCATTGCTGGGGGGTAGGGCACGCACGTCATCAGTTTTATTGGATAGCACCAAGCTGTTTCCAAAGGTTGTACCAATTCCCACTCTCACCATCTGTATCTAAGTTTCCCTGTTGCTCCATATCCTTGCTAACTCTTGGCATTGCACACTTTATAATTTCCCCCAATTTGATGGGTGTGATATGCTTTGTTAATGTTGCTTTCATTTGCTCCTCCCTGATGAATTTTGAGAAGTATCTTTTCCTATGTGTCTTACCATTTGGGTTTCTTCTTCTTGCATTAGCTTTTTAAGTTTCTACACAAAATTTACTCTGTGAAAACTCATGAATAATAAAATGTATATTTCTGTTCCATATTATTATAACCAGTGTTTGAAACTAGAAGGAAAAATATGAGAAAGAAGGGATAAACTCAATGGGGAATATATACATGGGTATGAAAAATATATATATGAAAATGGAGAAGGAGGCAGAGAAGAGTGACTCTAAGGATGGGAGAGAAAGATGGGGAAAGTGGGAGGGAAACACAATCAATGTTAGCTGAAATGTTGTGTGAATGTTGCTAGTTACGAACTGAGTCATAGTGCCCTAGAGCTTGGCTTTGAAGTTAGACTGCCTGGCTTCAAATCTACCATTTCCTAGCTGAGGACTGGAGCATGCTGTTTCCCTTATCTATAAAACTGGAATAATAATAGTGTCTCCCTATGAAATGGACTTACACATACGTTAGTATACAGAGTCAGAGTTCAGATCCTGTTAGCAATTTTTAACACGGCTCCTAGCAGTTTCACAGCTCTAATGATAGAATCGTTGCTCCTTAGAACTGAAGAGAGCTACTCAAGCAAACGAGTAGCCAAGCCTGGGCTCTGCCACCCAGCATTTAGAGCTGCTCTGTTCAGTATGGTAGCCACACTCCAGCTGTGGCTATTGAACATTTGAAGTGTGGCCAGTTTGAATGGAGATATGCTGTGAGTGCAAAATACACATTGGATTTTGAAGCGTTAGCATGAAGAAAAGAATGCAAATTAGCTCAATCATTTAAAAAAACTCAGTTACATGATAATATTTTAGATATACTGAGTTAGGTAAAACATTACTGAAATTAATTTTACTTGTGTTTTATACCCTTTTTGATGTGGTTACTAGAAAATTTTCAATTACTTGGCCCATGTTATATTTGCTTCGGGCAGCGCTGATTCAGAGGCTCTGAGGCAGAACTGATACGCAGGTATCAGTTCTGTCCCATGTAGCACTCCTTCCTACAAACGTGCGAAAGAATGGAGTGACTGAAGTGTTGAAAGGAACGGCATGCAGACAGCCAGGTGAAAATTCAAACCCAGAAACAGAGGGAACTCGTGGCCAGATGTACTTCATCTCAGATGACTGATTTGACTTTGTGACATGGAAGTCCCTTAGAAGTGAACAGGGGATCTGAAGGGGCACCCTGATACAGCTGTCCCTACCGGTAGGGAATGAGGCTTGAATGCAGCTCTTCATGAAATCTGGGTGGTGTTTGTGACGTGTCAAAGACACAGCCTAGAATTAAGTCACAAACATAACATTTGACGTACGAGAGAGAGTAAGAGGTCTGTCTTCTGATACGCAGGTATAAGCACAGTGTAGTAAAATAGACATGTTTATGACCCAGGTAAAGGCCTGACAAAAAGATGGGTAATTTTAAAAGGACTGAATAGCTGAATGTTGGAAGAGGAATCACTAGGACCTGAGGGATAAATACAGTTTATTTCTAAACCAGAAAGAGAGGCTTTGTAACAATCATCTGGTGCTCCCTTGGAACTAAGACTTAGGAGGGAGAACTAAAATTTATTTTTTGGTCGTGAAAATTTTGTTTTAAAATTCACAATATTTTTCTGCTCTTAATTACATCTGGGTTTCCTCCTCTCCAGCTTTCTCTAGCATTTGAGTCTCTCTTAATCTTCAAAAGATACCTGTTTGTGCAAGCTCTAGGTGATGGTTCTTTGTGTTCTTAAATCTGTGTTTGACTTCCCCTTGGGCAAAGTATGCCTCTCACTTCCTTGAAGACCCGGATCATAGATTTGGAAGTAAATATGACATTAGAGGGGATTTGGAAATTAAGAACTGCTAATATTTTCCTTGTGCTTTGCAGTTTACAAAGCACCTTCAAATTCACTTGATTCTCCCAACTACCTCATGAGGTGGGTAGAGAAGTATTATTATGTTGTTGTTGTTAGCCTCATTTTACAGAGTAGTGGCTCTTGGTAGCTGGGCCATTAGGTGCTGAAATCAGAACTCAGATCTGGGTCTTCTGACCACGAATCCCGCTGTCCTTCCCAGACCTCATTTGTTTCACTCCAGAGCATTTAGCTACCAGAGAGTGAGAGGTCTGCTGCCTTGGCATCTTAACACTCCCAAACTGATTTTATTTGGTTCTTACTGATGTAAGGAGCTGCAATCTTTTCAGGTAAGCTGCCTGGATGGAGTAAGTAAAATTAGGATTCAAATAAGTTTAAGCTTGATAAACAAAGCAACAACTTACCAGTGTCTCTCAAGCTTAGCAGCCTATTACAATAACCATGGGTCCTGGGGCGTTTTAAAAAATATCTGTGCCTGGTCCCATCTCCTACTAATGAAATCAGAATGAGGGGGGAAGAGACATTCTGTTTCTCTTTGTTTTAGGGATTATTACGTTCTTGTTTTCTATCATTAATATTGTTGATGGTATTTGTTCTTCAGTTAAAGAGAGAAAACAGTGTAAGTTCTATGACTTATTATTTCCTTTGAGCTGGTGTCTTAAGTTAAATTTCTAGCTCACTTTTACCCATGAAAGTCTTCTGATGCCTTTTTTTTTTTCTAAACACGGTTCCTGTTTTTTAGCTGTCAGTTGGCCTTGACCTCACGGATTGGTCAGCCTCTGCTTGTACTTGACTCACTTTTTCGGCCCTTGTTTCAGGGCTGCCTCCTTTGCACTGCCCCTCCTCTGCCTTACTTTCTAGTTTCTTTGATCCGTCCCTCCTTTCTTATCCTCACAAGCTTCCTTCCTTACTGTCCTAAGGCTAAAACAGGCTCCTCTTATTGCATCTACAAAGATATCATAGATATTTTCTCCTCCTAGCCCTTTTATAAAACTTTCCGTCTCTGACCAGAAGACTGATCAAAATCTGGATTCCTAAAAAAGGAAGCTCATGTAGGGGGTTGTAGTGGTTCAGTTGTAGCTTGGTGGGCTTGTGCACATGGAGAATTGTGTGGGTGTCATGGGAGGAGTGTATACTCTGCTTTCTGGGAATCTGTTCCTGTGGAGCTTCTGCTCCGTGATGGTGATGTGGCTCCCAGTGAGCTGAGCACGGGCAGCTCCCTGAGTGACCGGGCTCTGGCTCATGTGTCAGCCTGTCTGCCCGCCCCATGGTGTGAGGGAGCTACCTAGGCTGCATGTTGTGTCTTTCCAGAAGCTCCATGGAAGCTGGCTTCTTCCTACTGAAATACCTGGCTAGCTTCAGAGAGGTAACTGGGATTCTTGGATAAAATGGATTTCTGCTAATCCCTTTAGCCCAGATCAAATCTCATCAGAATTCGACTTTACAAATTTGTTTGAAATCTCACCGGCCTCTGGTATATATTTGTCGGAAGGTTGGCCATCCCTAACAGGTGCCAAGAAGGATGTTATGAAATACATATGCTTAATGACTAAAAATAAATAATAATGTGGATGATTTTCTATTTTCTACTCAGGAATATATATTATACTCAGGAACACACACATACATATACACACCCCTGAAAAGTTCTTCATTCTTTAGCACTTACACTTTCTATAGTCCTGGAGAATCTCAGCTTTCTTACAACTGTATCTCCTACCCGATGAGACTGTTATTTCTCATCTAGTCTTGACTCAATTCTTGTGACATTCTCAGCTCCTGATCTTACTCCTTCTATTGCACTCGGTGTCTTCTCCTTGTCTGGTGGCTGGAAAGCATGTGACTGATACAAAGGAGAAACAAAATGTGTTGGTTGTACCAGGCAAATGGGAGCACAAGATATAGCATCTGACCTCATATCAGAACTGCATTATGCCTCTAACCTGTGCTGTTTGGTTCCAGGAGCTCGTGTGAATGCCAAGGACAACATGTGGCTGACCCCACTGCACCGGGCGGTTGCCTCCAGAAGTGAAGTGAGTCATTATCTTATCTACTCTAGCACCTCCGGTTCCTAGAAAGAGAAAAATGCTTTTTGCTGAGTTAGGGATCCTCACTGGTGAGCAAATTACTTTTACTTCTAATGCAAGAGGGTTACCAAATTGAAGAGATGTTTGTTTAAGCACCTCCTGTGTTCCGGGCATGCTGCTGGGCGCTGACTAGGGTGCTCCAAGGTGGATGGTGTGATCCTTGATTTCAGTGAGTTCTCAGTCTGGCGGGGATGCAAACAGGTAAGCAGGTCGGTACCGTATTGTAACTGAATTGGAGGAAGAAGCAAATAACTGTCTTCTTGAACAGACAAAGTCTTCCAAGAAGAGATGTCAGTTGAGCTAGTCCTTAGAGGATGATAGGGATTTACCAGGCCAGGAAAAGGAGGGCTGAGACAGGAGGAGAAACGTGGTGAAGCACAAGGGTCGTGGAAGTGAGTGAACGGCAGGTTCAGTTGGATGTGGCCAGAGTACAGGATGTAGTAGGATACAAGTCTGACAGTAGAGGCTGGGTCAAGTAGCAGAGGGCTGGGTGTCCCCTGAGCAGCGGGCAGTGTTGACAGCAGAGATAAGTGTGAACCTGACAGGATCTGGAACTTGTGAGGGTGAGATGGAAAAGAAGCCATTTGGTGAATGGTGACACCGTTAACCCAGAAGGCAGAGGCAAAGGAGCAAGAGTTGGGGAAGTTAATCAGTTCTGTTTGAACACGCCGAGTTTGGCGAACACGTCCCTGGAAGAGAAGCACCACGATGGCAGGGATTTTGTTTGGTTTCCTGATGTATCCCAAGCCTGGTACGTTGTAGGTGCTCAAGAAAGAATTTATTCTGAACGCTGAAAGTTCGGGTGAGGATGGCGAATATGTCTTTTAATTGAAACATTTTGTGCATTTACATTTAAAGTTATTATTGATAGGTATTTACTTAATGCCATTCCATTAATTGTTTTCTGGTTGTTTTTGTAGTCCTTTTTTTGTTTTTGTTTTTTTTCTTCTTTTGCTCTCTTTCATTGTGATTTGAGGACTATGTTTTAGTGTCATGTTTAGATTTTTTTCTGTTCTTTTCTGTGTGTCTATTGTAGGTTTTTGGTTTGTGGTTATATATATGTGCGCATTCGAACTTAAGAGATAATCAACATGTATATATAATGCTATATTTAATGTTTTTGACATCATATTTTACATCTTTTGTTTTGTGTATCCCTTAAGTACTTATTGTGGATATAGATGATTTTACTAGTTTTGTCTGTTAGCATTTCTACTAGTTTTATAAGTGGTTGATCTACCTTTAGTTTATGTTTGCCTTTATCAATGAGATTTTTCCTTTCATAATTTTCATATTTCTACTTGTGGTCTTTTCTTTTCCACTAAGAGAAGTCTCATTAACATTTCTTGTAAAGCTGGGTTAGTGGTGTTGAATTCTTTTAGCTTTTGCCTGTCTGTAGAACTCTTTGTCTCTCCTTCAAATCTGAATGATAACCTTGCCAGGTAGAGTATTCTCAGTTGTAGGTTTTTTCCTTTCATTGCTTTGAATATAAAGTGCTACTCCCTTCTGGCCTGCAGAATTTCTGCTGGAAGTCAGCTGATTTTCATATCCCTTGTACATAACTAGTTGCTTTTCTCTTGCTGCTTTTATCTTTTATTATTACTTTTATTTTTTAATATATTTTAAAAAATTTATTGAAGTATAGTTGATTTACGTTATGCTACTTTTTGCTGTATAGCAAAGTGATTCAGTTTTACATATATATACATTCTTTTTCATATTCCTTTCTATTATGGTTTATCACAGGATTTTGAATATAGTTCCCTGTGCTATAGAGTAGGACCTTGCTGTTCATCCATTCTATATATAATAGTTTGCATCTGCTAATCCCAGATTCCCAATCCATCCCTCCCCACCTGTCTCCTGCTCCCTCAGCAACCTCTTGCTGCTTTTAAGATTCTCTTGTTTTTCTTTAATTTTTGTCATTTTAGTTACAGTGTGTCTTGCTGTGGACCTTTTTGGGTTTATCTTGTTTGGATCTCTCTGTGATTCCTGGACCTGGATATCTGTTTCCTTCCCCAGATTAGGGAAGTTTTTAGCTATTTATTTCTCTGCCCCTTTCTCTTTCTCTTCTCCTTCTGGAACTCCTATATTGGAAATGTTAATACACTAGATGTTGTCCCAGAGGTCTCTTAAACTATCCTTATTTTTTTTAATTCTTTTTTTCTTTTATTGTTCAACTTGGGTGATCCACTACTCTGTCTTCCAGATTCCTGATCCATTCCTCAGTATCATCTAACCTACTGTCGATTCCTTCTAGTGTATTTTTCATTTCAGTTACTGTAGTCTTTGGCCTTGTTTGGTTCCTCTTTATATTTTCTAACTCTTAATTAAAATGCTCACCGTGTTCATCCATTCTTCCCCAAGTTCACTGAGCATCTTTACGATCATTACCTTGAACTGTTTATTAGGTAGATTGCTTATCTCTTCTTCATTTAGTTCTTGTTCTGAGGTTTTTGTCTTGTTTCTTCATTTGGAACATATTTCTCTATCTTCTTATTTCGCCTAATTCTCTGTGTTTATTTCTATGTATCAGGTAGGTCAGTTACATTTCCTGGTCTTGAAGAAGTGGCCTTAAGTAGGAGACGTCCTGTGGGATCCAACAGCATGCTCCCCTCTGGTCACCAGAGTTATATGCTCTAGGGGTGCCCCCATCTGGGCTGTGGGCCCCCCTCTCTTGGAGTGGGGCCAATTACTGTGGGTTTGCTGGGAGGCAGGGCTGGCTCCCAGCTTGGTTGGCTGTGAGGTTCTGCCTCATGTAGTGGCTGTAGGCCCACTGGAGGATGGGTAGGCTCCCCAAACAGTTGGCTGTGCAGCCTGGGGGGGGGGTGTGGGGCTGGTGCTGGTGGGCAGGTAAGTCCCCCAGCACTAACAGGCTATCAGGAGGATTCCAAAATGGCGCTCCCCAGTGCTGACACCATTGTAGAATGGACTTCCCCACATGGCTGCCACCAGTGTCTTCATCCTCAGATGCAGTCTCACTTGCCTTCTGCCTCTCTGAGAGGCTCTCCACGCACAGCAAGTAGCTCTGACCCAGGCTCCTTTTAAACTAATGCCCCTGCCCTGGGACTTGGAGTGTGTTAGAGTTTGCACATGCCCTTTAAGAGCTGTTTGTTTTCTAAGCTTTCTGACTCTCCTGGACATAAGCCCCACTGGTTTTCAAAGTGGACGTTCTGAGCCCCCATCTTCCTGTTGCAGGATCCCAGGCTGGGCAGTGAGGGCTTGGACCCCTCACTCCTTGGGGAGGACCCCTGAGATTGTGATATTCTTCCCATTTATGGGTTGCTGACCCAGGTGTATGGGTCCTGAGTATACTGCATCTTGGCCTCTCCTATCCAACTCGTCGTTCCTTCTTTATATCTTAAATTGTGGGAAATCTTTTCTGCTAGTCTTCAGGTCATTCTCATAGATAGTTGCTCTGTAAGCAGTTGCAATTTTGTTGTGCCTTTGGGAGGAGGTGAGTTCAGGGTCTTCCCACTCTGCCACCTTGGCTATATCCCATCCTTCCTTTAGTGAATCTGATCCTATAGCCATTACTTTATGCCACCCCTAAATAATAGCTGGGGAAAGGGGGGGGAAGAACAGAGAAGATTTGGACTGCTCTCTTGGAGTTTTGCTACTAGCACGTGCCAAAGAAGATGTGTGTGTTCAGTAAGAGAGTTGGCACATCTATCTATTGCTTAGATGGGCAAACAGTGATATTCCTTACACAAATATGTATTAAAAAAACATTTCTTCATTGAAAGGCTTATAAACTCTATATAGTCTTTAAAAACCCCTTTGCTTCTAAAACGTGGGTAATTGACCCTCTCAGGTTTCAAGGTTCAGGGTTCAATCAGGGAAGCAGAACCACCATGAGAAAAGATGTTCATTATAGGAATTTGACTTAAAACACAATTGTGTGAGCTGCTGAAGAAGTTCATGTAAGGCTATGCCCTTGGTTTCTGTGTGGTCCTAACATCACTGTAGGCCTGCAGGGTCTGCAGTTGAAAAGAAAGACGAGACGTGAAATGGGGGAGAATAGAGATGTACTGGAACCCCTGTCTGTCTCTCACTGCCTCGACATCATGGATGTGGGTGCCTTGCAGAAGGAGCTGTGTGCTTCACCTCGGATCTCGCATGCGCCTGGCCCAGCAATGGGAGAAACTGAAGAAGATGTGGTAGGATCTGAAGAAGCATCAACCTGGCAATTGCCCTATGCCAACACGGTGATGCCCCGGCAATGACACCATGCACAGGCTGCCACAGCACCCAGCACGCAACATGCCTGTCAGTCTGTGGTTTCACGTATGCCTTCCAAAACTCATGCAGCTTTCTCCAGGGGCCAACCCTAACTAGAACAATACAGTGGAGGGAATTCCACGAAATAAAGTTCAGCTTCTCTAACTTGGCACAATGTAAAACTACCATTGAAATTGTTAGTCTGTTGGGTTGGCCAAAGGGTTCGTCAGTTTTTCCGTAATATGGTTCTAGTAGCACTTAGTTGTCTTTAACTTCATTCGAAACAATTTTGTTAGATTGTATGTGACAGATGTCATATCAGTGTGCATTTAAAAAAAGACTTATCAAAATTGGTGAATTTTTTGGATAACCAGCAAGGTCCTACTCTATAGCACTGGGAACTCTGCTCCATGTTATGTGGCAGCCGGAATGGGGGGGGGGGAGCTTGGGGGAGAATGGATATATGTATATGCATGGCTGTGCACCTGAAACTATCACAACATTGTTTATTGGCTATATACTCCAATATAAAATAAAAAGTTTTTTAAAATTGGTGAATTTTTGTGTAGCCATTTTAATATTGAAGATGAAAGAAAGAAAACAACATTTTTGGCATATTATGCTTTATTATTTCGAAACAGGTAAAAACACAACCAAAATGCACACACACAAAAAAGATTTGTTTAGTGTATGGAGAAGGTGCTGTGATTGATTGAACTTGTCAAAAGTAGTTTGCAAAGTTTCGTGCTGGAGAGTTCTCACGGGATGATGCTCCACGGTCAGGTAGACCAGTTGAAGTTGAGAGCGATCAAATTGAGACATTAATTGAGAGCAGTCAACGTTATACCACTTGGGAGATAGCCAACATCCTCAAAATATCCAAATCAAGTGTTGAAAATCATTTGCACCAGCTTGGTTATGTGAATCGCTTTGATGCTTGGGCTCCACTTAAGTTCAGTGGAAAAAAAAACCTTCTTGACCATATTTCCACATGCGATTCTCTACTTAAACATGATGAAAACATTCCGTTTTTAAAACAATTGTGATGCACGATGAAAAGTGGATACTGTACAATAACGTGGAACAGAAGAGATCATGGTGCAATTGAATGAACCACCACCAGCCACACCAAAGGCCGGTTTTCATCCAAAGAAGGTGATGCTGTGTATAAGGTGGGATTGGAAGGGAATCCTCTATTATGAGCTCCTTCTGGAAAACCAAACGATTAATTCCAACAAGTACCTCTCCCAGTTAGACCAAATGAAAGCGGTACTTGATGAAAAGCATCCAGAATTAGTCAACAGAAAACACATAATCTTCCATCAGGATAACACAAGACCGCACGTTTCTTTGATGACAAGGCAAAAACTGTTACAGCTTAGCTGGGAAGTTCTGATTCACCTGCCATATTCCTCAGACATTGCACCTTTGGATTTCCATTTATTTCGGTCTTTACAAAATTCTCTTAATGGACAAAATTTCAGTTCCCTGGAAGACTGTAAAAGGCACCTGAAACAGTTCTTTGCTCAAAAAGATAAAAAGATTTGGGAAGATGGAAGTATGAAGTTGCCTGAAAAATGGCAGAATGTAGTGGAACAAAACACTGTTCAATAAAGTACTTGGTGAAAATGAAAAAAAAATGTCCTTTATTTTTACTTAAAAACCAAAGGCACTTTATGGCCAACCCACAGGTTAATTAAAAAGATATTCTAGACAGTAAGTTCTTTGCAATGAGTGGCATGCCTACTGCTTGTCATTGTATATCTACCATCTAGCCTGCATAGGAAACAATTGTTTTTTGAGTGATTCATTAAAGACTGGATTTTTAACTTAAGCTGTGTTAACCTGATACTCAGTAAAACTGCTAACATGGAGCTAGCATACAGCACAGGGAATGCTGGTGGTATTCATCTTTCATGCATGGAAGGTAAACTAACTTGAAGTTTGTTTATGGGAGCGTGGCACTAAAAGCAAGTTAAGCCACTGGATCCTGCAAAATCAGAACGAGTTTCAAAAATACCATGCAACGTGGATATCAGTTTAAGTCAAAGATATCAGTATACGTTAACATTTCTGAGCCTCTTTCCATCAGGCAAATTTCATGTTTGGATTTCTACAGCTGGAAAAATAATGTTCATTTGCTAAATTCATTTCCTGGGCCTGTTACAGCAATAGCAGTATCAGGTCATAATATTGATTAAACATCCACCCATGCTTGACATTCATGCAGACAAGAAAGTAGGTCAAGACATGGTCATATCCCATGAAGATTGTCCAAAATAGATTGGGTTGTGGAGATGAACCTTTAAGACTTAGCTTGGTACTGACCAGGCTGCGTTGTGTCCCATTCTCCTCCTCCTCCCACCTCCACCCTCTCCCCATGCCTGGGACTCCCAGGGAGGAAACACCAAACAGATGACTGGAGCTGAACAGCGTTGTCTTCTTACTGACTCCCTAAGGCCACCATTCATCCCCCTTTGTCTCTGACTGCTCCCACAGCTGTGAAGAAATGAAGAGAGTCTCTTATGAAAATATTAGGGAAACTTATTTTGCAATGCTAGATAACATACGTGAGCAAGATTTGGGGCTGCCAGGGAGAATTCTCTGAAGTATTGCTGTGAATTATTTCATATCATTTCCCCTGTTTAGCTTGTTCTTGTGGCTTTTTTTTTGTTTTCCCTTGGAAAAGAACAGCTATAGGGGAAAGGATGAAATGCACACAAACCTGGAGGGTTTAACATGTGTTTATTGAAGCCTACTCTGTGGAAGGCACTGTTAAGTGTGGGCCTTGAGGGGGTATGAAGTGTCCCTTCTTGGACACTGTGTTGAGGGCAGACAACCAGTAGACAACCAGTAGACAACCACAGAGCCTACTGTGGCCTGTGTCCAAATGTGACTGGCCTTTCACACATGCATTTTCTTCTCTAATGACCTGAGAGTACCACCAAAGGATTTGCTGAACTTGTCACTTTTCTGTTCTGGAGGCTATTTTGTGGTTAGAAATGTTGAAGATGGTTGTATCCTGTCTTTGGGGTGTAGAATTGAGAACATTGTGTTCAAGTATGTATTGTTATGGTAAACATTTACTGAGTACTTACTGTGTTCTAGGCTGTGTGCTAAGCACTTTCTGCACATCATTCCATTTTAACCTTTGAATCACTCTCTGAGAATGAGACCACTGTTAATCCTGATTTAGGAAAAGTGATCTCAGAGAAGTTAAGTAACAAGCCTAAGACACCGCAGCCAGTAAGTGGAGAAGGGTGTAACCAGAGAACCTGCTCTCCTAACCCCGTGCTCCACTGCTGCCCTACATCACATGGGCACCTCTAGGGATACTGGTCCAACTAATAAAATGCATCTATTTTTGTGTCTGTGCAGACAGAAGTCTGGCAGGTATAAAGATGTTTCCCAGACCTGAGCAGGAGAAGCATTTTATTTTATAGCTTAAATTTTAAACATCATGTTTTCCCCTTCCCTCTAAAAAACACTGTCATTTTGGTGGGCTAAATGCTAACAGACAGGAGAACTGGCAAAATTATATGGGAGACTAGAATGTTATTGCTTTCCATAAATTATCTTTATGATTATCAAAAGATGATCACATACAGAACATAGATTGTACCTGAAATGGGAAGAAAGTAAGAATCTTATAACCTATTAGAAGGTAGATGAGCAGTACTCAGATTTAGTGTGCATTCAGATCGCCTGCAGTGCTTGTTGAAAGTACCTGTTCTGACACTACTATATATAAAATAGATAAACAACAAGGACCTACTGTATAGCATAGGGAACATATACTCAATCTTTAGTAATTATTGTGTGTATATATCACTGAATCACTTTGCTGTATACCTGAAACTAGCACAACATTGTAAATCAACTATATTTCCACCAAAAATTCTTTTTAAATAAATAAATGAATAAATAAAATTACACACACACACACAGAAAGTACCTGTTCTAGAACCTCACTCCCAGTGTTTCTGATAAAGCCTGTAATTGAGCCCAGAAATGTGCATTTCAAAAAGAAGATTCTGATGCATGTGGTCTACATACCACACTTTGAGACCTGAGATTAAAGATTGGGAATACTTTAGTATGAGGCCTTCCCAGTGTTTAAAGCCAGTAGTTCTTGAATAGTTTTAATTCTTTCACATCCCCACGTCTCCCCTTTGTACTGCTAGTTCTTAGAATAATTGTACTTTAATAATAATTGTAATAATAAAGCACAAGTTTAGTTTAATAGTGGATACTTTTAGAAGAATAATCTGATTAATTTGAACAAATTAGGCACCAATTTATACAATTCTTACAGGATTTGAAATTGCTCTGATCAATAGAGGATAAAAGCCACAACTGATTATTATTTTACAGTAACAGAGTGAATGTCTATAGGACTTGAGTGCAGCCTCAGGGTCATCAGCCCATGTAAATGTCTCATTAATTCTTGCATATTATTACTTAGAGAGTTTGCTAATGATTATACCAATATATTTATTCTACCCAAATTTATTGAATATATACTAGGTGCCAGATACCTGCCAGGCTTTGTGGAGAGTATAGAAAACTGTATGAGACTCAGACCCTGGTCTAAAGCAACTTACAGTTTATAAAGTTTGACATTGTTTATGCCTGCGAGGACTCTGTGTAGTCATAAAGAATTACTTTTCCGTGAGTAATTTATGACCATTTAAATGCAATGCACATTTGAGAGTAAGAAAAACAAATATTGGAGGTGACATTTAAGGCACATGTATCCTGTTTCGTCTCATCTTTTCCATGTGCCGCAGTGTATGTTTCTACTTCTTGAACAAGGTTGGAGTGACCTTTTGTAAAAGGAGAAAGTCATAAAAAGTAGAAATAAAATGACTGCAGATGCCATCTCCAATTCCTTCCTGTGTCACATCCCATGACAGTTTCTCCCTCTGTCTGTTATTTCTGTGTCACATATAGGACAGCCTACTGTGGAGAGGACTCCAAGGCCTACAGTCCTGAGGCTGATCCCTCCACTCAGGAGAAGTGCCAGAATCCTCACATGTGCTTGATCCTTAAAAAAGAAACCAAGGCTTTGTTTGAAGCAGCACTGTTCACAGTGTGGCTTGTGACTAGTCTGAGTTTTTGTCTTTCCTGTCGTGACATGAGTGAGCATTCAGAAACTTTTAGAGAAATTTGATGGAGTAATTTCATGCCTGCTAAATTAAATGATAACATAATTGAGTTTATAATTTGTGTCTGTCTTTTTTCATTTTATTACTCTACTAATTACTCATGATGAATTTGAAATAATAGTAATTAAAAAAACAACAACTGGTCTTTCACCACAGATAGTTTGAGAAGTACTGTTTAAGTATCCTTTCTTGATTCAGGAAGTGTTCAGCTTCCCTTCCCCCACATTAGCTTCTTTTTTATCTTGTAAATTTATGTCAGAGCAAACTCCTAGCTGTTAGTTTTTTAGCCAATGTGTGAAATAGGAAAAGAGAGACTTCTTTTGATTACAAAAATCAGTAATTCCCTAAACAGCCATAGAATTACTTCCTCTTAAAACCAAGTTAAAATGCTTCCAAGATTAAAATTTTTGAAAGAGAAATACAACTTTAAAAAAAGGATATTGTAGTCTTTTTAAATCAAAGCTTAGTTTTTGTCAAAGTATTATATTACATTTCTGTTAAATGTACAGGCTGAAACTTCAGAGGTTAAAAATGTAAATAACTAAGGAGAATTAACATTTGAAAGTATTTATCAGGGTGCTTGGCTGATACTGTCCACTGAGTAAGCTCTTGCCTAGTAGAAAAGCCCTTAAGACAGCCAGGCCGGCAAACCATCTTCAGCCATCTTGCCTATAAAATGAAGCTGCCTGACAAATGAGGAGTCAGGCCAGATGACCCCTGAGGCCTTTACTACTTCTAATATCCTGTATATCTGTGAATTTAATTCCATAACCATTTTATACTACTTGCATTTTTGTTTAAAAAGAAAAGGTTAATCCTTGGAAATTAAATAAGAACCCCTCCTTTGTATACTAAGTATTCCTTGATACAGTCCTTTCTCGTCAAGTAAGATGAAAACTGTGCAATTCACTGTATAAGCAGATATAAAAAAAAATGGAGAATACAAAGTTAAAACATTTTATAAAATTGGAGAAAAAAAAAAATAGTTATTCTAGGTGTCCTAGAAAGTGAGTGTTGGTACAAAAGACACGTGGTGAAACGGGCACTCACTTGGGAATTACCTAAAGTTCACATGAAATTTCAGAGACTCTACCCACTTCTTTTTTCCCCATCTGATCAACGAACTTGAACCTTTTTCTTTTCTAATTTTTTAGATATAACCCAGAGGTTGGTCAGGGGCACCTGGCCTTCTAAATGGATACGACTGACTGGAAACCACCTGCCATATCTTGTGCAAAGTCTGACATTCTCCCAACAATTCCCAAGAATTCCTGGAGATTTAAGTCTTGGTTTCCTGGCTTCACAAGCCTACTCTTGCTGCATTCGTTCGGTTTAGGCATCAGCTTCCTCCTCTTCCCTCTTCCCTGTTGACTCTGTTCCCACCCAGATACATACCTGTGCCTTGCGGTGCAGGGCCATGACCTCTCTGCAGTCTTCCTGTCCTCATCCCTTCCTTCCTGCCAAGCTCTAAGTGCTTCTCACTCTGTTATGCAGAGCAATGCAACTCTGTTTGGCCCCCTCCCAAAATTCACTATAGACCCACCATTGCATAGCAAGAGCTGAACTCAGAGGCCTCTGACTCTTTTCATAGGACCTGCCCTCCTTAAAAGACTATTTAGATTTAAAATAGTATTTTTTCATGCTGGTAATTAACAAAATTTTATTTTAACCAGGTTTGATAATTTATAGTTCATGGTTATTCAAACAGAGAGCTAGTCCAGGGTGTCTGCAAACTTTTTCTGTAGCAAAGGGCAAGATAGTAAATATTTTAAGCTTTGATGGCTGCATGTGGTATCTGTTACAAGTACTCAACTCTGCCATTATAATTTGGAAGCAACCATAGGTAGTACATAAATGAATGAATGAGTCTGTATTCCAATAAAACTTTATTTATAAAACCAAAGCAAAATTTATTTGATTAAAATATTTTTAGAACTAGCATCTACTTAAGAATACGGTTTTTTCCCCCACAAACTCTAAAAGCACTTATTTATGTATAAACTATAACTGGCATGTAAATATATATTTTCTTTGCTTAAACTATTGCTGTGTGTACAGTGCAAATCATTCCTAAATATTCGTTTAAAATGGGACCTCTCCAAGGTAATATCTCATCCACCTAGTCAGAGTTACTCCAAGAGCAATCACATTTTGTTACCTTTAAAAAACAAATTTCTCGTGAATTGGTCTTATAGTATAAATTTGTGAAATGTTCCTGTATATTTTCTGTTTTTTAGTGTATCCTGAATTTACATAATATTTAATGCAAAGCAAGAATCTGTACAAGTACAGTAAAATAATATACAAGGCAAGGGTATTAAAGTGACAGTATGTATTGTTATTTTGCTGTGAATATGTGAAAAAGATATATACTGTTTTTTATAGTATTGCTTTGAGATGGTTATCTCCAACCCTTTTGGCCACGTACCTGCAAAACTTTTTAGCATGTATCTTCAGAATATGCATCTCATTTATTTATAAATTATATGTAAGAACTATCATTAGCTATTATTTCAAGGCACAGTATGAGACTTTTCATTTGTCATGGTCTTAAATAACCAAATAGATAAGAGACTTCTGATGATTTCTCTGTTTTGGCCAACCTCTTGTCAGATCTGATTAAATTTGTCATTGCTTTTACCTTGTAATGTAAGTGATATAAAGCTTTTACGAGGAGTAGAGGTATCAGTTCTGTGACTTTCCCATTATTTATGCTTGCATTGGTATTATTACCATCTTTAATCTGTGGGTTCCTTGCATAAATCTTATCCATTTTAGGGTGTTTCAGTTTAAGGGTATATATTACAATCTGTAAATAGGCTGGGCAGGCCATCACTATGTATTTCAGTGCACTCAAATGAATGACTGGAGAGGGCAAGTCCTGCCCACCCCAGCAGCATTGTGGAAGCCCCACCCGTCCCTGAGGACATCTCCAACATTGTGAGGCAAGCTCTTCCATGGAGCTGACTGAGGGTAGGATGCCAATCCAGAAGTTATATACCAGCTAAAATACTTTCCTTTTAAAAAAATAAAATATAAATGGAGGTTCCAATATTTTCTTCCCATATCACAATTGATTATACATCTACATAAACTGCACAATTTATGAGATGAAAATTGATAAAAATATTATTTTTCTCTTATTTAAATCTTAATGCTTATATTGTGATCTAGCTTTTATTTTTTGTTCACCCAGCTAGTTTTTAGGATAGAGCCTGACTAATGTTTCCTTCAATCTTTCATAGTTCTAACAGTGTTTTGCACATAGTAAGTGAGCATCAGTAATACGTGTACGCATTTCACTCTAAAATGGGCTCAAGGAATATTTATTTATTTTTTTTTTGTTTGACTTTTTTTTTTTGAGGTACACGAAAGTGAATCAGCTGTATTTATACATATATCCCCATATCCCCTCCCTCCCACGACTCCCTCCGGCTCTCCCTGTCCTGGCCCTCTAAGGCATCACCCATCATCGAGTTGATCTCCCTTTGTTATACAGCAACTTCCCACTAGCTATCTGTTTTACAGTTGGTAGTGTATATATGTCTATGCTACTTTCTCACTTCGTCCCAGCTTCCCTTTCTCCCCCCCGCCCCCCCAACCCCGTGTCCTCTAGTCCATTGTCTGCATCTGTATCTCAAGGAATATTTAATAGCCATTACTTTATCCTCAGTCGTGCTGAAGATGGGTGGCATATATCTTCTTTTTCTTTTTCCTTTTTAGTGATCTTAACAAATTGATTGCTTGGATCCTATCACTTTATTGCCCTTTATAGCATCTAAATGGAGTCACATTGTTTACTTAAAATATATTCTCTACTTTGCAAAGTTAACTTCTTTTTGCTCTTGTTCTACTGTTCAAGTTAGCCATTCATCTTAATATGTTGCCACTACTGATTCATGAAATGCTCTTTTTTATAGCATCATTTATGTCCATGGTTAAAATGTTAATTTTGGGAGTTCAAACCATGTACTTGTGGGGGATTCTTTTATATACCCGCATGGTAAAGTTGACAGGTAGTCCAGGTCTGTGGGGATTAAGGTGGACAAAGGTAAGTTCTTTGTCCATGAAGGGTGGCAGGAGTGTGGTGCTGATGCCTTTCATTGGTCTATTGATGCCACATTGACAAGATGTCCATAAAGGAGCCAGAGACATCCGCCTGGTCCCAGGGATGTCTGTAGACATAAAGAGAAACAACTGACAGCCACTCCCTTCTTAAGAGAAGCTGTATCATTTACTTGACTAAAGAGAAGAGTGTCCTCAATCCTAGCTGCACAACAGCGTCCCCAGAGAGCTTTACAGACGTTCTGAGGCAATTAGAATCAATACAGAACAGTCATCTGTATTTTTAAGAGCTCCCCAGGTGATTCCATTGCACAGCCAAGGTAGAGAGTTATAGTTCAAGAGGCTAATATGATGATTTGGTCAATAAAAGGAAAATCAAAAGTGGGAGGCTTGGTAAGGGTGAAGGGACTCAATAGCAGAAAAAAAAGTTCTCTCATTTTAACATAGAAAAGATTGAGGAAAGAAGGAACAATTTCGTAGCTTTAAGTTGAGGTGGCAATAAACATCCTCTTCCCTTGACTGCTTATTGATCACACAGGGAGGGTTAAGACTTGGCCAAGAGAACCAGAGATTTATAAACTGATCCAAGAATGTCTGGAGGGCTTTGGGGCCTTCGGCTTTGGAAGAGGGAAGCTTATTGACGAGTTATGTCTAACCGTAGGTGATCTTTGGGGGTTCTTTGGTCTCCGGCTGTTTTACCCTGCTCTGCACACCTGCACCTGAGTGCTCTCGTTTGGCCTAAGGATACCTTATACTTTGTAAGGAAACCCTATACTTGGAAGGTTGATTTGGTTTTGGAGTTATGCCAGGCGCTCGGCCTCACGGAGAAAGGGAGAGTGAATCTGTTTTAACCTGTGCCTCTCTTTTAATATTCATCCCACGTGACCTTGCTTGTCTCAGAAGAATTTGCCTTTGAGGGCAGGGAGCCTTTCCCTTTCTGTAGTTCCAGGGTCTGGTGAAGCATCTTATACCCAATAAAGATTGATTGAGCGTTTGTCAGTGACCCCTGCAAATTCTGCTTTCGTCGTAGGAAGCAGTGCAAGTGTTGATCAAGCACTCGGCAGATGTCAACGCAAGGGACAAGAACTGGCAGACCCCGCTGCATGTGGCAGCAGCCAATAAGGCTGTCAAGTGTGCAGAAGTCATCATTCCCTTGCTGAGCAGTGTCAATGTCTCTGACCGAGGGGGGCGCACAGCCTTGCACCATGCCGCGCTGAACGGCCACGTGGAGGTGAGTGTCCTCATCAGTGGGAACAAGAATCCTCCCCACCGACCCTCTTAGCCCCACGTGGAATCTAATCTCATTGATGAGGCTTTTAGATAATGTGACAATAATATTGGTACACCAAACCTGAGGCAACTATACCTATCATTAAATTTAGAGCCACAATGAATTGAAGACGTAGCTGACACCTCAGTTTCTTCCTCTGGCACACACGCCACGGGTTGGCTGTGGTTTCTTCCCACTTTGAACTTCAGATCTCTGACCTGCCTTTAGATTGGACGTGAATTTGGCTCAGGTCACCTGCTGAACTTGGTTTCATTGTCTTGTTATCTTTCAGATGGTTAACTTACTCTTGGCCAAAGGGGCAAACATCAATGCATTTGACAAGAAGGACCGGCGTGCTCTGCACTGGGCAGCTTATATGGGTAAGGGTTCTGTCAATGGAGAGCAAAGTGCAGAGAACCTGAACTAGAGAAGCCCCAGGCCTCTCACTGACCGTGGTTTTCTCTTGGGCGATCCTGACTTCTTTTCAAGCTTGGGATTCAATTGAATTAAGATTCGGGCCCTTTTACTGGCATGCACAGAGCGCTCTAGTTGGGCAGTTGCTTTGTCAGAGATTTATTTATCCTACAAAGAACAGCAGGGATGAATCATGGCATGGACTTCATTGAACGTGTTTCAATCTGGATTGGGAAGCTGCACAAATTGTGCTTATTTTAACTTGTTATGGCAGCAAAATAAGGTGTTTAAACAGAAAGAGGACTGGCTAGCAAAGCAAGGATGTAAATTTCATTTGTCTTTGTATTTATAAATATTCCTGAAAGAAACAAAAAGGAAGGAAGAAGTGACAGCATCCTGGTTGTCATGTAGGTGGAGGTGCCCAGAGTCATGGTGGGTGATTCTGCTACCCCACTGCTGGCAGAGCTGGGCTTGCTCCTCGTTTCTGCCAGTTCAGGGGCAGAAGACGAAGAAAGATGTTACATTTCTATGCTTTTCCTCTACACTTTTGTTGGCGCAAGTACCACTGACAAATGAGAGCCCTCATGGAGTTTATTCTCAGTGTTGACTCTTGGGAAATGAAGAACTAAGATCTTTAGTGTTTCTAATTGGAAAACATCCTGCAATTAGAAAAGCAGACAGGATTCTATCAACACTAAGTTATAAATACCCTGACTGCCCATCACAACACAGGGGATTGTGTTGGTAAATTATGGAAGATCTACACAACGGGACACTGCAGTGACTACAGTGATGATATCGTTAGTATATATATTTTTTAACATAGAAAGATCCTGTGACATGTTAAATGAAAACAGATCATAATACAGTGTGAATGACACAATCCTCAATTTGTGTTATTCACAAAATCTATAAAATAAAAGCAATCTGGAATGCATTAAACAGTGAAATATTGAGTATCTCAAGGGATTGTGGATGATGTTGGTTTCCTTTTAACACTTTTTTGCCTTTTCAGAATCCTTTGTAACAAATCTACAGACCTTTTATTATCATAAAACAATAACGTTAATTGTGGATAGGAAAAAGAGAGTGGGTTGGGGCAGGGATAAAATGAATTATATGGCAATAGATGGGTCTGAGAGAATTCTTGGGCTTAAAAAAGCAGAATCTTAAGATTTTGCCCATTATCCTTTTCACAAGGTGATGTGGACTTTTGAGTTTATTGACGCAGGTTGGATGTCCGTATGGTCCCTGCAGGACTGGAACCAGTGAGCATTTGATGTTTAGGCAGAGCACACACTAAGCTATTGTGACGAACCTGGGGTTTCACATTTGCTCTTTGCTGATATATAGCTAAAATATATGTGTAGAATTGCTTTAAAGAAGTAAAGTGTTTTTGTGTGTCATCACAATACAAAGAGAAAAACATATACAGATGACTATCTTTAGGGACTAAAGGACAAAACCAGGATGAAGATCTTTAGATAGCACCACCAGTAATTCAAAATAGTTTTTTCTATATGTCTTCATAAAACTAGCCAAGACCAAACTCTGTCTCTGTCTCTGTCTCTCTGTCTCTGCCTCTGTGTCTCTGTCTCTGCCTCTGTGTCTCTGTCTCTCTCTCTCACACACACACACACACACACACACACACACACACAGAGCCAGTACTCATCTTCTACCCAACAATGTTTAGAGCAATGATCTTGAAGCATCAAACAATCTTTAGTCAGGAAATAAAGGTCAAATACATTTATCATTGTATATATAGCAAGATAGAGAACAAAGGAAAATATTCTAGAAAATATGCCAAGGGAAGTTGAAACTAGAAGGGTTTTCAGTTTAGCCAGTAATTCACGAGAACACTTTGAAGTTGAACCATATGAAATTGCCATTTTTGTGGGTCCAAAAAACGGTCAAACGGCAGCAATTTCATATGATTTAACAATAATCTGGAGTTGTTCCAATTAACTGGTTTTCTTTTTTCTTTCTTTAGTTTTTCCAAACCAAATTGTCATTGTTAGACTTTTCAGTGAAGAATGGCAATCGGTTTCAAAAGCATTGCTTTCATTTTAACAGTTTTTTTAGTCTCTGGTTCTAACATATTAACAGGACCTCATCATTATTTATTTGTAAACAGGCAATGATCTCCTTAAAGAGAAGGCTCACATGTGAATCATCTTTCTTCCCACAGCATTTACGTGATGCCTGACACATAGTAGGTACTCACTAAATATTTGTCGGATATTTGCTGTGAACTGGCTTTTTACAAATAGCTTAGCAAAATGCTGGCGGCAGTAAAAGCTGAGGATGATGATTCAGGTGGAAGGAATCGTCAAATTGCCATGTTAACAGTGTTTTCTGCTGCTTTGTTTGTAAAGGCCACCTGGACGTCGTGGCGTTGCTTGTTAACCACGGCGCGGAAGTGACGTGTAAGGATAAGAAGGGCTACACGCCCCTGCACGCCGCAGCCTCCAATGGACAGATCAATGTTGTCAAGCATCTCCTGAATCTGGGAGTGGAGGTGAGCTATGATTCAGGCATGACCCCATGGTGCATTTGTGGGTTTTCTGTTGTTCTGAAATTATGTTCTATGTATTTATGGGGTTTCTGTTGTTCTGAAATTAAATCCTGTTTGCATTTTAATTGAAGAGGGGGAAAAACCCCTCATTTCTTAGCATTCTATCTTTTTGAGTTTACATGGGCAACTGATGAAGGGAAATGGGGCATATGCTAAGTCGTGGAAAACCAGAAACAGACTAACTTTCTATATCAACATAGAGAAATATTTAAACATATATGATATATGATACACAGTGACCAGTCATTTTTTTAAAACTTTATTTTTATTTATGGGCTGCATTGGGTCTTCGTTGCTGCATGCGGGCTTTCTGTAGTTGTGGAGAGCAGGGGCTGCTCTTTGTTGCGGTGTGTGGGCTTCTCTTGTTGCAGAGCACAGGCTCTAGGCGCCCAGGCTTCAGTAGTTGTGGAGCGTGGGCTCATTAGTTGAGGCTTGTGGGCTCTGGAGCGCAGGCTCAGTAGTTGTGGCGCACGGGCTTAGTTGTTCCACGGCAGGTGGGATCTTCCTGGACCAGGGATCAAACCGATGTCCCCTGCATTGGCAGGTGGATTCTTAACCCCTGTGCTACCAGGGAAGCCCTGACTAGTCATTTTTAAAAGACTGGCTAAGTTTCAGCATCCCACCTTTAGCACCTAGCCATCTAAATCGTGGCTTCTAAGCAGAAATGAATGAGTGAATGACAGGGATGAACATGCCGAGCTGGAGAAGTCGGCCGGACCCCATTCTCCTTGGGTAGCAGGGCAGGAGCAGTGGCGAGGTTGTCCCAGAGGAAAGGAAAATTAAGTTGCAATACCGAGATGGTGATGGCAGCAGTCAGGGCAGGTCTGGGAAAGCAAGAGGCAGCTGGGGGCTAAACACCCAGCACAGCTGCCCGGTGCAGCCCCCAGCACGCGGCCCCGTGAGGTGTCAGACCGCAGAGCCCAGCCCACAGCAGATTCTGAGTTCAGGCCCCAGAGCACCTCCGTGAGCCCCTCCCACGCTGTCCTCTTCTGTTCACTGCTGAATGTCAGGCTCTTTTCTTGCTCCCCTGATTCAGTTCTCCTCTGGCGTTTTGAGGCAACTTCGCCTTTCACTTTTTCTCCCTTCCCTTGCTGAAAAATGTCTTCCCACACGTTGAAACCTCTCACTCTTCCTCCCAGCTCACTTTCTGTCACTTTCACGTTTTGTTGATCTTTACCTCGGGGGAGAAGCCTTCCTGGGATGACTGCGCTGGGGTAAGAGTAAGCTCTGAATCAGGTCACAGTGATAGACGGATATTTCCTCTCTCCAGCACAGCCATTAGGCTTTTGGTGGGAAATGAAGTAAATTGGCTCCAGTGATTTTAATCGCCCATGTTGGACTCATTTGCAGATTGATGAAATCAACGTGTATGGAAACACGGCCCTCCACCTGGCCTGCTACAACGGGCAGGATGCTGTAGTCAACGAGCTGACCGACTACGGTGCTAACGTGAACCAGCCCAACAACAGCGGGTTCACCCCGTTGCATTTTGCTGCTGCCTCCACACATGGTGCTTTGTGTCTTGAACTATTAGTAAACAACGGGGCGGATGTTAACATTCAGGTATGACTCTCAGTCTTCCTGTCTAGTGTTAAATACCTTTGAGATGAGCCTCTGTTTGAGCAAAATCACCCGCTGTAAATTACAATTAGTGAATTGTGACTGAGCATCCCGATTCTTGCAGCCTTATTCTGTATTGGCATGCTGTGGAAACTCTGCAGGAATGGTGGTACCAGCGGACGGCACTGAGGTTCTAGCTGCGTGCCCTTGGTAGCTTAGTGAATGTACAGGAGCAAATACTGGGTCTCAGGGATGTTGACTTGGCCCAGATTCTAATACTGAGGTGAGTGTTGAGCTGATAGGGCAGAGCTGCTGAGAATGAAAAGGAAGCCTGACCTAATGATCTCAGGTCTGTTCCCAACCCACAAGGCCCTCCAAAAAGTTTCTCAAATGCCTTCCTGAAGTAAACCCCAGAAAGTGGCTTCAATTATATGATATTCATCTTGTTTTAATGGTAATTCCTTTACTCAGCAAACTTACTGAGGACTGCCTAGTGCCCTCTGTTTGGCACTGGGTGTATACTCTAAGGTGCCCTCAAGGAATTTACAATATGGCAAGAAGACAATGTACTCTGATAAGCATGGGGCAAGAGAGAATGTCATGAGTGGCATGAGAGATTAATAAAGCGCCTCAAACTGTAAGAAAGTGTCGACCTGCTTTTTGCTTGGGCATCAAAACTAGAGATTGCTTTTGAGCTGAAGATTCATATCAGTTGAGATGAGGGACAGAAAATTTGAGAGAGGTCATTCCAGATAGATAGAATGGCATACAAAGGGGTTGAGAGGTCTCAATAGGTAAACTTTAGGTAACTAGTCTGCTCACTGTAACAGATAATCAAGAGGAACTTTTGCAGGCAGCCTTCATGATCTAGGTTACATCACTTGGATGCATTTAGATTGTAGCAGAATATCCCTATACACCAAGTGACCTTGTTCCCATCCTCAGCTTCCCTTCTCCCAAGCACACAGGAATTGTAAAGCAAGGTCCCAGTGTATTCTGTCTCTGCTTTTGAAAAATTGTTTCCAATTTTTGATTTCAAGAGTATTGGATCAGTCTATTTTAATGACCTTCTCTGTTCACTATTAAAATCCTTTTATATTTTTTCATTTAATTTATAATAATGGGGAAATATGGGACAAATTTTCAGAATAGCAACTTATTTTGATTGAATGGAGCACAAATCATATGAAAGAAAGGAGCAGGAACAAGCAGAAATGTGACCTGACCAAGAATGGGCACTTACCTACTGGCCAAGGAGTTTGGGCTTCTATAGGCTGTGGGGCCCACTAAGCATTACAGAGGCCACATGATCAGAACTGAGCATTAGAAACAGCAATCTGGCCACAGAAGCCAGAGACAGAAAATGTAAAGAAAAAAAAAAAGTATATGACTACATAAAAATTTTAAACTTTTATATAACAAAACAAAACAACAAAAAAGGAAAAAAACAAAAACAGAAACATGACATTGAGGGGGGAATAACTCGGAAATTTTTCTGCAATATGCATGATAAGCAAAGAGTTAACATTTAATATATAAAGAGCTCATAAAAATCCATAAGAAAAAGTCTGATAATCTACTAGAAATATGGGCAAAAGCAGATCACAAGAGAAAGAATACAATATCCATTAAACTTATGAAGAAATATTTAGTATCACTGAATTAGATAAATGTGAACTAATACTTTTCTAATACTAATATATTAATATTTCCCTTTAAAATTGGCAAATATCAAAAGAACTAATAATACCAAATGTAATCAATGAAAAATTAAAATGTAATAAGTAAATATCCAATTTTTTAATTTAAAAAAGTATGTGTCTATGTATGTGCATAGAAAGAGAAAAATATCTGGAATATATATCAATATTCTAGCAACAGTCTTCACTCCAGAGAGGCAAAATTATGATTTGGGTTTTTAGTTTCTTTTCAATATATTTGTTTTAATCTTCTTATTGTGATGCAGTGAACATGTGTTATTTTTATATCCAAAAGAAAAAAAACTATTTTCGTTTTTATAAAAAAAAATTTCTGATATAGTGGCCCTAGGGAGGGGACAAGTAGAGGATAACTGGAAGTCAATGAAATGGGTCTGGATAAGAGGTAATGAGGACAGGGCGATGGGGACAGCCAACAAAGGGAGAGGCTTTGAAGAAAGGAAATTGATGGGATTTGGTTGGACAAGAGATGGAGGAGTTAAAGATGAGTATAAGAATTGAAATCTGGCTAAAGAGGTAGTACAGCCTAGTAATTCAGTGTCCATTTCTGGGGCTCGACTGCCTAAATTCTCATCCTGCCTTGATTTTTAGTAATTATATAATCATAAATAACCTCTCTGTGTGTCTATCTGTAAAATTAGGGAAACAATAGTATCTTCCTCATGGGACTGTTGTGAGGATTAAGCAAGTTATCTCACATTAATTACTTAGAACAATGCCTACCGCATAGTGAGTACTCTATAAATGATTATTGTTATTAAGAGGGGTGTCAGGAGAAAGAGTAGTCTTAAGAGGTAAAACCAGTGAGTTTAGTTCTTGAGAAGCTGATTTGGAGCCTTTGATACAGCCAGTGTGAGAAAACCAATAGTGGAAAATGTGATTCTCTAGCATGGGAGAGCAGTAGAGAATAGAAGAAAACACCTAGGTTGCCTCATTCGCATAGAGGTTATTGATAGTTGAAACCGGAAGAAAAGGGTGAGATCGCCCATGGAGAGAGTACATCATAGCATGAGTAAAGAAGGGGATGTAGGACTCCAGTAACTCTTTGAGGATCAGGAGGAGGAGGAAGAGCCAGAGAAAGGGACGAAAAAAGAAGATTTAGAGAAGATAGGAAGGAAACGGAGGGGATGGAGTGTCTTCATGAAGGTAGAAAGCAGGCAGAAATGAAAAAGTAGACTAGATGAAGAAAATTTCAGAGTTCTAGATCTTATAAGGGGGCCCCATCCAAGGTCCTCCATGGAGGTAAGATGAAGGTCTTTAGGGGCAACAGAGAGACCAAGGTGGGAAAAGAGCTAATATGTAGGGTTAAAGTCCAATAGGATGGTGGTGAGAGGACAGGAGGCAAACAGGTGGCCTGACCATCAGTGTCCCCAAGATTTATGACACTTTTCTTGCCATCCTGGTGTCTGGGGGACTTCCTGTGGATCCTCCAAAGGAAGGAACATTATTGAAGTTAAAGTATTTCTCTTCATCAGCCTCACTTAATTAATTCGCCAGGTTATCTGATGTTCTCCATTTCCTCTATAAAACATTGCCAACTGATGCTTTCAGTGTGAGGACACTGACTGATGCTTTCTGTGTGAGGACACTGGGGCTAGAAGGCCACTTTCTGGCACACCTGCCTACTTCTATCAGGTAGCTGACAAGCGGCCAGTTCAGATTGGATAAGGGGCGTCAACTAGGTATGGTGCCTTGGTTTATGGCAGCCTTCTCTTTTCCCCCAGAAAATGGATATGGAATGCACAGCTACTTAATTTTAATAGTTGATTTTTTCCTATAGACTGCTAATCTATGGAGTATAAGAAGCACCATTTAAAAAAAGTCGAGACTTGGGTTTATTATCTAATCTGCGTAAATGGGATTTTGAATCAAATCTAGCCTTGTCCCTCAGCTTCCCTTCATCTGCTCTGTCTACATCCTAATTCCCTTGAATCTTTATTAGTTATTCCAGATGCACTCTGGATGCAGATGCACGGATCATCTAACGTTTCCATGGAGCCATTCAGTCTGACTGAAGGTTGTTATCTCTCTGCACCACATTGCCCTTGGATTTTGAAAGTGTTTGTAGATTGCAAGACAATTTGTATTTGTTTAGATTTTCCAAAGTTCAAAGAAAATAGCATATTGAAATGTAGCCAGTACCTACTCACATGTTCACTTTGTTTTCCTCTGTCCTCACAAAACACTGAAAGTGATGTCTTCATGAGAAATTGCAAGATGATGGAGAGGGGAGGAAGGCTTTGTGTCCTGCATGCATTTAACAGTCCCTCATTTTGCTTAGATTGACCATGGCCCTGTCTTTAATTTTGTGACATCACAAAATTTAATTATTATAAAATAATAGAGACACAATACTTTATACAATAATTTGTTGAAGATTTACTTGTATTTTGCAAATAGAGCATGAGAAAATATGAAATAATTTCTCTTCTCCATTAGAGACTGCATTGTAACTTCTGTAGCATCTCAAGGCTCTTTTTGGAAGCACTTAAACTAAGCTTTAAAGAAGGCAGTAAACACATGGTCATGCTGGATGTGACTTAGAAAGATAGGCAGGCAATGGTAATTTCTGAATCTAACTAACATTCCGCCTGCCTATGGTCTCAATTCTTTTCTGTCCATGGGCCCTTAGATGACTTAAACCTAAGAGACTGGAGCTGAAGCCCATCACACATTTACTGAAGTGGACCATCTCCCTTCTTTGTATGTACCAAGTTATATTCTATAATTGCGTTGCAGAGGTTGAAGATGAAACTGGAACAGGCAGGTGTAAGCAGCAATAGCCACATGGCCCGGGGAACTTAGGAGAGGAAATGAGGAGAGGAGGGGGGTGAATGTCCGAGCCAAGCGCGTGCCATCGCCAGCCTTTAGAAGCATTAAACAAATGAGACTGTATATGGCGATCTCTGACTGTTATTAGGCTAGATATGCCTTTTTGCAAACCTGGGTATTAAATTGCTCTTCCATTGAATTAAGAAACCCTTTGGGGTTTCTGACTGTATATGATGCCTCTCCCCCAGCTGACCTTAGTTTATTTTGTAGAGACTTTATTGCCCTCCCCCAGGGCCACTGAGCTGCGTGACCCCAGGGGGCCCTGTGCTGCAGAGAACACAGCGCCTTCAGGTTCTTGGGGAGTAACTGTGTCTTTAGGTTTAGAGAAGGTTTGTGGGAGGAGGAGGAAAGAAGGCAGTAGAAGTGGAAGAAAAGAGTGAATGAATTTCTGAGAAGAACAGTGGGCAAGAAAATTGAAATGCTTCTTTAATTCAAGGATTAGTCTTCCTTGGATGATGGTGAATTTTGCCCTGAAAGAATACTGATGTTTGTCATAAAATATTCTTAATCCTCACTGATTTTCTTTCATGACTTATGGCTGAATCATAAGTCAGTAGGAGAGCTTCTTGCTTAATTCAACAATTTCTCAATGTAACAGAATTTCCCAAGCCCTAAATCTGCTGGGAAAATGCACCTAGAAATGAGAAGGAGACTAGAGATGAAGAAAAGTTTTTCTAAAAACAAAGCTTTGAATAAGTTGGAGAATTGAACATTTCTTCCCCTTCGAGAATTCAAGGAATGTTCTGTATCTGAAGGTCTAGGGACAGTAGCAGCAGTGGCAAATTCCCTCCCTCCCTGAGTGTGAAAATTTTCTCAGGCGGATAATGAAACTCAGTGGGATCCCCTCAGTCTCAACCTGAATATTCTGAGTTCTAACTTGTAAAGGCAAAATAAAAAGTACTAGTCTTTTGACCTTCACTGGTTTTCAATGGCTTTTTGAAACAAGTCCCTATACCATATAAACAAAGCTGCCCAAAAATGACTGCTGTGATACTCTTAATGCTTCCTGTCTCCACTTCCTGACCTCCTGCCACCCATATCCTAGTGAGAAAAAAAAACAAGTCAGCTAAGGTCTGTCCTCAGTGGTAAGTGAACTCAGGCAAAGATCTGCAAGGATAGATCTGAAGCAAGCATCACCGTTGACCATATTGCTATCCTTTTCATTTTACCTAATTTTGGTCACCTCTCTTTGTCCCTTTACCAAAGGCACAGGCACTCAAGGGGAAAAAAAAGGTGTGATGTTTGCTGTTCCTGAAATGGGACCAGCTTTGTAAACTATACGCTATAGAAACCAGTGACTTGTGCTTTGGCTCTCTGGCTGCAATTTAGTTAGTGACCACCAGGTTGGTGGTTACTCCTAGCCTTTAAGCTCTTTTCTAGGCATGGAAAAGTGCTTGGTTAAATATTTATAAAGATATTATCTAAACACTGAAATATTTATGGCTTTGCATATACTTAACTAAATGCTAATTAGTTATGTTTTCATCTTAAATTTAAGAGAAAATACTGGAGCAAAATTTAAAGACATAGCACCACCTAGGGACAAATGCATGTCAGTTCTGCAACTTCTATTTTCTCTCTCCTTAAGAGTCTTGGACTGTTATCACTTTTTTGGTTGGAGGGAGTATGTCTTAAGTCCTTATTCCTAAGTGGTTCCCAAACTTTTTAGTCTTTTGAATTGTCTGCATTTATCCCAGCCGAGACCCAGTCTCTGGAATCAGAAAGCTTTTAGGAGCTCTCCTCCATCGCATGTCTTGTGATTGGTGATGGCATTGTTTCCTTATTTTGTTGATTAATACTTTTTCCCTAAAAATATCATTTCAGTAAAGCTTCAAGCTTACTTCCACCTTCCTTTCCGTTCTCAATCTTTTTGAATTCAGGTTATAATCATACAAGATTAAGATGGAGAAAAAATCCTATTATTTCTGTTTTTTCCTCATCAACCTGAGAACCTTTCACTATAATGATTATTTATTTCACTCACATGCAGTTACCACTCTGACTCTTCCCTTGGCACAGATTGGGCATAACTCCTTTCTTAAGTCTAAGGAATAGACCTATAGGATATAATAAAAATTCTTCTGTTAAACCTTGTGGTTTTATAAGCTTTTCTAGTCCACTGTCAAAAGCAGTGGCTCCTAAACTTTAGGAGCTGTTAAAGTGAAATGAAAGTTAGAAATGAAATAAATTCTGATTCAGTAGGTCTGGGTTAGGGCACAGAATTCACATTTCTAACAAGAACTCTGAGTGATTCGGATGCAGGTAGTCTGTGGTTCACTCTGAGAAATATTTATTAAAGTGACTATTTGTTTTCCATTGTAGAGGTTTTGAAAGAATTATTTTAAAGCACAAGTATTTGAATTTCACCACAAAAATGAACTTGTTTTTGAAATCTCATATTTTAACTGAGGAAAATGTTTCTTCTGAGACTTAGAAAAATAAGTTACATAAATTTCTTTCTTTTCTTTTTAAAATAATATCTGAATGAAAGAATACATAATATATTCTCTCAGTTGGGGATACTTTGGATCTAAAATAACAGTAATATTTTCGTTTGGGTATTACTATCTTTAGAAGAAATTCTGTAAGTGACTATTTCTTAATTAAATGTGTAGAACTTTGGTATTTGGTGTAATGATGACTAGTGTATAGATTCTGTACATTTTTCATCTTTTGGCTTAATCTATGACAGAGAATGTCATCATTTACATATTGAATAATAAAGAGGTGTATAAATTCAGCATGTATTTCCAGATAATTATTAAAATGGCAATTTGCATATCTTAATCTTATGATTTCTAATGAGTTAAGTGAAGCAAATGTTTCTCTTTTGGAATAATCAAAAGTGGTGTTTCTCCATGGAATTAGAATGTAGAGAATGGTGGAAGATTTCAGGTCAGTTTTGAGAGCTGCAGTGATTTATAGCAGTTTAGTCATCTTCAGGTCAAACAAGGCCAAACAAGTTAATACATTTGTCTTTTTTTCATGTACTGTAGACAAAAGTTGAAAAAAAACACTGTAATAAACTATAATGGAAAAGAATATGAAAAATAATACATATATACACATATATGTATAATTGAATCACTTTGCTGTACACCAGAAACTAACACAACGTTGTAAATTAACTATACTTCAATTTTTTAAAAAAGTTGAAAAAAAACATCTTAAAGGAAACCTTTACCAGTAGATCACAGGATATGAAAAAATGTTTTGGATGATTTCCTCAGTTTAAACCAGGGTAGTTTAAAAATTGTCAGTGTTACTAAAAATTTTGCATTTCTTCTCTAGAATAATTTCCACTTCTTGAAGCTTCTTTAAAATTTGATGTTATAGATAAACAACAACAACCTACCGTATAGCATAGGGAACTATGTTCAATATCTTGCAATAACCTATAATGGAAATGAATCTGAAAAAGAACATATATATGTGTGTGTATGTATGTATAACTGAATCACTTTACTGAACACCTGAAACTAACACAACGTAAATATTTCAATAAAAAAAATGTGGTGTTAGGCAGTAACTTGCGATATACCATATAACATGTTATGGAGCATTGCTGGCCTTGCTGGAATGTTTCAGATTGATGTCAGTGGCCCATTGTTTCTCTCTATCTCTCATTTTTTAGAGTAAAGATGGTAAAAGTCCTCTGCACATGACAGCTGTCCACGGAAGGTTCACACGGTCACAAACCCTCATTCAGAATGGTAAGTGAGATTCTTCTGTAGTGTCATTACTGGAACAGTTTCCTGGTGTGACTGAGTTTGGTTGTCAGTCATGAATGTGAAATATGATGTTGTGTTTTAGAGTTTATTAAGCTTGGATTTATACTGTCCTTTGATGAACTTTGCTAAAAGCTCTTTATCAGACACGTCATCACCATTCAGCTTAGGAGTAAGGACATAGAGGCACTAAGTTTCACAGTCACTTCCCAGTCAGTCAGAGAACATGTGAGTTTTGAAGTTGGAAATGATATATAGGCTCAAGATCCTGCATGTTTTACTCTGAAACTAATAAAAATAAGTATCAGACATTTTCTAGCAGCAAATCTAAATTATTTTTAAATTTTCGAAATTGCCATAGTTCCGTAAGTTAAAACTTGTTAAGCTACGTAGGCAAAGGTAACAAAAATGAGGTGACTCAGAGGAAAAGCAGGTACATACATGATATAAAGGATCATAAAATCACAGGCTTGATAGAGACCTTGGAAAATCACATAATCTGGTAATTTTCCAGGCTTACAATAAAGGTGTGTTTGAACCACTGGGTTGTCTCTGCAGCCAAAGTACTAGGGAGTGTCACTTCACATCATGGTTCACGTTACTGTTAGAGGGTCATGGCCAGAATCTATGAGTGGATTGGCTTTGGCAACACAACTTCTGTTATTTTAGCAAACCTTAAAGACAATGTAAAATGTCAGATTTTATGCTGGCATTCCAGGTAAATTCAGCAGTTCCTAAACTATCTTTAGTTGACCCACATTTCTAGTTCTCAAAATTCTGGCCTTAGTCAATTTTTTTAGACCTCTCTTTTTCTCAGCTGTAACACTATTAGATGACATACACTTGAATTGTTAGTGGTACTAAGTTATGTCTTAGGCACTGAAGTCATAAAACCAAAAAGTCCTTTGACATTTGAATGGAAGACCAGCCAGGGAAATTATGCTGAGGAAGCAAAATATCTGCAGCAAAGCACAGGAAATTTATAAGCATTTCAATGAAACTATAGAAGAAAAGAAATCCCAACAAATTTCCAGTGAACAAATGCAGGTAAATGAAAATTAACTGCACAACACCCATTAATTCTAGGTTGATATATGTGGTATGCCTTTGACATTCACCTTATTGAAAGGCCACTTGAATTGTTTTGTTTTGCTTGACGTAAACAAGGGGAGGTGGGGAGGGGCCCTAGCATCTCTCCTTTGCATGCTTTCCTTATCCCACTGCATTTCTCCACCGTCTTTTAGAAACAATGTCCACTGCCTTAAAAATAAACAAAACTAGGGAGCTGTTTGGTATCCATGTTTAAAAAATTTAATGTGCACGTAATCACGGGGCCTTAGCTTTGTGGCATTAAAAAGCATTGTTCCCTGTTAAAGCAATTTCAAGCACTAGTGACCAGATCAGAGAAAGAGCAGTCTTTCACCCCGTAAGCACTGCCTTCCTACAGATTCATCCCGGTGGGCCAGACCCATGTCATGCTAGTATGTTTTCAGCAGTCTTGCGGGCTGCTGGCTGCTTTGACTTCTCCAAAAACTATCCCTGTGGACTCGAAGACTTCCATGGCCCCTCTGGACATTCTTGCTCTACTTTTGAGTTGGGACGAGACCTGAAAGAGACCTTATGTCTTGTCCTCTGTGATCAAGCAGCTTGTCTCAGAGCCTATCTCATTCTTGGCTGGCCTGGCATCTTGCTTGTGGGTTGAATGGGGTCCAGGGTCCTAAAATGCTGAGGATTTAGTGGCTATAACATATAACTTATATATAATGATAAAGCTAACGTTGGTTGAGTGTTTTTCGCATTGTGCCAAGCACTTGGCTAAGCACTCCACATAAATCCTTCCAACCACCCCATGAGAAAGAGGTGCTATTACTACCTCCATTTCAAAGATGGGGAAACTGAGGCAGAAACGTTGTCACTTCTGTTGGGCTATATGGTACGATGTTGAGGAACAGGAATTAGAACACAGGCAGCCTCGCATTAGAGACTGAACTCACAGTCACTCACCTACAAATGTCTTCTCTGGATGAATGATGACATGTTCAAAATTTGACTTTTTTTAATTTGAATTCTATTTACTCTGAGTGACTTTTATTTGGCCTAGAGTTATCCCTGTAAAAGGATGATTTGGCATTCTCTTCTCTCAGCCAACAATTCTTTGCATTTGTGACACAATGGGAGAACTTCGAGTTCTTCCATTTGACATTTTAAAAAACACTCTTAAGGACAAGAATAGGAAGCTCTTTTCTTTCCTCCTGTTTATTGGTTTCCTTCTGGGAAAAGTCCAGAGGCTTACAGCCCCAGGGCCTGGTGTCTGTCCTCCAGAGCGGATCACTGCACGACAGGACCCAGAATGCCCGTCCCCCATGGGGACATCGCTTGGCTCTGAGACCTGCTGAGGAACATTCTTCGTGTTTATTTATTTGTTTTGTTAAATTGCTTTGATATCTGGACTTTGTGCAGCATTTCTCTGCTTCTCTGACTGCTCTCTAGTCAGGGTTATTAGTTCTTTATAATAATTGTTTTTTTCCAGAAGCGTTCAACTTTGGCAAGGTGTTCATTTAAAAAAAATTTTTTTTAAAAACCTCTTTTCTTTTTTAAGTTAATAAGCAAAGACTACCTTTGCGGTTCAGTCACATAGTTTGTTATCCGAAGCTATGTTGTCAGGGCCAGAGAGGGAAAGATCTAAACGAAGACACACAGTCTGATATCAGGAGGCACTTGATCCAGCTGTAGCACAAGCAGCTGCCTCAGATGCTGACCAGCAGGTTACAAAAGTTCAAAATGATTTTTATTTTTCATAGAAACTTTAAAAATAGAGTTTGGAAAGAAATGGTGAAGTGATAGATTAGGATGATTCATTGTGAGGTTTTGACCTTTGGACTGACAGCCCTTCTGAGGCAGCTTAATAAAATAAAATGACCATTTTTGTTTGTGCAATGAAAGACTAATTTCAGATGAATGCCTAGATGATGCTGCAGAAGTCATCCCTTCTGACATACTCTGCCTGTGTCTGAACTCACGAATGTTTATTTTCCTCACTAATTATTAATGATCGGTGACCAACATGTAACTTCCAACTTTCAAGTGAAGAGTAAGATATTCAATTTGCATTCCAAGCAAATCTTAAAGATTTTCAAATGAAAATGGAAAGGTTTGGGGAGTGACTATAAGATAGAAATTCACTCGTCTAGAGCTCCTATTTTAGTATAAAACATATTTTGAATAACAAATAGTCTCTTTTATTTTTCGACTAAGTTATGATGTTTTCCAGAGATATATTTTAAATGACAAATATAATTACCCATATTTTTACAGCTTTAAATTGACTTATGAAATGATGGTAACAATAAGAATCTTTATCAGCTCAGACCCTCTATTTCTCCCTTTCTAGTATTTTTCACTCTTTTCTCATATCCAATTTTTGGCATATTTGAGGCTGGTACACATGGAGCCCCTAACACTTGGCTGGGAAGGGTATGAGTGATGTAGTGTGTGTGTAGGACAAAGACTTCTTTGAAGTCTGAGGATCTGTCTCCCACATCTCCCTGGATCAGCTCCGTGGGTGGACCTTTCATGCTGACCCCTGTGGGCAGCTCTCACATGAATACATGTACCCCGGATTGCTCTGAGGTATCCATGGAGACAGGTGGCTGCCTGTCCCCAAGGCATAACAATGGTCTAAATTGGATGCTTCTAAATTTAGGTGATTGTGAACTATTTCTTGAGTCCCTAGAAGTTTTCAATAACTAATTTAATTTTAACGTTTCTTGATTATAAAATTAACTTGTTAAAGAGACCCCCCATGATCCCCATCAATGTGTCTCCCTAACCCCATCCCAAGAATTTCCATTGACAATTTGATGAAACTTCCAGATTTTTCTGTGTACTTAAGAATGTGTATATAAAGATATGCAATTATTACTTTTACAGAAATGATCTATTTGAACAACTGGTTTTAAAAATCACTACTGTGCCACAGAAACAAAGAGCTTGAGGAAAGATCAGCACTTGTATTCAAGTTGCCATTTATGTTTCTCTGTCACACAGTCAAAAAGGGATTACCTTTTTGTAGACAGCTATTAAGTTGCAGGCTCCAAATGTGCAAATTTATTGGCAGCAGCTAAACTCTACATGCCGAAGTTTTGGCTGTGGAGTGAAGCATCTTAAATCCTGTGTAAACATATGTACTAATTGGAGTTTTTTTAACATCTTACCCTTCTACGAAGCTCACACATATTTGTAATTATTTCACTTTTTAGGAAATTCTCATTCGTTAATTCTGTTTTACCAATACACCTGGCTAGAAAAAATATTGTTTGTTGGAAATAAATCTTAGGGAATTAGTGGTCATAGTAAGATTCATTAGAGTGAAGGGCCATACAGATATTATTGTGAAGATTTTATAATGATCATATTATAAGAAACAGTGTCTTGGCCTGGAAGTTAATGCTGTTCGCCCAGATTTGAAAAGACTCTCTATGGCTTCTTTTTGGTGCTCAAATATGTCACTAATGGAAGTGCAAATGGGCACAGCCTTTCTCAAAAGCAATTTACCAGTATGCATCAAGAAACTTGAAAATATTTCTACTTCTAAAAATGTTGTTGAAGATCATCTGAAATGTGGATAAAGACTGTGTATAATTATGTTTATTCCTGTGTTTTCCCTAATGGCAAAATTTGGGCATAGCTAAATGCCTAGTAATTGGGGACTTGCTGAGTAAATTCTCTAAATACTGATACCATGTAGTCATTTTCATTACGTTAATGAAACAAATTAATGATATGGGAAGTGTTTGTGATGTGATATTAAGGCGGAAATCAGGATACAAAACTCTTTCTACCCTATGATCTCAACCATAGGAAATGTCTTCACACACAAATGCACACACACATACACATGAACAACTGGAAGGAAATATCCAGAATATTAATACTGATTGTCTCAGATAATCAGTGAATTTATAGATGACTTCTGTTTTCTTCTTTGTATTTTACTGCATCTTCTAAATTTTCTACAATGGGAGTATTACTTTCTCAGTAATAAATATTATTTAAAGTAAATGTTTAATGTCTTTTTGGATTAATCTAAGCCATTTATATTATATTTACATTTTTCAGGATTTTGTATTTCTTATTCTGGAATATATAAATGTGTATGTGTATACTTTAGATATACAAAGTAAACATATTGATAGTATTAGTATCTTAAAATGATATATTTTAGTTTTAAAATATCAGCTTACTTTAGTTCAGTATAATTGATAATTAGAGTAAAGCTTAAGATGTGACCTACTCTAAAATACCTAACATCTAAGAGCATGAGCTGACAATTCAATAACTTACTGTTTTCCATAATGATGCAGAGATTTGTTTATGAACAGGATAGTCAGCAAATAAAATCTTAGAATTATTATATTCGGTGCCCCAATATCCTGGGTGCTTTCTATTTTAAAAGCAGAAGTGCACATGAGCTTACATAAGCACAAGTACACACTATGTGTTTTTTCTCCTTGGTGTGTCCCTGTCCTTTACTCCCTCCGCTATCCTGCTTTCCTCAGGCCCTTCCTTTTTGATTGGGATGTAATTCATATAGTATAAAAGTCACCATTTTAAACTGTGCAACTGAGTGGATTTCAATATCTTCACAAGGCTTTACAATCATCACCATTGTTTAATTTGAGAACATTTTCATCACACACCCCCAAAAAACCTCATCCCATTTAGCAGCCACTCCCCATTCCTCCCTCTCCTTGATTTCTCCTCATTCCTTGATTTTCAAGGGCTCTTAAAATACTTGGAAGCTTACCCAATTATCAGTAATGCATGTAGCAAGTAATGCATGCATCACTAATGCATGTGTCAGTTTCTTTATTGCTAGGATGTGGGGAAAGCCTTTTTAACTACAATGCAAGATCTAAATACAATAAAAGAGATAAATTACTAAAAAATTTTTTTCAGGGTAAAAACACCAAAGACAAGTAAAAAACTAGGGGGAAAATATTTGCAACCTGTATTACTGAAAAATGGATAATCTCCCTAAGAACCCTTAAAAATTAAGGAGTGAAAGATCACACACACATACACACTTAGAAAAATGGGCAAAAGTCATGAACAAATGGTTCATAGAAAAAGGTAAACAAATGGCCCTTTAATATATAAAGAGAGTCTCAACTTTCTTAATAGGAGAAATGTAAATAAAGACTACAGTGAGATACCAGTTCTCACTCATTGCATGGAATATATTCAAAAGCTTGAGAAGACTGGGTGGAAGAGGTACTCTCAATCATTGCTCGTGTGAGTGCAAAATTGCACAGCACCTGGAGAGGGAAATGTGGCAAAATCTAACAAACCAAGTACTCATTTCTTTGACCTAGAAATCCCTTTCTAGGAATTTATTCTGAATATACACCCACAAAATACAAAACAACACTTGCATGAGGTTATTCACTGCAGCATTCCTGATAATAACAAAATGATTTTTACCATATAAACGCTCATCCTTACCAGACTGGTGTGCTTAACTAATACACCCATGCAATGAAAAACAATTAAGCTGTACAAAAATGGGGAAGATTTCCAAGAAGTGATCTCTGGGAGTGAATTCCAGGGTATGTTGTTAAGCGAAAAAAAGAAAAAAGAAAAAAAAAGCATGATATAAAAGAATCTGTGTGCTTATATTTGCAAAGAGAAACACAGAAAGCATGAAGTAAAAGTGATGAAAATGATTATTTACTATAGGATGTGGTTGAGGGTGAAGTAAAAGGGAAATGAAGTGAGACTTTTTAAAAGTATAGAATTTTGACTTTTGAAATATGTGTTTTACATATTAATAAAATAAAATTAAAGCTGGTAAAAATTTTGAAAACAAAATTAAATAAACCTCTGTGTCAGATTGATAATATAAGCACACAGAATAAAGAATTCAGATAACTTTTGAACAAAGTACTCCCTGTATATGCTAAAATTATTGTGGGAAACTTTGTTGGGAAATAGAATATTTGCACAGTGTGGAAGTATCACCCACAAAGTCCTTGTCAATTATAAAAGGGGAAAAGACATTTGTGCAGTGCAGAGTGCTGGCAGGCATCGTCTTAACCAAGTAATCAAGTCTTTTTTTATTGCAGTAAAATGTATATAAAATTTGCCATTTAAGCTGTTTTTAAGCATACGGTACAGTGGCACTAAGTACATTCACGTTGTTGTGCAGCCAGCACCACTATCCATGTCCAGAACTTTTTCATCTTCCCAGACTGACAGTGTACCCGCTGCAAGTAATCCAAATTTGCATCACCTAGTAATGGAATAACTTGACCTTATGTGTGTGCTGTGGGAATGTGATGGGAAGTGCATTTCAACTCCGGAGTATTCTTGCCAAAATGTTTAGCCTGAATCTAATAATGAGGAAATAATCAGACAATTCCAGAATGCAGTGTATCGTACATGACTCCTGGCGTGGTCTCCAAAAATATCAAGGACATGAGAGATAAGTACATACATACATAAAAGGCAGGAGGATTGCTTTAGCTAGAAGGAAGCTAAAGAGACATGACAACCACATGCTATCCGAATCTCTGGATCCTGGATTTAAAAAAACAGTTATAAAGCACATTTAGGGGAACAATTGGAGAAATTGGAATATGTACTTATATTACAGAAAATTATGGTATCAATGTTAAATTTCTTGGATATGATGATGAAATTGTGCTTATGCAGGAGACTGTTCTTAGGGGTGAAATGTCATGATGTCTAACTTCTAAATGGTTCTTCAAATAAATGAATAAATAGACTACTTATATTTATATATTATATAAGTAGTCTATTTGTACATATATATATATATGAAAAGTGGAGGGAAAGAAAGAAATGAAGTAAAATAAAAATTGGGGAAAAAAGTGAAAATAAAATAAGATGTTTACTGTGTTACTAAAGTGATGGTTAATGTAATAGTTTTAATAAATATAGATATTTTCAATTTATAGTTTATGCTTTGCTCGTTTTACTCTTGTCATTTAGATAATCAAACTACATAAAATCTCTTCCTCTACTCTGTATTCCTCTGGTTCTTATGTTTTAGCATAGGTTTACATAGATCTTTAATTAAGCAAATAAAACTACAGTTGAGTATGTCTTCGGGGTTACATTTTGTGCAATTTGATTACATTGTTTATTCAGAGAGAGAATCTAGATGTAAGATTTTATAACCTTAAATAAGACAATGTGGAAAGGTTTTTTAAAAGCATTTCTAGTAGACTTCCCTCCATGCAGATTTAGTAATACTACTACTTCAGATAGTGATTTGTCCCCTTAAAAAGCATTCTTGTCCTTGAGAGCAGAGATGCACAGATTAGAAAGGAAACCAACATTTGGTCAACGTGAGTGACTAGCATAAAATGCAGTATCTGAGTCAACCTGAATCCCTATGTAATTCTGTATTAAAATGTCTCTTTCAGGAGGTGAAATTGACTGTGTGGATAAGGATGGCAATACTCCTCTCCATGTGGCTGCAAGATATGGTCATGAGCTTTTGATTAACACCTTAATAACCAGTGGAGCTGACACAGCCAAGTAGGTTACTGCAAAACTACAGTGGAATAATTGCCACATGTGGGAATACTGCCAAAGGGATTCTGCCATGCCGTAGATAGTTCCCATGTATCCAAGGTTAAGGTGGATCTGCACCATTATGCTGAACACAAATTAAATTTGAACTAAATTAAGTGACTTTTAGTGACAGTTGCAAGGAAAAACCAGTTTTATTTTTCAGCTATATCAGAAAGAGAGCTATTTTAGTGGTTTTAATTAAGGAAACTTGAACTTTATTCCTAACTCTGCTTTTTAATATTCTTCTGTTTTTTTTCCCCAATGTGCAGTGTTAGTTAAGCAGGAAAAATAAAGCATAATTGGGCAAACTCAGAATTTATTCAGGGTGCTGTTTTGCGTATATTGACCCATATTAATGATATAATTATACAGTGCAGCTGAGTAAATCTGCTACATAATGAAGGGGGACCTGACTTCATTTTGTACTTCATTTCAACAAGAATATATAAAGCATCTGTATGAGTCTGTCGCATGTTCGGTGCTATAGGAAATTTCAGAAGCAAATTACCTGGTTGGTACCTTCCGGGGGCTCATAATTTTGTTGGAGGCCCAAGGCCCACTTAAGACAAAGAACCATACAAGATAGTATTTAATAATGTTCAAAATGAAACAGGACTTTAATGGCAAAGTGTTTGGTGTAGACAATATATGCCATAGAGTGTAAACAGGAAGGATAGAGCTCAAAAGTGGCCACAGTTTTCAAGGAGAAGGTGAGTTTTAGGTAGGCTTTGAAGGATGGGAATTATGCGAGTAGAGCAGAGAGCGGCAGACATCCCAAGCAGGCAGGAAAGCTGGAACAGACACATCTCCGGGAGGCGCCTGGCCTGGAAAGGTGGAGGGCATGTGATGGTGCCGTGTTCCGCCCAGAGGCAGTGTTATATCACGGTGGGAGGTCCAATCTTTCTTGGACACTAGCTGGGCTCTAGTCCAAGCTACCTCACTTGTGAGCTCTGTGACCTTGAGTCTGTTGCTCAATCTGTCTGTGCTTTGATTTCCTCATTTGGAAAATGGGAGTAATAATAGTATCTACTGTAGGTTTGTTGTGAGGATTAAAGGACTTAATCACCATTAAAGCTCTCTGGTGTATGTTAAGATCTGTGTGAGAGTTATATAAATATATCTGCTAAGGTTACTCAACAAAATAATCTACGTTAAAAGCTCTTTGAACAGTGCCTGGCATGTAGTAAGCTATCAATAAATGCTGACTATTGTTTTATTACTTCATAATATGCAGTAGAACCAAATTAAAGACAGCCTTAAATGCTTAAATAGTTTGGCCTTGATTATAGAGGCTGGGGGTAATAATAACTGAATCTTTAGGAAAGGAAAAATATGAGGGCAGTGTTACATTAGGAATTCTAAATTGTCAAGTGTTGTGCAACAGAATTAAAAACCTTGGTAGAGAATGAGCCAAAGTGTAAGTGGTCCAGGGAGGGCGTGGTGGGTTTCAGTGGCCCTCAGGGCTCCCAGTCCAGTCGTGAAGATAAGATCAAGAGCAGATGACTGCAGCATCATGAGGTGTGTTATGATAGAGGTTTGGACAGGTCAACACTGACTCTCTCTAGGTTCCGTAGAAGAGGTGACATTTCAGTAAAAAGAAGGATGGATAGGAGTTTGCCAGGTGACAGAATTGTGTGAGATAAAAAAAAGATAGAGGGTAAAGCAAGGAAGGACATTCCAGGAAGAGAGAACAGTATTTACAAAGGCACAAATATGTGAATACGTTGAAAGCAGATTTCCAAGGCTGGGTTATCTAACGTATTAGGGGAAATGGAAACAGATGAGGGCAGGAAAGAGCCACATTTCAAAGGACCTCGAATGTCTCGCTAAGGAGTTGGATTCCATTCTGAGGCATTCGGAAGCTGTTAAAGAATTAGAAGTGGGTGTAGGGTAGGTTGTGTCTAATGATCCCATTTGTGTGTGAGAAAGATCGCTCTAAGAGCAGTCCAGGCAGATTGGAGATGGTCCAGGCTGGAAACACTTGGCAGCCTCTTGCCAAGGTCCAGAGAAGAAAGGATGAGGGCTCTGGCTGGGGCAGGACTGAGGGGGCACAGGAGGGCATGCTGACAGTTAGCAAGAACAGCGGTTTGTCTCAGAAGAGAAAGGAACTTGCTTCAAGCCAAAGGATCGTTTTGATTGGGAGGCTGCAAATCAAAAGAGGCAGCTCAGTTTCCTGGAAAGAGCCGTGTACTAAGATTCAGGAGGCTTTCACCAGATTCTCGAGTTCCCAAGCAGGCCATGGCTACCCAAAGCCAGAGATCTTAAGTGCTCAGTGTCGATTAAGCAGAAATAAAATATTTAGGCACAAACCAACTTCGCTTGTGATGTGTCAGTATTTTCAGTGGTATTTTTCCCTCTATTCTGGTTTACTTGGGGAGTTTTAGCCAGAGAACCATGAATTTCTGATTTTCTTTCAGATTTGAACGCGTTTGAGGGATAAAGATAAACTGGGCCCAATACTTAAAATTTCTGAGAAAACACATTTAACTAAATAAGCACGAAGTCTACTTCCTCGTAATTATTTTACCTTCAATTTATGCAAACACAAACTGTGTGGCAAAAATGCCTTAGGAATGACGTTGTTGTTCAAGTAGCCTTTCCTTCCAGTGACCCTGCTGTCCCCTGGGGACACTGGCAAGGGAAACATGGTCCCAGCCTCAACGAACCACACACGTATGCTTTCTTCTGTCACAGCGTATCTGGGGTTAAGACATGCTCCCTTCACTAACAGTGGTTTGTTAAGGCAGCAGTTGTGTATGTCTCTGAGTGTGTATAGTGTGTGGAAAGGGAAGTCACCTAAGGAGAAAATATCAAAGTAGGGAGAGGAGAGTTGGAGAAGGTTAAATTTGCTAAAACCTCCCCAGAAAGTCACTGTTCTCTGGGTTCCTTGTAGATTTATGTAGGGTAGCTTCTTAAAGAGGAGAAAAAACAGGCATTCCCTTCTGTAAATAAGTGAACAAAGAGCACTTATGAAAATAACCCATTTTCATTCATAAACAATATGGCCAATGTATTTTTAAAGATCTCTCTATGACAGGTTTTATGGTCATTACTTTCTGGTGAATGTATCTGCATCTTATTCTCAGGCCTTGATTGAACAAATGTTCTTTGCTATTCTTTTTGCTTCTCTGAACTTTAAGTCAGAGAAGTTTCTGCAGCGTGACTCAGTGCTTATGCACCTTTACATGGTATTGAAGCCATAGGGTTTTTCTTCTTTAACTTTGTTAGGTTTAGGGCACTTGTCTCTAGGATTTTAATTTGTCTTCCGTCTTACCAATTATGCTGTCACTGATTTTTCTGCCTCAATTGCAGCAGAATTAGCAGTCCTGTAGTTTTACAGGTAACTGGTTCTGACATTCTTATATTCACTAAATATCTGTTGATGGCTTGTTAAGTGTTACCCACTGCATCAGGTTCTGGGGTCACAGAGCTCCCTGCCAAGGAATTTAAAGTCTGTGGGTGTGGGCGCAAGAATTAAACAGGCAATGATAATCACGCATGCTAAGTGTGATGCGGGAATAGTTGCCGGGTGCCACTGGGATACGGGAGAACATATCTGGGACTTAGCAGGACCAGCAAAGCTTCCAGGAAGAGGGATGGTTAACCTGTAGGACAAGTAGCAATTAGTTAGGTCATTGAAAGTCTTTCAGGTCCCAAGTATCGACTCAGACTGTTTTTATTATAATGTTTGAATATGTAGAAATATAAGACTAGATAGAAATTCCTTAGGCTTTTGACTCTAATATAGCAATAAATTAAAAAAAAATACAAAATACTTGCAAACAGAAACCAACAGTGTTCGCATTAACTGCACAGGAGAACAATAGTAACAAACGCTCAGGAGCGCTTACCTGTGCTAGGCCCACTCACAGCAACCCCATGGGGTAAGTGCTGTGATTATGCCCATCTTACAGGTGACGTAAAGGAGGCGCCGAGAGGTTCAGTTCCCTACCCGAGGTCACAGAGCTAGTGGGTGGAAGTGGGACTGCATCCTTGGCCATCTGGATCTGGAGCCTCAGCTCCTGGGCAGGAGGCTTGCTGCCTCTCTATGTAATGAATGATGTGATGGTTCACATCTTGCATGGGATTATGGTCCTGGTGGCTAAGGCACTGAGTCTTTAGGATGCAGTACACACTGTGGGGGTGGAGGTTTTGCAGTGACTTAAAGTGGTGGGACAGTGGACCTGTCACACGGCACAGAGATCTTTACTCAAACTCCTGCCAAATTCCGTGTATACAGAAGGCTCAGTGTGCTGCATTATCACTGGCCCTCCCGAGATTCAGATATTTCATTTTCTGTTAAGTCCACCTTTATTCTTTTCTCATTATCCCCTGCCAATTAAAGTAACACTACATAGCCCAACTGTGATCCTAAGCACAAATGTAGGCACTGAAATTTGGCAGAGGTGTGCGATGAGAAGGTGGTCACTCGAGCTAAAATACACTTTTATGCCAGCTGCTTTGATTATCATCAAAAGGAAAAGACAATTAAAAAATTGTCACAGGGAACTCTTCAAAGCCCAAAAATATTTCCAGCAACCCCCAGAGATGCATTGAGTAGTTTGAGAACACGATGAGAATCAGGGAGGAATGGTAAGAATTTCAGGGGGGACTTGCATGTGAAAACCCAGGGCAGGGCAGAGCCTGGCTCTTCCAGGAGGAATGGACAGAAGTTCACAGGGATTAAGCAGCAGTCAGATCCAGAAAGGGCCTCATAAGCCACGTTAGAATGTTTGGACTTGATTCAGAAGGAACCACTGAAAATGTCTGTAGGTTATAAACAGCAAGGACCAGGCCTCGTTGTCAGTTATGCCAAGTGCCTATAACTTAGGGGTGCATGATAGATACTTGGAATGACATAGATAAAAATTAATAAGGAATTTATTTTATGGTTTGGTTTGATCAGTTGAGTAAGAATCATAAAATCACTTGATGATTGAAAATCATCAATTTTTTTTTGTCTCATCCACTTGGTGGGTGAAACTAAGCCAATCCCACCTTCCCTGGGAGAGTTGAGAGATAAGTATTGTAAAGGATTTTGAAACGTAGAAAGAGAACAGAAATGCAAGTTGATCACACTTCATTCTTGGGTTGTAAAGAATCACACACCTGATTTTAAGGAAGTACAACCTGATTACAATTTAAAAAGTCACACACTGCTGATTTTCCAACCAAGCTAATAATTGCAAGGGCAAAAATACCACTAACATGTATGGTGAAGGCTCAGCCATGGGTCAGATGTTCTATATAGCACTTTATGTACATTATCTCAATTAGTCCTCACTAATTGAGTCCTTAGTTCTAGAAGATTTACACCGTTATTATTTGTATTTTCCAGGTGAGGGAACCATTATGTTGATCTCTTGCCAAAGATCAAATAGCTAGCACATGGCAAAGCTAGGGCTGAAACCCAAAGGTTCTGACCCCATCACCTTAACCACAGTGTTTTTTACCTTATGGGCTAAGGGAAGGTTCTAGAAAAGCCTGGATATGGAAAGGGACAGCCATGTCCCCCTGATGCCAGTGTGAAAACTTAAAAGAACTGGTATTCTAATGGTGCAGAAGCCCTTTCCTCACCTCTGATGGCTCTCTACAATTTATTCTGACCTCATTTATTCTGAAATAACTGGGTAGGAGATGCCAGCTAACAGCTAAATTAGAAATAGCTAATACTAATGTGTTCCATTAATTTTATGACTGGTCAAATAAATGTAGCAAATTAACTGGAATTGGTCTTCCCTTTCCTATAATTTATGCATTGTTAAATTTAGTGTTATCTGACATCTTTATTTCTTGATCTTCCTTGACGTATACCTGATGAAGTCAGAGCGATGCTTCTTACTTGGCTAAGCCAAATCCTGTTTCCTGCTAAAGGTTTTAAGATCCTTTCTTTATAAGCAGTCTTATTTTATAACAATAAAGGAGAAATTTTATTTTGAAATGCATGAATCATTTCTGAAGTGATTTAGAGATTCTGAATTCTACTTTTATTTTCTTTCCCATAATGGCCTGATACTTAGTTCTTCTATTTGAACTGGTGCATCATATTCAAGTTCAAATGTCAATAGTACTTGAGTCTAAATTAATGTTTTCAAAACCTATAATGAGGTAGTGACTTTTTATTAACTATGGAATAAAAAATATGTATCAAAGAGAATTTTTGCTAAGCCTTTTAGAGTTCTGCCTCCCTTACCTTCTCAGGTTTGTAAGCAGCAGAAAAAAAATGAAATTATTAGCTAATGTAGAGTGTGACAGATTATCTAAAGACAACGGTGTTAAATGGTAAAGTTGATGAGATGTGTTAGTAATGAAGCTTATGGAATATGTTATAAACACTGAGGCTAAGAGATCTCATACTTTTTATGTTTTTCTTAATTATTTTATTATAGAGTTTGATACTATTTTCTCTAATTCATTTGCTTGTATTATTTAATATAAAGATATATATTTTATGTACCTATATAAACTATGCCATAAATATTATGTGTATATATGTGTATAAGTATGTGTATGTATATAGGAAATATTAAAATATTTAAAATACTAAAAATATTTATATTTTTATACATATTATATATTTGTATATACATATATATATCCATACATATATATAAAGGATGAGGAAGACTCAAAGAAATCTTGAAAAATCCACGCCTTGATTTGGGGGTGTTCTTACAGGGACTCACAATCATCCCAGAAAATATTCTATCCATTTTCTTCTCACAAATGTCCAGAAATATTTAATCACAGATTTTTGCCTTAACTCCCCAAAACAAATAAAACGGTTAGGTAAAATCTTATTAGCTTAAAGTTCCATTTAGTAAAGAGCTTTTAAAACATGTTATACATCAAAAAAAAAAAATTAGTATGTTTCATTGGCATCGGGAGGGAACAGTATAAATAGCAGCACAAATAAAAGCTTCTCTCCCATCCCCCAGTTCCCTCTTCCTTTTCATGAGCATCAAGGTTGTCACTGATGCAATTGCTTTTCAGAATTTTTTTTTTTGTAAATGACGAGAGAGGCAATTACAAGCATTTCTCCTCCACATGACACTGCCCAGAAGACGGGCAAATTGCATGTCTTGATGGATGCCAGCTATTATATACACTGGGTAGGAAATCTCCATATAGGGAAAGGAAAACGAACAGAGGGAAGACTGAACAAAAACACCAACAAATAGAAGTTTTCACGAAAAGGGAGAGGTGGTTAATTGCTGGCAGACTCAGATTTTACAGAACACTGAATACCATGAATTATCTAACATGTATATATTTTCACACACACACATCATAGTAATTTTCGGGATAGCAAATAAAATTCATGTATCTGAAGCTTAACAAATTCAAATCATATGTGGTTTTTTTTTATTCGGCATAGAATCTGGAAACGGGCCACTTTGTGCCAGGGAAGAACCTTAGGTGACTCAGACCGCTGGCGTAAATATGTATAGTCTCATACTCTTTGTATTATGCAGAGGATTTACAAAATCTGAGCTGTACTATTTGAATAAAAGGAGATATTATGAGAAGTGATCACTCACAGTATAAATGCTTATAAGAACCCAGGAACCTGCTGATGATGCTGTTGGTTTTGCACTACAATTCAGCACACGAGTTTGACTCTCAGGGCAAAAAGCACTGCCATCAGAATGCTGCCTGTCCCGCAGGGGGTTGTTCCAGGGACTGTGTTATGGCAGGGGTCAGTCTAAGAAGTCCTATTCTGGACTCTTTCTGTAATAGTTAGGGAAAATATGCTAGATTTATGAAATATATGCAAGATAATGTTAACTATTTTGTGACTGGTATTCTTATGTGGGTTAACATGCAAAATAAAAGGCTATCACTTGCCAAAGGTAAGGGTTAGTTTTAATTCTCCATTATTAACTCTTAGCAAAGTGCTTGGCACATAGGTCAATAATAAATATTTGTTTATCAACTCAAGGAATAAAACGGGCTGCTTTTCAAAGTCGAGAGTTTGTCAGCTTCATGTTTCCTCCAGCACTTTGCACAGTATCTGATGCTTATAAAGTGCTAAATAGATTAATGAATGAATGAATGGGACAGAATTGCTAAGCTGAAAGAAAAAAAGAGAAATTAATTTTAAATGCTGAGTCACTTTTTATGTGAAATGTTTTCTTAAAAATATACATTCCTATTGTTATGGGGTTTTCATTGCGGTTTAGGTCTAGGATTTTATTATTTTAAGATAGAAATGATTGCATATTTATTTCAGCCAAGAGTCTCTAAGCAAGGTCTCATGGATTTAATTTTCGTCAGAGAACTTGGAGGAAGATCATCCCCTGCTGTGTGTCTCGAGCTCTGGTACTCTGTCTTTTCCCTCCTCAGGTGTGGGATCCATAGCATGTTCCCCTTGCATTTAGCTGCCCTCAATGCTCACTCTGACTGCTGCAGAAAGTTACTGTCATCAGGTAAGTAACTCCATCCCCACAGAGGAGGCTTAATGTGTCCTGTAAATGAGCCGTGTGGCTTCAGGTGTCTGGTCAGAGTGAGTGGCTGCCTGTGCTTTGTGTCGTCCATGACCCAACTTGGCAGGATGAACTAACTGCACGTGACAGCTCCCAGCAGCTCGTCTTGTTGAAGCTGTTTAAATGTCAGTGTTCCTGCCCCAGAGTGAGAGTTTTCTCTGTTTATCAGGTTAAAGCTTGGGTGACCCCGAATGAGAGGCAGGCAGGGATGGCCATAGCTTATAGGCAGTTTGTCGTAGGAGAAAACATTTTTGAGGCTTAAACTGGTGGTGTAACATTTCATACTTTTCAACAAAGGAAGAAGGCTAAATCCCCTATGTTTTAATGATAGAAAATGTCAAATTACCATCCCACTCCATGGGCTCTGAAAAATTGCTGTAGTCAATACCCCTCCAACTAGGTTTCCTTTTTATTTTTTTAATGCGGGCCTGTTTGGAACTAAGAAATTCTTTCTGGTTTGAAGCTTTGCTAATCTTTCTTATCACTGCTTCTGCCAACCTCCATGTATTAAGAAGTTCCTGGCTTTCAAAGGTGATAGAGGTCTGCACGGCAAAGATTGTTTACAAATGAATTCAACAGATATTCCAGAGGCGTTCTTTGTTTTTTTCCATTAAGTTCTTTACTTATAGTTGATTCTGCTTTCACTGCTTATGGCATGTTTAAAAATAACCCCTGCATGAGAGCACGTTTCCCACATCTTAAACCAACTGAAAGCTAACAGTACACTTAAGAAAATCTCTCTTCTAGCATGTTACGATTACTCCTTTGCCTTCCATGTTTTCTCCATGTGTTCTGTCTGCCTGTCTATTGCCCTACTTATCTCAAATTGGTTTCATAAATTTCTATCCTGGGATTGAAATATGGGGCTGTAGTTCACCCAGGGCTGAATGTGAAAATAAATTCTTCTTGACTTCACAGTTCTTCCTATAAAATTGCCAAGCTTGAGCAGTTACCATTCGTTTCCATGACAACCTCTTTCTGACTACAATGGCTTGCGTTCTGGTTTTTCTACTAACTGATTTTTCTGTCTCTGCAATGTTTCTTGTGGTTTAACTAGGACAAAAGTATAGCATAGTATCCTTGTTTAGTAATGAGCACGTGCTGTCTGCAGGCTTTGAAATAGACACCCCAGATAAATTTGGAAGAACGTGCCTTCATGCTGCTGCTGCAGGAGGGTGAGTAGTTAGCAATTTAAGTTGTTATCTCATGGCCTAATTACTAATTCGTCTTAATTAACTCAGGTTGTCTGTGGATCAGAGGCAACTTCTTTAGTAACAGGGGTAAGAACTGTGTCTATCAATACCAAATATCACTATGTTGAATTTCCAGATTACTTGCGTGTTTGTTTTTTCAAAGAAAAATTGTTAGCCCATCTCATATAGAAAATATTTTTTCTTTTGTTTTCTCTCCTCTCACTCTCTTTTTTCTTTTTCTTTTCTTAACTTTAAATTTAGCTGGTAGACTATATACCTGCTTGGTACCCCTTCCACCAAAAGAAAATAATTTGAAATTTGTTCCTAAGTTTTTCCTTTTTTGTTGCTGGAAGGTGGTTGATGATCAAGGGAACCCAAGATTGCATTAATTCATGTTCATTTACAGACATTTTGGTCCTTATTTCAGAACTGATTTTTAAGTCCTTATAATGATTAAATGTGAACAAAGGTCAAGAAACCCAAAGGATAGGCAAAAAGTGATTTAGTCCTTGCTGTTTCTTTTAAGTTATACAGCGAATTTTTCATCAGACACTCTTTTTCATATCAGTGGTTAGATTAAGGCTCTGATCAATATATTGTTGGTATATGAGCACACATTGACTAGACATGGCTTCCTTCGGATGGCCTCGTTTGGGTAAGGTGTTGGTTCTTAAATCAGTTTCCTAGTCTTTAAGGAACAGGTGTGACCCAAGGCATTACCTATTTAACAGAGGTGGATTGATTGTGAAGCTTCAGGGCCCTTTAATGCATGGGTCCCTTCCAAAGTCTTGTATCTAGTTTTATGTTCATAATTTTGTTATTTTTAAAAAAGGACCTCCTTCTCATCACCACATTTCCCCAAATCGTATGAACTTCCTGAGCTACACAACTTGGATCTGTTTTTGCCTTTGATCCTCTGGCTTCATTCACTAAGAGACAGATGCTTTACATCAGCTGACATGTTACACCAACACATAGTGACTTCAGAAAGTTCTTATATTTTATGACTTACACAGCTAGTTCTTTGCAATAGGTGGCTATAAAGGGTGGGTGTGGGGTGGGGAGAGCCCTCCTCACCTGTATCATTAATGAGATCATTTTTCTTATTTAAATGATAATAAAGTAGTAAATCCTAAGCCACTTCTTAGCATCCCAAGTTTAGAACAATGATGGATGAATGTCTCTTTTTATGCCCCCATTTTAAAAAAAAGACTGTACAGAAAGTGGCAACAAACCATTCTGGATTCATGTCTGAAACTCCTATTAGGATTAATATTTAGCTATATGCCCTTCAACAGGAAAATTCACTTCAGTGGGTCCTTTTCTCTCTACTAAACATGATTTATTGCTTCTGCAAATGACAAAGAAGCTTTGGAAGATCACTATGCTTCATTACATCATTTTCGGCCTTGGTTCTGCACATTCGTTTGCCTAGATTACCAAGACAGGGAAATGCAGCTGTTTTATTTTCCATTAAGGAGAGTCTAGGTTGAAAATGGTGATAGTGAATTCATTCTGCTGTGATAAAAGGTCATGCTCATCCATTCTGATTCATTGTTTAAAGGTGACATGAAATTACTATAGGTTTAAAGGGTTGTTTCATAAACTCTTAATGGTTTTGAAAGAGAATTTTAGGATAAATGATGAAACCATCACTAAAAGGTTTCATCATGTAATAATCGTTAAATTCTTTAGTCATGGAATTGAAAATGTTCCATCAAGCTCTTTAATGTATTGATATATTGGCTTTGAAAAAGGAATCGTGGGAACTTTAGATCCTTACGATATGGCATTACTCTAACGTGTTCAGGTTATTTTTGTGTTAGCGGAATTTAAAGCTAGTGCTTTCATTTCATCTGGGCGTGCACTCTGCAGAAAACAGCTCTTTCTGAAGATAGCCCAGCAATTGACCTCTACCATCTTAATGATGTTTTCCCTGTCTTTCTAGTAATGTGGAATGTATAAAACTCTTGCAGAGCAGCGGAGCAGATTTCCATAAAAAGGACAAGTGTGGGAGGTATGTAAACAGGGAACTCTGCTTCAAGGGCCTAAATAAAAGGAGTGGGGAGCAGTCCATCTGGAAATCGTGTTATGTTGAAATGGTAAACAGGGAAGCTAGCTGGGGAGATTCCATTCTCAGAAGGAAATCCCTTCTTGTAGCGAAGCGAAACGCCAACAAAGCAGGCACAAGGCAAGCATCTCCTCTCCCCGCTTCTGTTTAGAAGTGCCAATTGTTTCTCTGCTCCTTCCAATGTATATATAACTATATCCATGTGGAGGATGACATATTTTATATATGTATATATATTTATATTTATATGTGGAGGATTACATATTTTATATATGTATATGTATATATATTTATATGTATAAAATATGTAATCTCCCACATGGATATAGTTTAGAAAATTTCATCTGTAGCAGAGTAGAACACTTCAGCCCTTCCAACCCAGAATTTGGTCACAAGATCTGGAGGACTTTATTATATTTTTTGAACATTTCATTTTGGGATAAATCTTTAGACACATTTAAAACATGAAACATAACTAATAAGAACCTGCCGTATAGCACAGGGAACTCTACTCAGTGCTCTGTGATGACCTAAATGGGAAGGAAATCAAAAAAAGAGGGTATATATGTATATGTATAGCTGATTCACTTTGTTGTACAGCAGAAACTAACACAACATTGTAAAGCAACTATACGCAATTAAAAATAAATAAATAAATAAAAACATGAAACACACACACCACATGTAGCCCCTTTGGCTATTGGGATGGGTCATAGAACTTTTCTTACCTTAATTGTCCTTTGCATAGCTAAGTCATGCCATAATACTAGCTGGTACAGGAAAGAAAACAACATGAGGAAAGGTAGAGGAAGTGAGGATGTGATCAAGGAAACCTCAGGTCATTCAATTTGGAAATAGCATTGGACTCCTTTAGGGGAGAGAGAGATACTATAAAGATTGACCAAGACTAGCTTGGGAAAGTCTTCAATTCCAAACTAAAAAATCAAGGCTTTGTTCCCTGGGGCAGACTGAAGTTTTTAGTACAGGATTGTTGTTGTAGGTACTGGACCTTAGAAAATCCAGTTCTTCATTGATGCCAACTAAAAGTTACATGGAATTTGCATTAGGGCACAGGAGGCCAATAGGGATGGTATTGCAAGAGTCCAAAGAAGCAGTAATGTACACCTGAACCAGGATGGGCACCAGGAATGGAAAGAGAGGAGAGACCTACAGGTGGGTGGCCTTGTCTGAAGCCACCATCTCTGTAGCCTTTGTTCTAACATAACACCAGAGAAAGGCATATCTCTTGGCCTTCACACTCAGAGCCAGAGCTTTCCACACCCCTAGGAATATGCTGCCGTGCTGGTGCTGGTGATGGGGGTCTGTGTTTCAGACCGAATCAAGTAATAAATTGCTGTTTGTTTTTCAGGACCCCTCTGCACTATGCAGCTGCAAATTGTCATTTCCACTGTATTGAGACATTAGTGACCACAGGGGCCAGCGTTAATGAAACCGATGACTGGGGCCGCACCGCTTTGCACTATGCTGCTGCATCAGACATGGATAGAAAGTAAAAACAGCCTTGCTCCTGTTTTCTCTCAGGGTGGGGGACGTGGCCGGGGCGGGGGGTGGGGGGGTTTCTTCATAACTGCCTCATGGAGACTATGAATGAAGAATCCCTCTCCTCCCAACCTGAAGGAGTTAGAATTGCTTCATCCCTAACCCCAGGTTTCCCATTCTGCTCTTTTTACGTTTGATTAGTACGTGTCACTGCACAATTACTTCTGCTCTCTGTTCTTTGGGTTGAATGCCAAGTGGAGCTGTCAAGCCCAGGTTTTCCGTTCCTTCGAAGTCTGTCGTAATTTATTTTGTCGTATACTGCAGTTTTCATCAGCAGCACTTACATGCTTCATTTGCTGTAAAACTTACATTTGCTGATAAATATGTCATATGTCAAAAATATCCATCTATGCATAACCCCAATAGTCTTCAAATGCAGCATCAGTATTTGTAAAATAGGCACTGTTGTTCCAAACCTAGGCATGAACACTCTTTGGGGAGCTGGAGGAGAGGTGCCCTGATCATGCTTGGATTCTAGATGGCTAGGAATGGAAAGCAGAATGAAGTGAACCAGTTCAGGGGGAAAAGGTGGAAGAGGTGCCCACAGTTTACGAGATTGTTCTCAAAGGCTTGAGGACCATGCCCTCCTTCTCAGGAATGTTTTTGGTGACCCCGTTTGGAGAATTATTGAGTTATTTGCTGCCCTATGCTATGGAGTTGCTTCTGGGTCAGTGCTAACTCCTTTTCTTGTAGAGCAATGGCTTTCAAACATACTAGACAATGACCCACACTAAGAAATTCATTTTACATGATGACCCAGTACACACACTCACATGTGTACGTTTTATACATATGTATGGAAAATGGAAATAAAGATTTCATGAAACCATATTTACTTTTGCTATGTGTGATGCATTTGGATATCTTTTAAATCATTAAAGAAAAAACCTACAGACTTCAACCCGCTAAGTTGATTTTTTTCACAATTCAGTAATGGATTTTGATCCATATTTCCACCGTTTGGAAAATACTGCTTTTTTTCCTTCATATAATACTGTCAAGTCTGATGTAGCCTCAGGATCCCACAGCCACATATTATTAACTCAGCATTTTTTGAACATCTACTATGTGCCAAGCTCTATGCTATTCACTTGGAATAGAATGGGGGACAAGTATACTTCATCTGTTAAGAGCTGAAATAGCAATCCTAGATGGCAGAGAATTGCTCTGGCAGATAAGGGGTGCTTAGGAACCCAGCAAGGAGTGTGGTAGGAGTCAGGAAAGTTCAAGCTCAATCGCTTCCTCTTTCCATGGGGAGTTCAGAATGTTTATGGAAGGGTGGGCAGCACGATTGCTGTCTCAATCACTGGTGCCTCAGTGGAAGTTTTAGGAAAGTCATGTTCTCAATTGGATTCTTTGGGAGAGAATAGCTTTACTGATGGCCTTGGAGAGAACCGTGTATATCCTCCATGAGAAATTGGTAGTGCTTACTTCGGTTTGGGGAAAGCATTGTTGGGATATAAATTCCAAAATCATTAGCTACTTTGCCACTAATTGTAATTTTTTTCTTTCCCTTATTCTGAGAAGTAAGACTATCTTAGGAAACGCCCATGAAAATTCAGAAGAACTTGAAAGAGCCAGAGAGATGAAAGAAAAGGAAGCTGCATTGTAAGTTTCTTCTCAGCTTAAGCAGGAGGTCTAGTTCCTGATGCTTTGTGTGCTTCTCTAGCTTGCCATATGGGGCCAGCCTTGCAATTTTAGGGTCTTACTTGGGGTCTTGAGGAAGTGATGTGGGCTTGCCTTTGGTGAAGAAGAAACTGTTCTTTTAAAATACACTATTTTCTTTCAATTATGCTATTTTCACACAGGGAACTCTTTCTAAAATTGAAACATTTGCCGTGACCATCACTGTCATTGGTCAGCACTTTTTAGGACCAGGTGTCTTAAATATCGTTTCTGACTCTGCCATGTATCATGTGCCTCAGGGGACAGATGAAGCCTCCTCTGAGGGCCTCAGGTTCTCCTTTTGTGACCTGGGGATAACTATTTAGCAGAGCCTGTAAATAAATGTTTTGAGGTTTTGGTGTGAAATTCACCAGTTGTACTCTCCTCTCCCTCCCCAACACACACCTGTCAACTTACAAACAGCCCCGGCTCCCTGAAGACAGCTGCTCTGTCCCCCCTCATCCTACCTGCCCCTCTCTGGTATCTGATAGAGACTTGGCTATTACTGTGATGGAGTGATCGCCAGCACCCAGGGCTGTTGATACGTGGGAAGCCCTAATGCTTCATCCTCTGAGAGTCCTTCCTGCACTGGAAGGTTGTGCTCTGCCCAGTGCAGTGCCCAGCATGTAGCTGGTGACCAGTAACTCTTTGCTGAATGAATGAACACTTGAATGACCAGTGCCCACATTTTGTGTCCTGCCCCCGTGAGACCCAGTGGATGTAGTGCTCTAAGAGTCTGCACACACACAGTCCTGAACTTGCTTCTTCTCTTCTCCTGCTGTCAGGGGAACCCGTTTCTCTGTGACTTGAATTCTTGTGTCCACTCTTGGGTCTTCCCACTGCCTGCTGGGCTCTTCTGCTATGTCCAGACCATTGTGGAAGTGTGTGGTTAGAGAGTGAGACCCCAGTGCAGGCTGTGGGGACATGACTTTGACTGTTACCAGGGTGGGCACAGGAAAGACAGCTATGAGTGAAGCAGAATAACCACAGTTTTGCCCTAATGTTCCAAAATTAAAATAATGGTATTCAAAGACCGTAGAATTTTAAGCCACCTCAGCAAATACTCCCTTGTCCAGTGAAATGCAAGCTTGCCCTGGGCCAGAGCAGTCCTGTTACAGCTGATGGAGAGGGAAGAAGCAGGAGAGTCAGTGAAAGGCGAGGACCAGCCTGCTGGAGAGCTCTTTCATGCAATGAAAGGTTACTCCCTTTGTCCAAATACACCCCTGACCTAATATGCATCTCTTGATTTTGCGGCTTAGGTGCCAAAATTACTAGTCAGGTGCCCTGTGTGGTGAAAAAGACAAGCATTCCCAGTTAAAACTGGATTTCATTTTCCCTTAGGAACAATGTGGAGAATATTCACATCCTATAGTATTATTGTTATTTCTAATAGTACTATTGACAGTTATAGTTCAGCTATATTCTGTATTAAATAGTCCCTTGGGAGCAATTCCCAGTGTTTTCCATATTACATATTAAATTTATCAACTGATTTTTAGAATATATTCCTTTCAGAAGCTGAGGATTGCGTGTCCACTAGAATGCTATTCCTATTGAGTGATTTTATTTCGAGCCAAATTCAGTTTAAAATGAGTCACACCTGGGATTCAGTCCATGGGCATTTAATTACGAAAATTAAAAAAAAAAAGATTTCCTTTTAAGGTACAAATCACCAAAGGCAGCATGATATATCAGGACTCCAGTAATAGTTTGATTTATTACAGAACATTTATGGATGAATCATGTGACAGGTAGGTATTTTGTTTAAAAAATTTCTCTTTCATCAGGTTTTCTAGAAATTAAAATGTCTGTTTTAATATCTGTCTCTGTGTGTGATTTATTTACTCCTTTTGCCTTGTACCAAAAGATAAGTGTCATTTTTAAGATTTTTGAGTAAACTATATAAATTTTCCATTGGGAGGTCTTATTTGATGTACAAGCTTATATTTAGAATCTTACAGTTTTGCTTTGAATATGGAATTGAATTGGCCTGGCCTTGGAGAGGACATGTTTGTCCCACTGTCACAGAAATAGAACTGAAATTGTGGAGCGGCGCTCCCTGTGTAGTTCTTCCCTCTTTGACCAGCAGGATTGTCCCATTTGCAACAGGCCCTGAACAGGATGCTTTACATCCCTGAGTACCTGTGTCTGGGACTCTGGGATGCTTCAGCAAAGGTGGCACCACACCCCTTCCTCTGACCTATTGCAACGATTGTGTTTTTTTTGTTTTGTTTTTTCCAGAAAAATTACAACTGTGTCAGCAAAGGCTTTTAAACTTTATTATTATTTTATTCTAGTCTATATTCCTAATGGTGCAATGTCAGCCTCTTCAGAGGTGGTTACTGAATTAATCTTTTATATTTTTAAAATGTTGAACCATTCCTTTAATCTTTTTTTTTTCTTATTAGTAATGTATATATGGCAATCCCAATCTCCCTAATCTTTTTATTGTTTAGGCTGTTCTTAGGTTCTTTTCTGTTGTCGTTTTCTTACTCTTTTTAACTTTCATTTTCCAACCTTTTGATCTCAGAGTCTCCAATAGCAAGGTTAAAAATAAACCACCCCCCCCCCGCCCCCTTGAGGTTTATCCTGTTGCAATGCCTTGACCGCTTCTTTATTATTCTGAGAACTGGTCTTTTGAACACAGAGCTCTAAAAGTTATTATTTAGTCATCTCGATGATAGGGAGGTTCTACGCCTTTAAGATGAGAAGGAAAAAAAACCCTTAATTTTTCTCTAGTTCCTAAAGCCTTCCCTGAATACTAGAATGGCTGTTTTAAGCTGAAATAGGGAACTTCCCTGGTGGTCCAGTGGTTGACTCTGCACTTCCACTGCAGGAGGTGCAGGTTCAATCCCTGGTCTGGGAACTAAGATCCTGCATCCCGTATGGCTTGGCCAGGAAAAAAAAAATTAAGCTGAAATAAAGATAGCTACAGAAAACACACATGAAACATCCAGTACATAAACCCTCATTGCTGTAGGATTTTTAAAGAAACACTTCAACTCACGAAGTGCTTTGTGGAACGCTCGTAATAAGAAAACATTTACATTAATTATCGCTTTTGGTCCAGAGATGTTTTTCTGAAATAACATCTCATCTTTGTACTTACAGATGTCTCGAGTTTCTGCTTCAACATGATGCAAATCCATCCATCCGGGACAAGGAAGGCTACAATAGCATACATTATGCTGCTGCCTATGGCCACAAACAATGTCTGGAATTGGTGAGCTGTTTTGTCTTGATTTGTTTTCTCTAACACATACGCACATACACCCAAACCTGAAAATGCTGGTCTTAATCTCCCAACAAATGCCCTCACTGCCTAATTCAGTCCCCACTAGAAACTGCCTGGAGGATATTCTGCGGTAAGTGATTAAATTGCTTTCCTTTACAATATGTAGATCATTTTGTTCCATCACTGCCCATTCTAATCTCAGAGCTGACAACAGTTGATTCTTTTCCACATTAACGCGGACTAGGAATGTTAGACCTTGGTACGGACACAGTTTGTGTTTTGAAGATAATTTGGATGTATCCAATAAACTTAGTATATATTTCCAGAGCCACACTTAGCACCCCGATATTCAATAGCAGTGTCATGCGATGACGTACATAACCGTTAGACGTATGGGTTTGTCATAGTCCCACATTTGTAGTTTAGGGAAAGAAATTGGCAAGGGTATAACAGTAGAATTTACTGGCATTTCTAAACGCCCCCAGATTTCAAACCTATTAGTAATGAAGAAACACTTGATTTGGAGTCTGAAACTCCTCTGTCGGTATAGGTTACTGCAAACTCAGATGTCTACAGGCACAGGAATATAAAACAAACAGGTGAAGTGAGCATGGGTGTAGCACAACAGGGAGTGGTGGGGATGGTGGCAAATAAAGAGCACACGTTCTGTCTAAGGCCGGGGTCTCCAGCCCCCGGGCTGTGGACGGCTGTCAGTCTGCGACCTGTTAGTAACGGGGCTGCACAGCAGGAGGTGAGTGAGCGAAGCTTCATCTGCTGCTGCCCGTCACTCCCCATCGCTCACATTGCCATCTGAACCATGACCCCGTCCACCCCTCCGTGGAAAAAATTGCCTTCCATGAAACTGGTCCCTGATGCCAAAAATGTTGGGGACCACTGGTCTGAGAGGAGAAACAGCTAGTCAGCTGCAGCTGATGGAGACCAGGTGATAGTGCATACCCAGGTTTGCTAGAACTCCAGTGTTTCAAGAGAAGCTACAAATCTAGACTTTTTATGTGGAATTTTCTGTTTTGAAAACACTGGGTGGTCTAGAGAGAAAAAATATGGGTTTGTGGCTGAACCCTGCATGCAGGCCATCGTGTGCCATCTGCTGAGCATCACCCTTGCTTCAGCTTTGCCAGGATGCACGGGGTATCCCAAACTCACTATCTCTGGTCCAGTGATAGGGGCTGCCTTCCTTGCTGGACTCCAACTCTTTCCCTTGCCCTTTTAAAGGAAAAGTCCTACCTTTCAGAGTTATTTGAAAGTGTGTTTGAGGAAACACTTGCACCTCATTGACTGCACGGTTTATTGAGAAAGGCATGAGGCCAAAAGCCTGCGAGCAGTGGTGTGAGCACCTATGTAGAAATGACTCAATGATGCCCCAAGCGAGGTCCTTTACCTTTGGCCTTGCTGCTGGTTTTAAATGGTTCCACTTAGGGTCATTCTTACTATATTTCTTTTAACTATGAATGTGGGAAAGTGTTCATAAAGGTCACCCAGTTTGGAAATAAAAGGTGGTTATTTTGGTATTGATTTTTGTGGCATTTATTGGTGAATTGTACCTACCCTCATCATTCTTGAAGACTTCCAAGTCTTTTCCTGAGGTTCTTGTGGATGCAAAAGATTTCCTTGTTTGACCTTGGGGGTGGCATTTCTTTTCTCTCTCCAGTTTTAATTCCATCATGGTTCTTCTTCCAGTTACTGTGACTGCATAACAGATCATCCTAAAAGTGAGCAGCTTAAAACAGCTCTCATCATTTATAATCCCTTTTTCTGGTCAGCAACTCAGGTATGACTTAGCTGAACAGTTCTAGTTAATATCCTGTGAGATTACAGACAGTGTCTGGGGCTGGCATAATCTCAAAGGCTTCTTCTCTCATTTGTCAGTAACGTGGGTAGGAAGATTCGAATCGCTGACATTCCTTGGGCCTTTCTCTCTGTCTCTGTATGGTTTCTCTATGCAGTTTTCTCTGGCATGGTGTTTTCAGAACAGCTGGGTATCTTACTTGGTGGCTCAGGTTGCCAAAGGCATCTGCCCCAGAAGAGAATGTGAGTGAGAGTGCGAGCACATGAAAGAAAGAGACCATATTACTTTTAAAGATTTAGCCTTGAAGTTCACATTTCTGCTGCATCTGTTCATTGCCACAGTCACAAAATCCAGAAAGGTGAAGTAGATTCCACCTTCCAAAGGGAGGAGTATCAAAGAATTTGTGAACATATTTTAAAACCACCCAGTTCCATAGGAAGATGTAGAAAGCCAGTGATTTCATAGCCTTCTATAAAATTGAATTTAAAGTAGAATCACGAGTGGCCAAGGCAGAATCTCTTATCTTACAGGTGAGCAAACCAAACCACAGGGGCATTTGCTGGGTGTCCAAAGTCATAGCTCTAGTCAATGGAGGAAGTGGACCATGAGTCAGGATCCCCGATTTAAAAAAAAAAAAAAAATGTTTACCACATCATGCTGCCTTCCATTGCTGGTCAAAGCTCTACCACCACCCCAGACTTTTCAACACAGGGCAAAATCTGGTTAAGATACAAGGCAATATCACTTCTTCCTTCTAACACCAGCCATGGAAGTTGATCTAGACCTATCAGCAAATAGGATTTGTGTTTAGATTCCCACAAAAGAAAGGCTCCTCACAATATGTGTGTGTGTGTGTGTATTAGTGGCAGAGTGCAGGTTTACTACTGTAACTACCCCTATGAGCCTACATTCCAAAGTGTACTTAAGACACAGCTGTCTTTAATTGGTTTTCTCTATGAAAACCATGTGTCATCATTGGACATGTGAACTTTTATTTTAAAGTTTGTTATTATAGTCTTGATAATTTGTACTGTTTTCAAGTACTTTGAGTTACTTTTACTCCCGTAGTATAGTAACTCTGAGAATGATTTTCCCATAACACTTTTTTCTATGTAAATAACATGTTGCACATTATTTTCGTTTTTCAGGAAAACCATTTCAGGGCCATTATTTCTGTTATCCAACAAAAAGTTTTTCTGTCTACAGAGAGTTTCACAAGTTCTGTGTGATAATGATGTTATCCCCTTTGATTAGATCAACACTACATGATTTACAAAGTGATGATGATTCTTGGCAATTACATACATATTTGACATACGGCGCTGTATAATTTTAAGGTATACGGCATAGTAACTTGACTTGCATATGTTGTGAAATGAATACCATAATAAATTTAGTTAACATCCATCATTTCATGTCAGTAAGAAAAAAAAGGAAGGGAGAGAGGGAGGAAAGAAAGAAAAGAAAAGAAAGGAAGGAAGGAAGGAAGAAAAAGAGAGAAAGAAAATGCTTTTTTCCTTGTGATGAAAATAGGGCCTGTGTTTGAACAATTAGTGGGCTTTTCGAAGGGCATCTTTTCCAGCTTTAACTTTCTCTCTCACTAGGACCGCAATGCCCTCATATTCCTTAAAACTCGCATTTCTTTGCGTACTAAATGTTAGGAAAGCAAACCACTTAACCGATAGGTACCAGGAGGTACATTTCTGACACTCACCACCACCATGCCAATATTCTCCCTTATCTCATGACACTAACACCCCAGTCCTCCTAGGGGGTTATCTTTTTTACAAGTTGGTCCTGACTCTGTCTGAAGTGCTAGAATTATGACAATGAAAGACATGTTTCTGGTAGCTCTGAATGGCATACTTGAGCCTCTGAGCAAGCATTATGCGGGGAGATCTTTCTTTATGTCACATTTCCTAGCCTGTGTTTCTGGCCTATGGAAGGAATGGAGAGAGTAAATGAGTATTTGTGGCCCCTGGGCCTTCCCTAGCAGACCAGGGCCTTTGTCCTTTGGGAGTTGGAATAGAATTGAAAAGGATGGGTGGCCATCAGAGCTAGCTGTTTTGTGAGGTTGGTAAAATTTGTCTTTTTGCCTTTCTTCCCAGAGAGCAATTACTGTGATTATGCATATCATTAAATACATATCGTTGATTTTGATGCGTATTTTATTTGGCTCTGACACTTAACTCACTATGTGTTTACTTGGCGTTCATGGTTTATGGCTCCTGTCTCTGATCATAAGCTTAGAATCTGTAAACCATACTTTGTGTTCAGTCCATTTTGCTATAATCAAAAAGGAACAGAAATTATTTTAGCTGTGTTCATTCTATTTCCCTTATATAAAGTACTATTGAATTCATTCCATGAGCAAAAAACTTCTAGAAAGCAGGGTGATCCCCTTAGCCTTGATAGACTAGCCAAGGTTCAGAATTCTGCCAAGTTTGCCTACTTAGGCCAGTGTTTTCAGCTGGTCTTGATCAAAGATGTATGTACTGTGTGTATAAGCAGAAATCTGCCCACAAATGTATGCTGAGAGCTGTGATTAGTCATATTCAATTGGGATCAAAATATCAAAGCGGAACGGAGGAGACTTGGCTAATAAAGTATCTTGTGTCTGAATAAAACTTATGTTTGAGTGGAGGAAGGGAGTTGGCAAAGGAGAGCTCTGTGCCTCCCTTTTCTTTTATCTGGAACAGATTCTTACCAACTCCGGAGAGAAAAATCAGAGTCTTGCCCCTATTTGGAATTTGTGGGTTTATATTGGCATACTGTTTTTTTTTTACGACATTAAAGATTTGTCTATGAGAGAAAGATCTTTGTGGCTTTGTTATTGAAATGGAAAAATCTATGTGCCAATATAATTACATAAATTATCTACAGAAATTTAGACAGATTGTTTGAAAAGTCTAGGCCTCTGATTAAATTCAGTCCAAGATCCTACCATGTCAAATCACTTGGAATTTTGCTGCTTCCCTGGGACTTCTCCCCCCTTTCACTGTTATGAGCTAATTTGAACTTCAACTGCAAGAGTCTGGAGGGGTGACAAATGCCCCTGCATGCATATCCTAGGAGTTTCTGAGATTCTCTGAAGACAGCTGTATCTTGGGCAACTGAACACTGAAATTATGCTGCTTTTAAATGTGTCTTATATTTATCACAGGGCTTTAGGACACTATTACCACCTGGCTCTGTATAAGATGTACTTACATTGGCAGTGTCTAATTAAGCTTCTAAAGAGTAAGAAAGCAGGATATAGAAGAGGGGTTAAAAAAAAAAGGAGAGCTACTTAGCAGTCAACTGAGGACAAGTTGAAAACCCAGTGAACTTGAACCCTGGCCCCAAACAAGTCTCCGATGGCTTTTTTCTGTCCCCAGAGGTGCTAAGAGATGGACCTGGGGATGTGCACGACCTCCCAGCAGGCAGACTTCCAGTGGGCAGTGGAAACTTCAATAATGCTAGTCTTGTTTTTTCTCCTAGTTAATTCAGTTGAAGAGAAACATAAAATCTTATGGGGAACTTTTATTAAGGGAGGGAGCAGAGGGGTCGGCACAGATATTTTGATGCTGTTGGCAGCCTCCTCACTGCTGTGAATAAAAATATAAGCCCACAGGGGTGAAGGGGAAACTGAGAAGAAGCGAGAGAGTAGCACAGACATATATATACTACCAACTGTAAAATAGTCAGTGGGAAGTTGTTGTATAACAAAGGGAGTCCAACTCGAGGATGGAAGATGCCTTAGAGGACTGGGGCAGGGAGGGTGGGGGGGACTCGAGGGGGGGGGCGTCAAGGAAGGGAGGGAATATGGGGATATGTGTATAAAAACAGTTGATTGAACCTGGTGTACCCCCAAAAAAAATAAAATAAAATAAAATAAAAAATAAAAAAATATAAGCCCACAAATTTTGAATCAGAATTTGGATGTGAGTCTTGTTTAGAACATTGGAACAGAGAATATTTTGTGACAAAATGTTGCACTTATTTCTTTGTAATAGAGCAAAAAAGAAATGTTTTTGGCTTTACCATGAAGGAATTTGGCAATTGATGAAAGAACCATTTAATAGGATGTATTAAAATAAACACTTTCAGTTTCACCTTCAGTCGAAGGCCAGGACAGTGGAGCCATTGCCCCCACATTTCAAAGTCAGATACTAGTTTTCAACCCATGGCCCCCTTGCCCATTTAAGAGGTTGGAGATCAGAGAACAGATTTCTTTGGAGATAGTTCTGCTGCAAACCCCACCCCCACTCCCCTGCCCCTACAGCACGGAGAAAGCGTTCTTTCTCCTGATCCCAAGCCCGGTGAGAGAAGCTTTAAGGAGATTGCTTGGATATTTGATATGAATCCCACACACTTTAGGGAGCTGAGTAGACTGGCATACGACGAATCGAAAGACTGCATGGCTCTGATTTGAGCTTGAATGCTGGGACGTTAAATAAAAAGAGGGCTGTGGTTGAGAAATACTCTACCCCCACCAGTGATAGGTCAAGAGTTTATGTTTCCCAATGTCCAAATGTGAGCCATGGGCCAGAGCTGGGCTGGCGTTCTCCTGGATGCTACTCAAGAGGGCTGCCTGGAAATGTGGGGAGATGCGGGGTGCCTGGGGGGAGGGGGGAATGTGAGCTACCAGTAGAGAGGGGCACTCACCCAGGGAAGATGCGAAGTTGTTGGAGAATCAAAATAAGCATCCACGAGACAGTTTTAAACATCTGACCCAGTCAGAGGATCACTGCCAGGAGGGTGCCAGTCAGTAAGACCACTGTCCCTGTCCCCTCTGTGTCCTCCTTTTCCCTCTTCAGTCCTGGGGGAGGCAGAGGCAGCAAGGAGGGGAAAGGAGGAGGAGAAGCCATAGTCTA